>NC_141140.1:23373798-23687964 GCF_053477565.2 Lygodium microphyllum | reverse complement strand
TGCAAGAAAAAATATTATCAAGACACACTTAAGAAATTAGACTCATTCAGTTACTAGTCGGATGGGACATCATACTACATCATATTAAAACACTTCATCATCTTCCTCATCCTCAATGTCCAACATCTGTAGCTCCAATTTCATGTGTGTCATAGTAACCATTGACAAAAGGAATCAAGTACTTATCATGTATCTTAGCATCACTCTCTATCACCATGAAGGGGTATCTATTATGTGTGGCTATCTTCATGCAAGGAAAATTTTCACCTCCATGCTCAAGTGCACAACCATTAGGAGGGAAAAATGTATCTATGAACAACAACATAGGCCAAACACTTTCCTCTAGTATCGGACAACAACCACCACTGTTGCCATCATGTCATGCTTGCAAAGATGAGGGCAAGTAATAGTGAATGACATCTTCTTCAAACCTTCCTACAAGGCATCCCTAATGCCACCATAATATACAATTGCTTTTTTAGTTCTCAAAGCTGGCATTGGAACTCACAAGTAATTAGCCTCTATGTTATATTTTGGACTCTTTCCAACCTTATGGAAATCCATCATGTAAAAAACTTAAACTCTATGCAAACACAAAAACACTTAATTACAATACGACAAAAAAGGAATTGTTGATAAGAAAAAGAGAAACATGAAAAACATTTAATACCTTGAAGGAGGCTCTTCATTTTATTGTGCTTGACTAAGCCTATGAACACTCCATTGCCCATTGGAGACCTATCTTCAATCCTATACATGATGCCATTTTCTCCACAACCCCAAGGCATGAAGGGATACAAATAACAAGCACCCATCCCAAGTCATCCATAATTGCACTTGCCATTATGAATGTGATGGTTTAATGTGCTTGCTTGAGAGATCATTACATGGAGGTATGTCATTAGATCCCACTATATGGGAGCTAGTGGTAAGATCAATGATACAATAGTTCACACTCCAAGAGCTTGGCTTTGAATTCCTTAGTGTCTTTTCACCATCCACCTCTAGATAGAAAATAAATCATCATCGCCTCAAAACCCTCATTGAATTTTCTAGTAAGCAATTCTCTTACTGATAGAATATAAGCATATCACCACACATATGTGTGACTTTGATGGTTTATTTGCAAGCTCATGAAAATGTTCAAGGCAGGGGCACATGCTGCAACTCCATGTGACCCATCTTCTTGTGGAGAAAGGATGGCACTAGTTAAATGCATAAACTCTACATAAATAATATCCCGATGGGTCTTATATACAAACAAACAAAAACAAAGAAAATGTCAAAGCATGTCCTTTCCTAGATCCAATCGATCAATGGGATGTCTAACCCTTCATGCACTTCATTAGTCTCTCAACCTCTTCTTTCTCTTTTATCTGCCTTAATTTCTCCACTAGCTTCTTTCATTGTTGCTCATCCAAATTGCATGAATAGCCTAAAGCTAATTTTCATTGTCCCTTCAAGTGCCTAAGATAGGTCTCCTTCTCTTCCTCTAGGCATTCACCTTTTTCCATATGTAATGACCAAGGGCAATTCTTGTGCTCCTAGTTAGGCAATATGAAAGAAACTTCTCGCTAGTTATCCTCACAAAATTAGAGAGGTATATATGCAATGTGTGGGGGGAGAGAGGGTCATCCAAGCCCTACAAATATTAGGCAACAATGCTGTTTTTTTCATCCCAAGGGCAATGCCATAAGAAACCTAATCCCAAGGTCCAAAAATATGTAAACTATCAAATATATTCATTCAAATAATCTAGCAAATAGGATACTAACCTGTACACCAACCATTTGGATGTCAAGAATTGAGTAATGGGGGGATTTGCTTGAGCTGCTGCACCAAACATACACTAAATACACAAGAGGAAGCTCACTCAAGAACAGACAAAGAGAGATGGAGGCCAAAACGTTTTCTTGCTGATTTTTCTTCTTCCACACATTATACAATGTACACAAAATATAGATAAGATACAACATAAAGAAAAGTGGCCTTCTAAGTCAAACAGTGCATAATTGACTATACTAATTGATTGGCGCTATATCTTTGCCAACTGTAGGTAGGTTTAACAAACTAAATATAATAAGTGATAAGTCATTGGCCATGTGAGAGTCATAATGACCACCAACGTGCTAAATGTAGACATGCAGACCCATCTAGCCAGGCGGTCCATCATCAATGTCCGCACGTGTTGAGCTTGCCATTTCAACACTCCCCCTCAAGCTCAATTCTATCCTTAAAACTCCAAGTAAGCTTCGGAACTTTTGAAGCTTCTCTACACCCAATGCCTTTGTGAAAATTTCAGCTATTTGATCCTGTATGCTAACATATACCAAGTCAATCTCTCCTGCAAGTACCTTCTCTCTCAAAAGTGGTAGTGCACCTCAATGTGTTTTGTCCTCACATAGAACACTAGATTCCTAGCTAGTTGTATGTTGCTCATGTTGTCACAATGAATGACAACTGGACCATCTCCCTGCATGTCCAAATAACCTAATAACTTTTGTAGCCATACCACCTCACATGTTGCCATAACAGCACCTCTATACTCAGCCTATGTACTCCATAAAGCAACTATAGGTTATTTTTTGATGTTCCATGTAACTGCTACACTACCAAGGAAAAACATGAATCCACTTGTAGATCTTCTGTCTGACATGCTACCAGCCCAATCTGCATCTGTGTATCCAAATACCTGTAAATCCTTACCTGCCTCATAAAAAGTCCATAATGTAAAGTGGACTTCACATACCGCAATATACATCTAACTGCATCCAAATGAGGCTTTCTAGGCATCTGCATAAATTGACTGACAAGGCCAACATCATAGCTCAAGTCTGGCCTTGTGATAGTCATGTAAATCAAACTCCCTACTATCCTCCTAAACATAGCAGGGTCTTCTATCTCATCCCCAATATCAGAACTCAACTTCACATTTTGCTCCAATGGTACTGAAAGAGGCTTACATGCTGTCATACCATACTTGGATAACAAATCCAAGCCATATTGCCTTTGGGATAGCCATATACCATCATCACATCTAATCACCTCAATACCAAGAAAGTATCTCAGCTCACCCAAATCTTTCATCTCAAACTTCTTCTTCAAGAAGTCCTTAACTTCAACAATCCCATTATCAGTGTCACCTGTAATAATCAAGTCATCCACATAGATGACTATGATGAGCAAACCTGCATCTCCCTTTCTCACATAAAGTGAGTGATCAGCATCAAAATTACAAAATCCAATATTAACAAGATACTCTCCAATCTTGTCAAACCATGATCTAGGTGCTTGCTTTAGCCCCCATTGAGCACCTTCTTTAACCTACACACATATGTGGGATGCTCTAAATCCTCATAACCTGTTGGCTGCTCCATATACACTTCTTATTGCAATTCACCATGCAAGTAGGCATTCTTAACATCCATTTTCTGCAAACTCCAACCTTTGGCTACTACCAAGGCAATCACACATCTAACAATTGCCATCCTAGCAACTAGACTGAATGTCTCCTCATAATCTATGCCATATATTTGAGCATAGCCTTTTTGCAACCATCCTATCTTTATACCTGCTAACTGAACCATCTGCATTATGCTTGACTTTGTAAACCCACCTATAGCCAATAGCTTTCCTACCCTTAGGTAAGAGTACCAAATCCCAAGTCTTATTGGCTTCTAATGCAACCATCTCCTCATCCATTGCTACATCCCAATGAGCATGACCAATAGCATCCTCAAAACAAGTGGGCTCAACATTCTCAACTAGTTTCACCATATAAGCATAATGGTGAGCTACATAACCTTCAAAACCAAATCTTTTAACAAGGTATCTAACCTTGGTAGATATGCGTACCACCGGATCACTCAATGGAGCCTTTACATTACTATGAGCTCTCTGTACACCTGGTGTCCTCTAGTGTCCTGACTGAAGGAATACCAAGCTCATCATCCAAACTCTCCGAACCACTGGAATCTCTGTCAAATCCCAAATGACTGGTAGATACATCATTACCATCCAACACTTTTTTCTTTCCATTGTCCTTCCCTGCAACACTTATAGATCCACTTGAAGATGTGGGGCTACTCCTAAGTCTCCTAGACAAAGGGCTCACTGTGGGTATAGTACCAGATGATGTTTCTGGTCCACTAAGACTCTATGATTCTTGTTTTTCTTTCTCCACATAACTGTCGTGATCATTATCATCATCTAATACATCACCAGCAGGTGCATACCAGCTGCCCATCTCATCAAAGATAACATCCTTGCTCACTCTAAACTCAACTGTGACAGGGTTATAATACCAATATCCTTTTTGCTCTAAAGAGTACCAAATAAAAATAAAATTTTTAGCCTTTGGATCAAGCTTCTTCTGTAGCTCATTTGGCACATGAACATATGCAACACATCCAAATACCTTCAAGTGCGATACATCGGGCTTCTTGCCAATAAAGCACTCTTCAGGAATCATCCCATGAACTATAGCTGTGGGAGTTCTGTTCATAATATAGATAGCTGTATGGACAACCTCAGACAAAAAATGTTTGGGCATATTCTTTTCAGTCATTAATGCCGTGTGACTTCTACAATATGCCTATTTTTTCTTTCTGCAACCCCATTTTTCTGTGGGGTATACCTGCAAGTAAATTGCCTATTTATCCCATGAGTCCTCAATAAGCTAGTAAACTCATTAGAGAGGTACTCTCCCCCTCCATCTGATCTCAAGCATTTCACTTTTAAGCTTGTTTTTGTTTCAACTGTTGCCTTAAAAGATATGAACTGCTCAAACACATCACTCTTTTTCTTCATGAAGTATACCCACAACTTGCTTGAAGTGTCATCAATAAATGTGACAAAGTATTTGCTAACACCAAGAGATACATTGTGTGTAGGCCCCCAAACACCTATATGCACAACATCAAGCATTTTTCTACTCACTTCTCTGTCATGCAAGAAGGGTTGTCTTGCCTGCTTATACCAAACTGGCATGCTTCACAGACTTTATGCAATTCTGCAACTCTAAATGAAGGCAATCTTGTAACCAATCCTCTGGACTGCATTAATTTCAGCCTTTGCACATTTGCATGTCCAATACATTTATGCCATATTCCAATATCTGCAACTACTCCTTTTTCTTTAGCATATAGCAGCATCCATTGCATGAATTCCAGCATCTAAAGTGTACATTTGGCCAACTCTACTTCCTTTTGCAACCAACCTACACTTATCATTAAAGTCTTCTACAAAACAACCTTTTGCATTGAATTGGACCTGCAACCCCTGCTCTACCATTTGGCCAACAGACATAGATTCTTTGTAATTGATGGCACATGTAATACATCTGTCAGACTCTTTGTCTGGCCATCATACAAGGACAAGAGAACCTTTCCAATGTGTGAAATTGGGTGGCATTAATCATCACCCGTCTGCACATAACCTGGATTTTGTAAGTCCTACATCTCTCCAAACCATTCAACATGACTAGTCATATGATTAGATGCACTTGAATCGACATACCCTACATCATCATGTGTCCCCTTTCCTGTAACTGCATTCATCATGTGTTGCATAACAAGCAGACACTCATTTTTGTCTTCATTCTGTTGTGAAGACGATGCATAGTTTCATTACTGCAATTTACCACTGTGAGTAACATCCTTCTTAGCATAGCAGTAATGGGCTGCAATATGGCCTGTTTTGCCACAATAATGGCAAACAAAAGCAAATTTTCTAGAACATCTATTCTGCCATCTACCTCTTCCTCTAGACCTCCCCCTACATCTAATGTTTCCTTGGCCTCCTAAAACCTGTATTTCACCAAATTGCTGATTGAACATGTTTTGGTGGTTATCGCCAACACGTCCCATACCACGGCCTCTCAAAGAGGATCTACCATGTCCCCTTCCTTAACTTGAGTAAAATGCTTGAACCTGTTCACCATTTTATTCAGCTGAGTCACCCTGCATATTGATCTCTTGGGTAATCATGAGAGAGATAAACTCATCAAAATCTAGAAATGGCTTCCGTACATATACTTGAAGTAACAAATGATTTTCATGCCTTCTCATTGTTAAGTCCACTCAAAGTGGATGAAATCAAATCATCATCATCAGGCATTGCATCAATCGCTGCTAAAGCATCTACAATGCTCCTCACCTTTCAACACATACTCATTGACATACATTTTCCCTTTCTTCAAGGCACTCAACTCTTGCTTGAGTTGAATCTTCCGTGCCTTTGTATTGACTGAAAACGTATTCTAAAAAATTGTCCAAGCTGCATGTGAATTTTCCGCATTCCTGATATGTCCCAACATCGTATTATCAATGACTACAGATAACTAGTACATCACCTTTTTGTCTTTTGCATTCCATTCTTTCCATGCTTTTAATTCATTTGCAGTCGTGGAGGGATATCTAGATCTAGCTCCTTTTCTTCACCTGAAACAAACTCATAAAGGCCCTTTCCAATGAGGAATTTCGTCACACAAAACTTCCATGAAGGGTAGTTGTTTTTGTCGAGCTTCTCAATAATGGGATTTCCACTGTTCTCTATCATTATCACAAAGAAGGATACAACACAACAAGCTAGTCTTCTGCAATATTTCACAATACTTGCACAACACTACACCAAGCAATCTTTTTCACTAAATGCTCAATAGTACATGTAATCTGCAACCTCTTTGTAGATAAACCTTATGTTTGCTACCTACAAAAACCTCAAAAATTACAGATTTGCAATCTGTAACCTGTGCACCCATGTTCGGTCAATAAAGCCAAAATCAGAGTGTGCCCTGAATATGATGTCCGTAACCTTGTAGCTCTAAAACGGGGCCTGAAACGGCCTCAGAAGCTCAAAATAACTATGGGAAATACCTTAAGGACTCATTTGCACAATATATACAGTGCTCTGCTCACACACCAAATCTCACAACAATCTGAGATTTTTGCTCTACCCTGCTTTCGGTGCCTCCACATGCACTATTCAAGAGAGAGAGTGGAAGAATGGGAGAGCTTTTTACCCATTGCTTGCTTGCTCGAACCTTTCTTATTCTCCTTCACTTTAGCCTTCAAAATCAGCCTCTCTCAGTGGCACGGCTTTGATACCATATCAAGAATCGTGTGATGGGGGGATTTGCTTGAGCTACTGTGCCAAACACACATTGAATACACAAGAGGAAGCTCACTCAAGAATAGACGAAGAGAGATGGAGGTCAAAACGTTTTCTTGTTGATTTTTCTTCTTCTTCCACACACTATACAATGTACATAAAGTATAGATAAGATACAACATAAAGGAAAGTGGCCTTCTAAGTCAAACAATGCATAACCAACCACACTAATCGACTAGCGCTATATCTTTGCCAGCTGTAGGTAGGTGTAACAAACTAAATATAATAAGTGATAAGTTAGTGGTCATGACCACCAACATGCTAAGTGTAGATATGCGAACACATCTAGCCAGGCGACCCATCATCAATGTCTGCACATGTTGAGCTTGCCATCTCAACATTGGAGGCACTTTGCATGTTTTCATGCTTGGCTACATGAGTAGCTATAGACATCTCTATTTCTGGAGAGAAAGAAAAAGTACTCCTCTATATCTAGCCATGATTTTTAGGAAGTATTGATCCAACATTGGCTAAGCTAGAAGCTCAGTTCTCTCTCTAGCAACATTGGACTCAATTACTTGCTTCAACAATTAAGAAGCCTCTTCCATAAATACCTCATTTGTCAACCATGGTATAAAGAAATGATCACCTATGGATATCCCATAGCTTTTCCTCCAATTCTCATTTGCATCAAGCAATGATGGGAGTTATAATTTCTTGTGCATACTCGAGGGGTCCACTAGGGTTTACCATATGGTACCACGTGAGTGTAAGTGAGGGGGGTTGTTTAAGGGAAGGAATGTACATTTTAAAGGTAAGGTCCCATAAATAGGGGGTAGATAAGGGGTTTTTTCATATATTTCTTGCATGCAGGTGACGTCTCCTTATCACTACTAGTGAATCCCCCATGTGTGCATAGAACATGTAGCAAAGTAATGCAATACAAATTCTCATTTTTTAACTTAAGCTTCACACCTTCAAAGGGGATTTGCCACTACCCAAATCTATAAATACATAACCTCGATTCAATAGGACATTTTCTATGCACGAGTAGCATGTTTAGAAGTAAGACTCCAAGCTTTAAAGCTTGTTATTTGTGTCATTTTCCTATTACATGTATTGTTGTTGGCCTTCTTTTATGGAATTCAACTTTGTTTCAACCTTGTTATTTTGAAGATTGGAAGGGATATTTTTGCATGCCATTTCAAAATCAGCCTTCCACTTACCCTAAAAATAAGAAAGAAGGATCAATGTCAGACCAAAGCTTACTGGAGACACAAATCAACAAACAAAATTCTACAAGTCACTACATAAACCATATGATTGAGGATGGATTGGGTAAGAGGATGCCACACTATTCTTCATGTGCTTGCCTCTAAGGTGTTAAGACTTCAAGCTCATTTATCTTTAGTATGTGTGTAACCAACACTCTGTCACCTGTCATATGTCCATAGATGTATTAGCAAGTGTGGGACATTAAATAAATCGATTACTTTAGGCTATGTGTGAATGGTCTACAAGATCTTTAGTGTGTTGTATTCGCTTCAGTTATGTGTTATGGAGTAAAAAAAGAAATGAGATGAGAGCACACAGCTCCTCTCTATTGCTCCAACCCTTCTCTATATCTCTCAACATGGTATCAGAGCCATGAAGTGGTGGATAGCATTTTGGGAGAAGACTTGAAGACTGAAGGCCAAGGGTTCGTGTGATAGCAAGCTACCTGGCCATTGCTGTTTTACAAGGTATGTGTTCATCTTGCTTGAAGGAGAGGTTTCCTTAGCCTGTCTAGAGCATTGTGGAGGCTTGTTTGAGCACTTTGAAGAAGGCATTGGCCATCATTGGTGTGAAGGACTGCTCTGCTGATCCCCCCAGGTTGCATCACGTGATTGCGCATGTTTCTTGTTTGATCTCCTCTGCTACAACTGAAGACATCGAGCACTAACCTAGCTATCCAATGCTTGGAGATACATTGTGGAAGGTACTTGAAGGTCCTAACATGGCAATGCATTGATGGAAGCTTATTTTCAAGGTTATTCATAGGTACACAGACCTGGAACAAAGCATGAACTATTGTAAACAATGAATATACATCATCCACTGGATCTTGGTTGAAGCATTGAAGCTATTTGGCATGCATTCTTGGCTCCATTGAAGTGTAGATACATCCTAGAAGACATATGTATTGTGTCCTATGCATTTGAGTTGCGATTTCTTGGACAAAACATTCAAATTTGAGAGTGTATGATAGGCTGAAAACTATCATAAAACTGTGGAAAGAAAGCACTCATTGGTCCTTAAGTATTACATAACATCGGTTAACTTCTGTCAAATGTATGACATAGCATATGTCTGTTGAATGTCTACAGGACTAAGATGAGCATTGAATGCTCATGAAAACTAAAGTTTGGAGCTGAAAATAAATGCATTAATATTATTTTGGTTGATTACAAATAGGGAATGCATTCTATGACATTGTTTGTTAAAGACAGAGTGTCTATGGTTGGCTATATGGTCATGTATTGACCCCTACATTTGGTAGCACATGTATGAAGTACTTTGAGGACATTTTGGATTTGTTTAAACCTGATTTAATTGATTATTGGTTGAGTGCAACCTACAAGCAAGGTATTTAATACTTATACTTGATGTATATGCACTGAACTGTGCTTGCATGATCATGTATGGACTCCTACATGTACTAGTAGACATTTGAGAGTTTTTGGAGCATGTATGACATGTATACATCTCAATTTTTGTCTTGAAAGAGCTGGTGGTCATTGACAGTCTAGAAATTTTAGACTGCATGTTTGGTTGCCTGCAGTGAGGTTGCATGATACAGAGTTACAACAACTACATGGTCTATGTGTTGACCGATGTACCTACAGGTTATGCCACATGTTTGTGGATGGACTTGAGAAGTTAATGGGCTGAAATACCATGATTATAGCAAACATTTTGTTGCAAAAATTTGTCATAAATAGTCAAAGACTACAATTGGTCAATTAGACTTGTTGGCTTGCAAGAAGTCAAGCATTGACTAGACATTGTCTATTACAATATGGCAAATGGAGACAAGATCGACAACATAACCCAGATAGTGGGGGAAAATCTTGATAACAATAATTATGCCATATGGAAGTTTCACATGGAGAACTTCTTGATAGGTAAAGGATATTGGGACTTGGTGACAATTGTTGAAGTTGAACTTGAAATCCCAAAGAGGAATCCTATAGCTAATCAAAGTCGAGTACACCGAGCTTGGTTGGAAAGAGCTCGCAAGGTGCTACACTGGTTATCTTTGTGTATCTCGTATGCTATGGTAATGCAAATCATGAACTACAAATCACCGGCAGATGCATGGAACATATTGATCAGGTATTACGGCACAACTACTAGTACCAAGAAGATATAGCTAAAGTAAAAATTCAACAACATGGAAAGAAAAGACAGATCTATATAGGATCATGTCATAGAGATTAAGACGATTGCGGATTAGCTAGCATTTGTTGGCACATAGGTTGAGGATGAAGACATGGTTGTAGTGATATTAAATGGCTTGGGATTTGAATATAAGTCATTTGATACTTTCATATATATGCAAGCTAAAATTCATAATTTCAATTATCTAGTTGCATTGCTTATTCATGAGGAAGTTAAACTTGCCTTGGCTACAAGCTCTAGCAGCTCCAAGGGCAAGGATGCTATCTTTTATTCACATCAACGCGGCCATGGCAGCCATGGTAGAGGTTATGGTTTGGAAGAGGAGGCAAGCAAAATGTATCTTATGGAAATAATAACAAGCAGGGTTCAAATGCAAGAGGAGGTGGATATTTTAGAGGCAAGGGGAGATCTAGCCCTAGAGGCAAAGGCTCCTGGCAGTAGAAGTGTCCATTTGACAATCCAAATAAGGATAAGGATTGTCGCTATTGTGGAAAGTACGATCATATTGCCAAGGACTATTGGAAGAAGTAGGGAAATCAAAAGGGCAAGTAGCATGGACATTATGGATCATCCAATTAGATAAATGATGCTTCTGGGGATAGACTGTTTGCCATGACATATGTGAAAGACAGGGTTACTAAAAAGTCTACTGAGGATGTTGTTTAGTATATTGATTCAGGGGCAAAAAATCATATGACCTGTCATGATGATTGGTTTATTGATATGGTACATAAGAGGAATGGCTATGTATGCATAGGGAATGACACACAGCATAGCATTGAACATAAAGGCAAAGTGCCTTTGGTAATCCATGATGGCAAGAAGAATAACTTACATGATGTATTGCATGTCCCATCAATTACTAAAATTCTGTTGTCTGTGGGCCAGATGACTAAGCAAAATTTACAGGTTAGGCTTAATAAGCATGGTTTCTTCATTGAGGAGTTTGGTAATGGCTGCAAATTGATTGCTCATGGTCATAGGAATGGCAATATATTTACTCTTGATGCCATTTTGCCACAGTTGAAATCAGCCACATTTGCCCATGTCTCTGGTATAGTTAGAGATTTAGAAATATGGCATAAGAGAGTGGGACATATTAATCTTCATCGGTTACAAATGATGCAGAAGAAACAACTTGTTACAAGTCTACCCAAGTTTGCCAACACAGATATTGGTCATGT
Source organism: Lygodium microphyllum (assembly GCF_053477565.2). Lineage (NCBI taxonomy): Eukaryota > Viridiplantae > Streptophyta > Polypodiopsida > Schizaeales > Lygodiaceae > Lygodium > Lygodium microphyllum. Next base: position 23,676,229 of record NC_141140.1, on the reverse strand, counting down.
TTGCAATGCTTTTCAGTTTGGTAAACAGTCAAGGTTGCCATTTTCAAGCATGTAAGAAATAGCAAACGACTGTTGTAGTTGGTTTACTCTAATGTGTGGGGGCTAGCCCATAATGCATCTACGGGAGGATTTAAGTATTAGGTGACATTCATTGATGAATTCAATCGGTATACTTGGATTTATATGTTGAAAACAAAGGATGAGGTGTTTGTTGTTTTTCAGCAATTTAGGTAGCAAGTTGAAAATAAATTTGAGATCTAACAGTTTTTTGGCTGAAAATGGCATACATAGGCAGCTTACATACAACTACACTCCACAGCAAAATGGGGTAGTTAAACAGAAGAACAGGGTCTTAATGGAAGTAGCTCATGCAATCATGAATGAGAAGAAGATGCCGCTCTAATATTGGCCTGAGGCTGTTATGACAGCCATGTATATCTTGAATAGGACTCCCACTGCAGGTATTCATAATATGACACCATTTGAGAAGTTGTATGACCACAAGCCTAATATCAGTCACACAAAAGTATTTGGCTGTCTTGCTTATACGCACATCCCGAATGCAAAGAGGAAGAAGTTGGATCCGAAAGTACATAAGTGTGTCTTTATTGGTTATTCACAGAAGAAGAAGGCATATAAATGCTATGATCCATCTACTCGGGAGACACTAGTGAGCAAAGATGTTATCTTTGATGAGATGGCATCTTTGTATGCATCACCTACTGCAATGCCATCAAATATGCCTTCTACACATGTTTCTATAGTTGATTTGCAGTAGAGTACTACATTGACAGGCCTTAGTGGTACAACGGTATCTCCATGGATAGGGATATTATGGAGCTCTGGTGGCTCACCATCCACTAACACCACTATGTCAGTGAGGGGGAGATATGATGTGGTGGACAACGAAGGGAAAGAGCAAGCTTCTGATGATACATCTAGTGTGATGACACATGGCAGGATGACTTCAAGCTATGACTCAACTGATAGTCTAGATAGGGAGCTTGGTATTCCAACTATATATATGCCTAGCACTAGGCAGAATATGTATATTTCACCTCATGAGAGAGGGGAACTGAGTAGTGCACCACAACTTAGATGCTCGCAAAGAGTCATGTACCTTGTGGATAGGCTAAATTACAGTGGTTACTCTGTGAAGCATTATGCTTACATGACAAAAGTGATGGAGGTCAAAGAACCTGCTACATATGCTAAATCAGTGATGGATAAAAATTGGTGCATAGGTATGGATGAGGAAATATCTGCCTTGGCTGAAAATAGAACATGGGATCTTGTACCACTACCAGAAGGAAAGAAGACCATTGGCTGGCTACAAATGGGTCTACAAGATTAAATGCAAGTCAGATGGCAGTGTAGAGAGGTACAAAGCCAGGCTGGCCGCTAAAGGATATGCTCAGTAGTATGGGTTAAACTATGAGAAAACATTTAGCCATGTTGCCAAGATGGCAACCATACGAATAGTGATCACATTGGCTGATGCTAAAGGTTGGAAATTGTAGTAGATGGATGTTAAGAATGTTGAGATATCGAGCTCCACTCGTGATACGCCAGGGTGACCGTTGTATATTTATGTCACCGACTTGTCAGTTGCAGACGCGGTTGGTACACCACCCATGAATAATAGCTACATGATAGCTATCCTTATCTACTCTAGTTCGTGGCTCAGTTAGTATGCCACCTTAGTTAGTTGAGTTTGGTTTGAGACCCATATATAGGGTTCTTCTATTTCTTTGTACTTGAGTTCTTTTGGCTTACACAACTAAGAAGAGGAAAACTGTTTTCAGCCTCCACCCTTGTGTGTCTTCCCCCATTGTGCAAGCAAGAAAGCTTCAAGCGAGACTCCTTCCTTCTCTCCCACAATCTTGACAAAGAATGTGTTTCTCAATGGTGATTTAGCAGAGGATGTTTATATGGATAACTCTGAAGGGTATGTACACCCTGATTTTCAACATTATGTATGCAAGTTGAAAAAAGCATTGTATAGGCTAAAGAAGACTTCGAGAGCTTGGCATGCAAGAATTAGTAATTACTTGTTGCAGAGTTTGGGATTCACTGTTGGTACATAGCTGATCATAGTCTGTTTACAAAAAAGAGAGACAAAGGTTTGGTAGTGTTGATTATCTATGTTGATGATTTGATAATCACAGGTGATGATGACTTGGGGATACAACATGTTATGCAGATGCTAAAATTTAAATTTGATATGAAAGGCTTATGTGAATTGAAGTATTTCTTGGGTATTGAGGTGATCAAGTCTAAAAATGGTTTATGGTGGATGCAGAAACACTATCCCATGGAAATGCTAAAGAAATATGGCATGGATGAATGTAAACCACTAGATATACCTCTTGATCAAAATGTTTAGTTGGACATTAGCACTAGAGCTGAAATTGATGATGTGACTATGTACAAGCAAATGGTTGGAAGTCAGATCTACTTAACCATCACCTGGCCTGACTTGAGTTATGTTGTTGGGGTCATATGTCAGTTCATGTAGAATCCCAGAAAGCCACATTTGGATGTTGTTAGGCAGATGATGAGATATGTAAAGTCCACCATAGATGATGGTATGTTTTATGTGAAAGCTAAGCCCTTGAAACTAGTTGGATACACGGATGCAGATTGGGTAGGATGCTCATAAGACCGTAGATCTACAAGTGGTTGTGCCTTTGGATTTAGAAGTGGATTGATCTACTGGAGCAGTAAGAAGCAACCTACGGTTGCATTGTCTAGCACTGAGGTAGAGTACATGGATGTTGCATTGGCAACATGTGAGATTGCATGGCTACTCAAGCTTATGGATGATTTGGACATATAGGTGGATGCTTCAATGACCTTGTTCTGCAACAATATCAGTAGTGTACTACTGGAAAATATCCAGTTTATCATGCAAGGACTAAACACATTGAGGTACATTACCATTTTATCAGAGAGATGGTTCTTACAGGGAAAGTAGATCTTATGCATGTGAAGATTGATGAACAAGTTGTAGATATCCTTACCAAGTATTTGGGTAAAGATAAGTTTAGTGTTTTCCGACATCTACTTGGTGTGCAGAGGCTATCTTGAGCTTGAGGGGGAGTGTTAAGACTTCAAGCTCTTTTTTCTTTAGTATGTGTGTAACTGATACTCTGTCACCTATCCAACTGTATCAGCAAGTGTGGGACATTATATAAGTTGGTGACTTTAGGCTATGTGTGAATGGTTGTATGATCTTTAGTGTGTTGTATTCACTTTGATTATGTGTTATGGAATAATAAAATAAATGAGATGAGAGCACATGGCTCCTCTCTATTGCTCCAACCCTTCTCTTTGTCTCTCAACACAAGGCTTGTGCTTTCTAAATAGACTTTGCTCCTCATCAATGAATCTATCAATAACTTCTTGTTCATCACATGAACACAAGTTACTTGTATGGAATAAGTAGTGATTGAGGTTCGTGACCAAATTGCATGCTTGTTCAGCCTAGAAAGTTGCAATCACACGTACATATCCCAATGGGAACATAAATTAGATCAAATCTACAAGTCACATCTCTGAAATCGATGAATGTGAAAGTAGTTACAAAAGTACCATGCATATTGAAGTAGAGAGAAGAAAACAATGCTATGAACAACTTGCAAGTTGAATATTTACAAAGCTACATAATCAAGAGTAGCTCATCTTTGGCTTTGGTGAAATGAACTGTGAACGCACTCTCACATGTCTTGCCTTATTGTTTCCATAAAACTCATCAATACTCTACATCCATGCAATAGCCTATGGTTGCCCTCCCAAACATGAAACATTTTGTTGCATAGGATGCCCCAATCCTCATTGCCTTCCAACTCCCTTTCAAACTCCTCATTTACTAATTACCAATTTTAATCCCACTTGGAGACAATATTGTTATCCATATATTGTTCCATCAAGCCAAGCTAATGAGAGGATGAAAGAGCCTTTTGTGGGTATTTAACCCTCATTATCTAATTCAGCCTTCAACATAGATAAATCCTATTTAAGCTCCCTCATATGCATTGACATAAAGGAACAAAGAAGGGACCCTACCCGAATTGACTATCAATGCCTCAAGGATTTTAGAACTATAAGGTTTTGCCACAGCTTGAGGGATAATGCAATCATTATCTAACTCCTCTTACTCTTTATCCCCCCAATATTGGAAGTGCTAGTACCTTTATCATCACCTATCCCCAAGGAGTCACATGTAAGATACCACGTGAATTTAAAAAAAATGTATTATATTTGGTAAAATTTACAAGATTATATTTACAAAAGAGATTTTCAAATTACAATTTAAAAAAAAACGTAAGTTTAGTAAATTAAAAGGGGTCATTTTAAGGCCTTATAGCATGTAAAGCAAGAGTATTTCTTAAAATCCTTTGAACGCACATTATATAGATTGTTTCTTATAAATAGATTTCCCATGCACCTATCCCAATTGGTATAGTCTTGTCTTGCTCTACACTCTTCTCAATCAAGGTAATTAAGACTTTGTATCTCAATTACATTTTAGACCAACATATCAACAAAATAACCTCAACAAGACAAAAAAGGTGAGTATTAAGATGGTTGAAGGTGAGTCACCTTTATTTTAGCTAGAGCAAGGACTCTTTCAATGCCACTAATGATGCAAACTCATGTGGCCTTGCTTTCTATAAACCTTTAATTGCAATTAATGCATCAATAGATACCGAAATATCAAATGGGTTTGAGTGCCTAATGTTATTTTGAAGCAATGTCAGTGCCACATCGACCAAGATACATATGATAAGTGACTATTGCTCTCATGATTGCAATGATAGAAGATTAATTATCTTTTTTTCATTGATCTTTAAGTAGAGCTAATTTAGATAATGAGTGTTATAGCTTATGTGAATATGGTGTGAGATAATGAAAGGCAAAGGACTTATAAGAAAGTTGGACTATCATGGGGTGTGGATCTAGAAAATATAGAGGGATCTTGCATAGTTCTACTAAATACTCATATTTTGGTTGATACATTCTATCTATTTGATCCTCAAGATATGGGTCCTAGCATGATTTTTTTGTCATCCTAGGAGTATATTGCTAGGCCTGGTATATATACTTTCATGGATTTTTTTATTTGTAAGTTGGCCTACATGTGTATTACTTGTTTATACTATGGCTAAATTCCAAAACTATGGTCTTTGATGGTAGTTTTAGCAAACCATTTAGGCCTCAAATATAGTCATTAAGCCTTTGGTAATGTAATTATCCATCAATGCTATCCTACCACTGATCATCTATACTACTTCTTTATTTTGGCTTTTGGCCCGGTAAACAACCTCCATTTTTGGCCCCGAGCATGTTCTCTCCCCCAAGCTTGATTTTGAATTTGAATTTGTCCCCCAAGCCATGATGAGACAAGGTATCATCTATAGTTGAGGTGTTGAGGTCATTTTAATGCATTAATGCCTTAATGCATGACGTCCTCTCTCTCTCTCTCTCTCTCTCTCTCTCTCTCTCTCTCTCTCTCTCTCTCTCTCTCTCTCTCTCTCTTTGCCTCTCTCTTTCCCATTTTGGCATTCGCATTTGCATTGACAAGGTGGGTGGTGCAGGTAGTAGGCTCGTGATCGTGCAGGCAGGATAGTGTCGTAAAGGCAAGCTTGTGATCCTCTTCCTCAATGTGGTGCAGGTAGGTCTCTCTCTCTCTCTCTCTCTCTCTCTCTCTCTCTCTCTCTCTCTCTCTCTCCTCTCCCTCTCCCTCTCCCTCTCCCTCTCCCTCTCCCTCTCCCTCTCCCTCTCCCTCTCCCTCTCTCTCTCTCTCTCTCTCTCTCTCTCTCTCTGTGGTGCAGGCATGGACATCACTGACCTATCCTCACACACACACACACACACACACACACACTCTCTCTCTCTCTCTCTAATGGACCTGCTCTGGGTCACGGCCTGCTAGGCGTTGTCATGATTGTCGCTCGCCACAGCCCTCTGTGCTCACCATTGACCTCTGCACCGCCTCGACCTTTGCACCCTCGATCATTGCGCTCATCTATCAACTGCCAAGAATCATGTGATGGAGGGATTTGCTTGAGCTGCTACGCCAAGCACATACTATATACACAAGAGGAAGCTCACTCAAAAACACAAGAACAGAGATGGCGACCAAAATGTTTTCTTACTGATTTTTCTTCTTCTTCCACACACTATACAATGTACACAAAGTATAGATAAGATACAACATAAAGGAAAGTGGTCTTCTAGGTCAAACAGTGCATAACCGACTACACTAATTGACTTGCGCTATATCTTTGCCAGCTATAGGTAGGTGTAACAAACTAAATATAATAAGTGATAAGTCCATGGCCATGTGAGTGTCATGATGACCACCAACGTGCTAAGTGTAGATGTGTGGACCCATCTAGCCAGGCGGTCCATCATCAATGTCCGCACGCATTGAGCTTGGTATCTCAACACTCCCCCTCAAGCTCAAATCTATCTCTACAACTCCAAGTAAGCTTTGGAACTTTCGAAGCTTCTCTGCACACAATGTCTTTGTGAAAATGTCAGCTATTTCATCCTATATGCTGACATATACCAAGTCAATCTCTTCTGCAAGTACCTTCTCTCTTACAAAGTGCTAGTGCACCTCAATGTGTTTTGTCCTAGCATGGAACACTGGATTCCTAGCTAACTATATGCTGCTCATGTTGTCACAATGAATGACAATTGGACCATCTCCCTACATATCCAAATCACCTAATAACTTTTGCAGCCATACCACCTCACATGTTGCCATAGCAACACCTCTATACTCAGCCTCTATATTCGATAAAGCAATTGTAGGTTCCTTTTTGCTGCTCCATGTAACTGCTGCACTACCAAGGGAAAACATGAATCCACTTGTAGATCTTTTGTTTGACCTGCTACTAGCCCAATCTACATCTTTGTATCCAAAGACATGTATTTCCTTACGTGCCTCATAAAAAAGTCCATAATGTAAAGTGGACTTCACATATCTCAATATACGTCTAACTGCATCCAAATGAGGCTTTCTAGGCATTTGCATAAACTAACTAACAAGGCTAATAGCGTAGCTCAAGTCTGGCCTTGTGATAGTTATGTAAATCAAACTCCCTACTATCCTCCTAAACATAGTAGGGTCTTCTATCTCATCCCCAAAGTTGGCACTCAACTTCACATTTTGCTCCAATTATACTGAAAGAGGCTTACATGCTGTCATACCATACTTGGATAACATATCCAAGCCATACTGCCTTTGGGATAGCCATATACTATCATCATGTGTCCCCTTTCCTATAATTGCATTCATCATATGCTGCATAACAAACATATGCTTATTTTTTTCTTCATTTTGTCGTAAAGACTATGCATAGTTTCCTTGCTGGAATTTACCACTACGAATATCATCCTTCTTAGCATAGCAATGGGCTACAATATGGTCTGTTTTGCCACAATAATGGCAAACAATAGCAAAATTTCTAGAACCTCTATTCTGTCATCCACCTCTTCCTCTAGAGCTCCCCCTACCTCTAAAGTTTCCTCGACCTCCTAAAATCTGCATTTCACCAAATTGCTAATTGAACCTATTTTGTTGGTTATCACCAGCATGTCCCATACCATGGCCTCTCGAGGAGGACATACCACGTCCCCTTCTTCCTGAAATTGAGTAAAATGCTTGAGCCTGTTCACCATTTTTTTTAGATGAGTCACCGTGCATATTGATCTCTTTGGTAATCATGAGAGAGATCAACTCATCAAAATTTGGAAATGGCTTCTGTACATATACTGAAGTAACAAATAATTTCCATGCCTTCTCATTGTTAAGGCCACTCAAAGTGGATGAAACCAAATCATCATCATTAGGCATTGCATCAATCACTGCTAAAGCATTTGCAATGCTCCTCACCTTCAGCACATACTCATTCATAGACATTTTCCCTTTCTTTAAGGCATTCAACTCTTTGAGTTGAATCTTTCGTGCCTTTGTATTTACTGAAAACATGTTCTAAAAAATTGTCCAAGCTGCATGTGAAGTTTCTACATTCCTGGTATGTCCCAACATCGTATTATCAATGACTGTAGATAACCAATACATCACCTTTTTGTCTTTCGCATTCCATTCTTTACATGCTTTTAATTCATCTGCTGTCAGAGGGATACCCAGCTTTGACTCCTTTTCTTCACTTGAAACAAACTCATAAAGGCCCTTTCCAATGAGGAAGTTCATACACGGAACTTCCATGAAGGGTAGTTGTTCTTATCAAGCTTCTCAATAATGGGACTTCCACTGTTCTCTGCCATTATCACAAACGAGGATACAACACAACAAGCTAGTCTTCTGCAATCTTTCACAACACGTGCACAGGAATACACCAAGCAATCTTTTTCCACTGATTGCTCAATAGTACATGTAATCTGCAACCTGTTTGCAGATAAACCTTATGCTTGCTTCTTGCAAACACCTCAAAAAATATAGATTCGAAATCTGTAACATGTGCACCCACTTTCGATCAATATAGCCGAAATCTCAATGTACCCTGAAATTGTTGTCCGCAACCTTGCGGCTCTAAAACGGGGCTTGAAACGGCCTCAAATGCTCAAAATAACTGCGGGAAATCCCTTCAGGACTCAACTACAGAATATGTAGATCGCAACCAAATCTCACAACAATCTGAGATTTTTGCTCTACCCTGCTTCCGGTGCCTCCACAGGCACTATCCAAGAGAGAGAGTGGAAGAATGGGAGAGCTTCTTACCCGTTGCTTGCTTACTTGAACCTTACTTCTTCTCCTTCACTTTAGCCTTCAAAATCACTCTCTCTCAGCGGTGTGACTCTGATACCATGTCAAGAATCACGTGATGGGGGGATTTGCTTAAGCTACTGCACCAAATACACACTGAATACACAAGAGGAAGCTCACTCAAGAACACAAGAAGAGAGATGGATGCCAAAACATTTTCTTACTGATTTTTCGTCTTCTTCCACACACTATACAATGTACACAAAGTATAGATAAGATACAACATAAACGAAAGTGGCCTTCTAAGTCAAACAGTGCATAACCAACTATACTAATCGACTTGTGTTATATCTTTGCCAGCCGTAGGTAGGTGTAACAAACTAAATATAATAAGTGATAAGTCAGTGGCCATGTGAGTGTCATAATGACCACCAACGTGCTAAGTGTAGACATGCGGATCCATCTAGCCAGGTGGTCCATCATCAATGTCCACACATGTTGAGCTTGCCATCTCAACACCGACCTCTCCCCCCGACCTTTGGACTCGCCACTGTTCTCTCTCTCTCTCTCTCTCTCTCTCTCTCTCTCTCTCTCTCTCGGTATCATTGTCAACGCCACGTGGTCGAGGGAGAGGGAGTTAATTAGTTTTAGTTAGTTTTATTTTATTATTAACTATTTTATTTAAATAAATATTTAGTTAATTAGTTTGTTGTAGTTATAGTTATAGTTAGTTATTATTACTCAATTAGTATTTAGTTATTTAGTTATTGTTATATTGTTATGATATTATTTATTTAAGTTATTTGTTATTATTATTATTTATTTTATTTTAAGTTATTATTTATTTTTAATTAGTTGGTTATTATTTATTTGGTTAATATTATATTTTTATAATATTATTTATTTAATTTATTAGTTATTAGTTAATAAATATTGATAATACATTATACTTAATAATTAATAACTTTTTAGTTGTTTAATTAATTAAATTTAGTTGCTTATTTCTTGATTGATTGTTGTGAATAATTATTATTAATTTATTATAATATTATTTGGTTATTATTATTATTAAGACTAATTAGTTATATATTACTTAAATAATTATATAGTTATTTATACTACTTTTGTTGAATTGAAAGTTGAAAGTTGATAGTTATAGTTATAGTTATATATTAATTATTTATTTATTTTTAATTAGTTCTTAGTTATTATTATTTAGCTATTATTATAATATTATTAAAATTAATAATTAGTTGATAGTTATTTGTTGATTGTTGATGGTTTGTTATTATGTTTCATTGTTATTAAAGTTATTTTTTTTACAGTTAATAATTAATCATTAGTTAATAAAAATTATTTAGTTTTTTAATTAATTAATAGTTAGTTGATAGTTGATTAATAATTGATTAGTTGATATTATTTACTTATTATTATTATTAACATTGATAATTAGTTAATAGTTATTTGTTGATATTCATGTTGATTTAATTGTTGATGATATTAATAGTTAATTATTATTTAATTATTAGCTGATACTTGTTGTTGATTAGTTGATAGTTGAAGCTGATGATGTTGAGTCATGATTTGTTTTAAATTGATTAATCAACAAATAATAATTGATACTGATTAATATAATATGATATGATATACTTAATTAATGTGATGGAAAATAAAACAAATAAATAAAATAGATATCATTAGTATTAAATTGGATAGTATACTAGTATTAATGATAGTAATTAAATTAATACTTATTTAATTAATAATGAATTATTATTATTGATTAATATTGATAATTGATAATATTAATTCAATTATAGTTAGTGGTTAATTAGTTGATGATTGATTGATTAGTTATTAATTATTAATCATTAATTTTATTTAATTTACTAGTTTGTTAATATTAATTATTGGTTATTGATATAATATTAATAGTTAGTAGTTATTATTATAATTATATTATAATATATGAGTATAGTTATAATTACAATTGTAATATTGATTGATTGATTAGATATTAATTAAATTCAATTAATTGATTAGTTATTGATATTAATTATTGGTTATTGATATAACATTAATAGTTATATGGTTATGGTTATAGTTATAATTATTATAATATAAATATAATGTATTCATTATACTAATTGAATCATAGTTATTAATAGTTAGTGGTTAATTAGTTATTATGAATATATTTATTAATATTTATTTGTTAAGTATTGATGGTGAGTTAATTGATGAATTAATTATAAAACCATTATTATTAGTTATTAGTTATTTTATTTAGCTAGTTGATTAGTTGACAATTGATATTAATTATTATTAGTTAAATTTAATTAATAATTTGTTTTACTTAATATTAAGTAATTAATAATTATATAAGTTGTGAACAAAGACAAATTGCTAAACTTGAGACTAAGAGGGGAGTTTCGCATCATGATGGATGTATTCACATAGGGATGTTGAAATGAATACATCCATAGTGACAAAAACTCTAATCTCTCACCTGGGGAGCCATGGGAATTTGCTTGAAATAATCCAAATGCACCTTAACGACCCACTTGAGTCCTGTGTGTGGGATAAACAGATTGAAACCTCACTTTAGATGCTACTTGCTATAGCAAATCCTATTGTCATCGATCATATAGTCTAATGCATGTGTGTTTTGAATTTAATGCATTGGAAGTTAATCTAATGCCATCTAGGATTTTTCACTATTTTTAAATTTTAAGATAAGATAAGAATAGTTGATATGCACCTCAATGTTGACACATGTGTTTTGCGCAGCATGGAGGCTTTTGTAGCAAACAAAAATGTGTCTGCAACAAATGTTGTGCAATGCACTCCTAGTGTGCAAATGAATATATGCAAAGTGAAAGAGATTACAAGAAAGAAGGCAATTCGTCGTGCACTTAGGCATGTTGGAGGGTATGAAAGTTTTGTTGGTTTCTTGAAAGTCATTCATCACTTCGATGAGCTTGAGAAGCAAGTAAAGGCACTATTTTGACATCAAAGGGCTTTGATTTCTAACGAGAAAATGAAAGATCTTATTGACAGTGTAGGTCATATAGAGGATGGCGTATGTGAGTAAATTGCTCACAAGAATGAGAGCTTGGTTGCACTAGAGAACATTTCCCTTGATGTGGAACATACGTTTTTGAAGGTTTGTCTCAATAGGTTTTCAGCAATGTTGACCTAGATGAATCGCCGTGTAAGGTCATCCCCTTACACTAGAGAACATTGCCATTGATGTGCAACTTTCTTCTTTCACAATTTATCTAGATAGGTTTTTGGCAACATTATCTTGGATGAATCGCCACATAAGCACATCCTCGAATCCATTCTTTACTTGATATATATAACCTTTGCAAGACTTCTTAAATGAGTTTATCGTATTGAAAAACATTGTCTATCTCTTTCAAATTATAAATCTTTTTAAAAACCATTTTAATAGTTTCTTTTTTCATATTTCACCTTGGTATTTGTTCACTTTTAAGCCTTGAACACCTTTGCATCTTCAACGCATTCAAGCCTTTGGCAAGACATATGTAAGGGTGTAGATGAACGAACATCCATTAGTAGGGCTTGGAGAGAGAGAGAGAGAGAGGAGGGAGGTTAGACAATACTTAGCCGGCCTTTGTTGAGTGATGTGTGTGCATGTGCTCACGCATGGCCATATATGCATTTGGTTATGCGTGTTGGACCTAATGTGTGTGCATTCTTTCACTTTCAAGACTAGGATACCCTTGAGAGCCTTCAGTGAGTGTCGTGTGCACATGTGGATGAATGGACATCCATTGGAGAGGGAAATCATTAATTGGCATTTGGCAAGCACTATGTATGCATGTGCTCATGCATGGCTATTTACGCATGTGTTCGTGTATGACTATTCTTTTATATTTGATTCCAAGATACCTTCGATTTAGGGTTTTCAGTTGCAAATGTGTTTATCAATTGCCTTCAATGACTTTGAGATTTCTCTATTGGGACTCTTATACTCTTTTGAAAGTTTCATGTAGTCATCATGGAACAAAGCAAAGCCATGGATGATGTTCTAGACATAGTGCATTCGACTCCATTGAATGCAATTGATTTAGTGGAATTAAAGAAAACAACCACGACATCCTCTCTTCGACACTTGCCTGCTTGGGGCCATTCGCATGGGTATGGGAGATAGTTGTTCTAATTGGATTTGCATCAAGGTATTGTATACTTTTTGGGGAGATAGTCATTTTTGTATTTTGTTGTAGCCCGTTGTAGCCAAAATGTGGAGTTTATTAGAGTGAATAAAGTTAATGTGCGAAAGATGAAAGAAGTGGCAAGGCAACAAGGAACGCATGTTACTAAATCTACAAGGATAGCAAGGATTCGAAGAAACATAGAGGTTGCTTCAAGTTCTTCAAAGTTTAAACCCCTCGAGACCAATATGAATGAGTTGATGGAATTGCAGATGAGTTTATCTACACTTGTTGATCATGCGCTTGCCATTTACTTTGCAGAGTTGCATGAACAAGCTAAAGGTTTGTATGGTGTTGTGTGCGAGACAAAGCACACCCAAAGTGTTCTTCAATAAGTCTCGAGTGGTTTGGGTGGTGAAGTAAGGGAACTTTCAACAATTGTCTCTGAGACAAGCAGTTTATGAATTTGTTAGTGAATGATATGTGGGCATAGTTTTGGGGGCTTGGAGATAACCATGAGCATGTGATTTGCCAGAGAGACTATCGACTACCGTTCTTGTAGTTTCAAATGAATGTTAATAGATTTAATGCCTTGCTACAGTAATTGAGTTGTCAAATGAATGGTCACAATTGAGAAGGACTTGCTCAAGATAAGGCTTATGATCTATTATTGTCTCACTTATATTATTTTAAAGTTCTTGGGCCACCACTTTTTTTGTGATAATATATGCTTCCTTTTTGTGAATTCTATATTGGTTTTAATGTAACGAGACTAAACCAAGTAAAATGTAATGGGTACCTACAATGTGATGTGATGCCTCTTTCTTGAGGTTTGATTTGTATAAATAACTATCATGTCTTGCAATGTGAATATAACTTTATTGATTTTTGCAATATAATACATGTGAGAGTAATATTCTCTAATTGCATGGTCTAATTCTAATATTTGAATATTCACATCTCTCTCTCTCTCTCTCTCCACCGCCGATGTACCACATCCTGCATCCAGGAGGGATCACCTGCTATTAGCGACTTCGACGACTGCTACTACATCCCAGGATAGTATATCTCCCTGCATCTGTTACATATACACATCGCACCACTTTATCACAGCCGACAGTCGTTCCCCTATCACAACCGACATTTGTTCCCCCTTTGTAGCCATTATCTGGAGTACCAGAGCTACATACGCACATACACATATACGACACTTATCACACTCATAGCACCGTATTTTCAATTTCCAGTTTTTAGCTTTTCATTCAGCTTTTTTATTTTGGATAGCTGGACCTCATCAGTTGTATCACAGTTTGTCTCATAGGCCAGTTTTGGTCTTTAGAAGACGTTAATATAACTTTCTTTCTTTCTTTCTTTCTCTCTCTCCAACATTTGGTTCAATTTATAGGGACTTGAATAATAATATGTATTTTTTCTTTTTTAAAGAGAGTTTGTAAACATTGATCGCATTTATAATTTTGTGTATGTGTCCATTGCCTCTTTCTTGAGGTTTGCTCTATAGAAAGACTTATTATATAATGTCTTGTAATCATTAGGAAAAGAATGAACTCACAAATGGGCCCTTAAAAATAATATAGTTTAAGATGTGGCCCTTTTGGATTGTCCAATAGGAAGGCTAGATGTTGACATCCATGGAGGATGAATCTTCTCTCTCCAAATCTTGTGTTTTCTATTAACAAAAGGAGTAATGGGGAATTTTAAAAAAGGAAGAATGAATAGTACACAAAATTTGAGTTTCTCTCATCTCGTATTTCTCCTATTTTTTGGAGAATTTTCCATTTCATTTTTTTTTTCCTATCATGAAATCAGTTTGACCCAAAAGTTGAGCAACTGACCACTTTCCTTCTCTTCTCTATACTCGTGAATTTTCGTCTCCATTGAAGGTCCCTACTAAGAGTAATTAGGGTTTTGAGCATTCTCCTTATCTCTGCACTTTCTTCTCCATGCAGCTCTAGATTTTGGGTAAAACACAAGTGCCCATCTCTCTTTGCATTTTCTCTTGTTGCTATTTTTTCAATAGGGTTTGATGTCGTTTCTTACTGTTTTTGTTGTTTTATTGTAGAGGTTTGGGGTAGGAGACAAATGTGCTTCTCTCTCTCTCTCTCATTTCTTTTCCCCCTCTCTCTATGTATTGTTTCTCTTTTTATGTTGTGTTTTCAATATAATTTGATGTTGGTTCTAATTGTTGTTTTCTTGTAGAGTTTATTTAGAGCAAGAGGCAAAGGTGTTAATCTCTCTTTGTTTAGTTTTTTTTAAATTGATATCTTTTCAATACAATATAATGTTAGTTTTAATCCTTGCTATTGTTTTATTGTAGATATCATTTTGGGTGACATTGCATAAGTGCTCATCTCTCTCTCCCTCTCTCTTTCTCTCCGTGTTTTCTCTTTTCTACTTTTTTTTTTAGTATACCTTCATGTAAATACTAACTCTTGCTATTGTCTTTTGTAGAGAACAATTTGGGCAAGATTGGATAGGTGCTCATTTCTTTCTCTCTTGCGTACTCACAATCTCTCTTTCTTCCTCTCTACATTATCCATTTTTTATGATCTTTACAATATGGTTTGATGCTAGTTCTAACTTAAGGATCAATTGTTGTTGAAGCACTTAATACAAGGTAGAGCCAAGATTTTGTAGCTTATTTTACAGGTAAATTTGTCATATTTTGTGGTGTCAAAATTTATTAATTTAATTAGTGACTTTTATGTTTGATGGGATTGATGATTTCTTATGTCTATCATTTGAAATGGATTTTGATTAGCAACAATTCAATCTTATCTTTAGTAGATTAGCTTATAGGTAAATTGGCTCTATTTTGTATTGCTTCCATTCATGCAGTTATCTAGATATTTTTTGTTAAAAGGGATTCATGCAAGTATTTTTGTTAAAAGAAATTCATGCATGTATTTTTTTGTACATGCAGGTATTGTACAAGGTTTAGGTGAAGCACATAATTCTCGATCGACTATTTTGATGTGGTGAGTGATTCCTTTGTGATGGATGATATGGATCCGCTAGAAGTCGATGGCTCAAAAATCCTCAACTTTATTGGTCCTATGTGTTCATTTGGATCTCCATGTCAATTGTGGCAACAATCCATGAAACTCTTGTATCATATTATCCATATAACACACAATGTATTGAGTCTTAGAATATCTTAGGTGTCAATCCAATGTGCCTATTAAGATTTGCATACCATGTGGCTGCTATCCTTGTAACAACTATTCTATAATATCTTTATTTCATACAATGTATTGAGTCAAATCAAACTCCTCTTCATTTTAATAAAATTTATTTTGACAAAATTCTCTAAGTATTATTGTGCTATTCTTTTCATTATATTTCATGTAAATGGTATGATTAAAGTAATGCCTTGAAATTGAATCTATACTTTGTGCCAATGTATATATCTACATGTGTTTTGATATCGATGTTTATGTTTGTTTACAAAAGTGTAAATATCTCTTAATGCCATGTTGATTTGTATGGCATATTGGTGATTACTAGATAGACTTAAAATGCTTATTATCTAGGGGTTAATACATACTTCTTTACATCTAATGCGTAGGTTATAATGCTTGAGAGAAGAACAAGCATTATCTTGATAGAAGTGCGTAATACAAAAGATGAAGAAGGGAATTGGATCACTGATATGTATCATTGCTCGTCTTGGGTACATATGCATTGTCGTGACGCTACGTGTCTACTACTACAAATCTGAGGGCGGAATTTTCTACCAAGTTTTTGAACTCTTAAGTCAGCGTCATTATGACTTTGCTTTCCGTTGTGTGTTTCTTTTGTGTAATATCTCCGCACAATAAAAGTTAGTTGGTTAGTTCGAAAGTTAGTTAGTCAATTAATAAGTTAGTAAGGTTACTAACTAAAGACTAATTAAGGTGAAAACTAATTAACATTAATAATTAAGGATTTTTATTTAATTAAAAATATTTTATTTAGAAAGATCGAGAGTCGTAAATCCGATATTTTTCTCGGATTGATAAGGACCGTGGCTACCCTTCAGATAAGTTACAATGTGAACGAGTCTTATGAGCTATATTGATCACTAGTATTAATGTGTATAGTTTGGATGGTCCAAAAATATTAGATTTTGGATAACTCTAGTATATTTTAGATATTTTGGATATTATCCTAAAAAATATATGGAGATTTTTAGAACTGGATGTCATTTAAAAGAAAAGACAAGTGATGTTTTAGTTAGTTTTGGAGAATTTATAAAAAGAAAAATAAAGAAAAGTGATTTGCAAAATCGAGCGCATCGCGATTGCAGTCCACAGATAGAAAACAACACTTTGAACAGAGAAAAGAAGAATGAGTGAACTAAGAGTTTTCTAACCAAGTGTCTTGGCGTACCACCCCCCTTTCGGAGCCAATGGAACCATCAAATTTATGATCTGAGCATCAGATCACTGATCTTTCCAAGATCCCCCTCCACAAAGAGCTCCACTTCTCAACCACAAGCCCTCTTCTCTAATTCACTATAAATATGAGGCATGGGAGAGGCATAAGGAAGCATAAGGAGACCCCGAGAGGCTACGAGAGAGATGTAGAGAGAAGGATACCCCTCCAAGAGATTGTGAGGAAGAGCTTGAAAGAGAGCTTGAGAGAGAGAGTGAGAGAGAGAGAGAGAGAGAGAGAGAGAGAGAGAGAGAGAGAGAGAGAGAGAGATACAGAGAAGAGTCACCTCGAGAGGCTGCAAGGAAGAGAATTAGCTCAATTCCCTCTATCTCGATCCTCAACTTAACCATCTTCTCTTACGCTCTCCATCTTGAATCTATTCCACCTTCTTAATCTCTTGAGTCTACTTGCGGACGATGGCCCCCAAGCAAAGAATGTCATGTAATGGATGGCAATCCCATAACCAACAATGAAGCTTCGGGTGAAGGCATCACTACCAACCCAATTGCACTTCCAGTCGTAAGTAATGTATTTTCAAATTGGTAGATACTTGTTTTGATTCTCGTATGAAATATGTTAGGCCCCATACTATGATGCATGAGTATAGATCATTCCATCTCACATATTTGTAAGATGGAGCTTGCGAAGTGCATATATAAAGGAAAGTTAATTGCACCTAGTTGCATGTGGCTTATTCATTGATAAAGTAATTACAAGGAAGATTTGGTCAAGGGTTATGAATGGCATAATCATGACATTAAAAAATTATACATACAAGTGTTAAGTAAAATTTATATAGAATCACTCATTGATCCCCAAGGGGGAGATCAGATATGCGATGGAAATGTTATCGCGACTATTCTTGTATTATTTGGGAAGAATGCAATTGGTTTTGTTGGTTGATTGAACAACATCCTAAATGCTTTTACATTCAACTAGTTGTTAGTTGTTGTTTGGATGATTATTCTGTGCTTGTGATTTATGGAAAATGCATGGCAAGGGTCTGTGATGACAAGTCGCCATGGGAATAAAATAATGTTTTCTTGGAAAATTATATTAGGGCTGAATGCCTTGTTTGTGCTTGATTCTTAAAGGATTTAATTAAGAAAGGATATATTGCATGGGTGGATCACCTCCATGATCGCACCACGGATTAACCCGAGAGGGCACTGCTCGATTCATGGGCCGAAGGTCGAGTAGTGAAAAGGCCAACCACGGGAATTATGTTTTGCTCCTAGATAACTTGCGGGTCAGTTGGAGCTCTGGACACCCCTTGCTAGGTCTAGAATGGAGTTGAAGATCTCCGTGGCCCCCAACATCTGGGCATGTTGGGAGATCCTATTCTAGAAAAGGATTGAGTTTGTGGTGCCATGTGAATTGGACCAATTACTTCTGCAGGGCAGAAGGGATACTTCTATTGGATAGAAGCGATACATAATTTCTCCTGTATGGGCGGGAGAGAAAGATTAACTTGAAGTTAAGGGACTTGTTTGAATCTTGTTTGTCAATAGATTGCTTTGCTCTGTTTTTGTGTCTGTGATATAAGTTATGCAAACGAACCTTGTTTCCTAAAAGGCTTAATTAATGAAGCTGACTTTAAGTGTCACACATAAATGTGGTAGGACCTAATTAGAAAACTAAAGATATTAAAGGAAGCGGGTGGGCGGAACCCCTGACGGGTCTGTCCTACGGCAGGGTGGTTCCAGAAAACTGGGAGGCTTCTCACAAGATTTTACCATCATTCGACCTTTAGCTATTATTAGATTAGAACCCGATTCATGCCATTTTAGGGGACCGGAATGGGACTATGCCCTATGCGCAGAGAGTTTGAGCAGCGCATCCCTCTCATTTCCTATTCTCTTTGAACCAAGTGCAGCATGTTCAAAGTTGAGAGAGAGAGAGACATGGAAACTCCATTGTCATGAACCTTCAGGTTCCATAGCTTTCTTCCATTATTCTTTTTACTAACTGAGTAACACACACAACAAAGATAAAGTGACCTAGTGTAAGTATAGACTACACAGACTAACTCTAGTCAAGTCACTAACTGACTACTAACCCGACTTATTTAATGTAGTCACATGTAGACAGCTGCACACTCTAGCTGTCATAGATGTCGGTTATAGATAAAGACACAATGACGGTGAGCTTGATTTCTAAGACTCCCCCTCAAGCTCAAAACAAAACTCAAATCATCTGTATCACTCTAAGTAGCTGTCTAAAGTGAATGAACTTATCTTTACCAAGTTATTTGGTAAAGATATCTGCTACCTGGTCTTCAGTCTTCACATGCTCCAAGTCAATATAATCTGCTAAAACCATTTCCCTCATGAAATGGTAGTGAACCTCAATGTGTTTCGATCTTGCATGATAAACAGGATTTCTTGCTAACATGACACTGCTCAAATTGTCATAGTACAGCTTGACTTTTCTGTCCAAGTGTACTCCCAAGTCATTCAGCAACTTCTGTAAAATCACTTAGCTTCACAGGCTGCTAAGGCCGCACCACGATACTCTGCTTCGGTACTGGACAATGCAACTGTAGGTTGTTTCTTACTCTACCAACCTGATCATGCTACTACCCAATCCAAATGCATAGCCGCTGGTTGACCTCCTATCATACGTGCAACCAGCCCAGTCAGCATCAGTGTACCCCATCAAGTCAAGGAGTTTTCCATATGCATAAAACAACCCATGATCTGTGGTATTCTTTACATATCTCAGAATTCTCCTGATTGCATCCAAGTGTGGTTTGCGAGGCTTCTGCATGAACTGATTGATCAGCCCCACAACATAACTCAAGTCAGGTCTAGTGATCGTGAGATAGATCAAGCTGCCTACCATCTGTCTGTACATAGTAACATTCTCAATCTCTGTCCCAACATCAATTTGTAGCTTGACATTCTGCTCTAAAGGCATATCCATAGGCTTGCAATCAGCCATACCATATTTCTGTAACATGTCATGAGCATACTGCTTCTGTAGCAGCTATATGCCTTGAGGTGTAGAGACAATCTCAATCCCCAAAAAATATTTCAGCTCTCCAAGGTCCTTGACCTTAAATTCAGCCTATAAACATGTCTTTATTTCAGCAATCCCATTTTCATAATCTCCTGTAATGATTAAGTCATCAACATAGACAACTAGGAAAACATAGCCACTATCTGTCTTCTTCACAAACAGACTATGATCAGCATCTCCCAATTGGAAACCATGCTGCTACAAATTACTGCTGATGCGAGCATTCCATGCTCTGGGTGCCTATTTCAGCTCATATAATGCATTTTTCAGTTGACATACATGTGCTGGAAATTCTGGATGCACATAGCCTTCAAGTTGTTCCATGTAAACCTCTTCCTGTAATTCTCCATTGAGAAAGGCATTCTTTACGTCCATCTGCCATAGTTTCCAGCCTCTAGCTGCTGCCAAAGCAATCACAGTTCTAACTGTAGCCATCTTTGCTACAGGGCTGAAAGTCTCCTCATAATCAAGACCATACTGCTGTGCATACCCTTTTGCAACCAGCCTGGTCTTGTATCTTTCCAATGATCCATCTGATTTACATTTCATCTTATACATCCACTTGCATCCAATAGGTGTTTTGCCCTCAGGCAATTGTACCAAATCCCATGTACCATTTTCAGCCAAAGCTGAATATTCCTCATCCATAGCAGCACACCAATTCTCATCTGCAAACTGCCTCATCAAACTTGGTTCTCTAAAACCTGTTACTTTCGTCATATAAGCATAATGACGGGCTGAATATCCAATGTAAGTATACATGTCAACAGGTCGTCTGACCCTCTCTAATCTCCTGAGTTGTGGCTCACAGTGAGCTTGCCTCTCATGAGGCGGCACATAATGGCTCTGCCTAGCACCTGGCGTCATAACAGACGGAATTCCCAATTCATTGTCTAAGATGTCACTGCTAGATGAATCATAACCTGCAGTGAGAGTGGACCTATTACATCTTCAAAAACCTTTTCTTTTCCCTTATCTGTTCTCCCCCTCACTGACATATCCGTGTCAGTGGATGCATAGTGCGACTTCGCAATCGTCCTATCCAAGGACTCACTGTAGATGATACATCACCTGTCTGACCACTCATGGAAGTACTCTCTGCAGGAGTATTTTCAGCATGACTCATACTGGGTGAGCCATCAGTAGGCACTGCAACAGAATTCCCATACCAAGATGCTAACTCATCAAATACCACATCTCTGCTTATGAGTGTCAATATAATTTGAGACATATTCACCTCCTCCATCTGATCTCAAGCATGATATGTAACAGCCCAATTCATTTTCAGCATGCTTCTTGAAGTCTTTGAATGCATCAAACACATCATCCTTATGCTTCAAAATATAAAGCCAAGTGTACCTGCTGAAATCATCAATGAATGAGACATAATACCGTGCACCGCCAAAAGAAGCATTATGTGAAGGACCCAGACATCAGAGTGCACCAACTGTAAAGCCCTAGTACTATTTTTTACATGTCTCATGAAAGGAAACCGTGCCTGCTTTCCAAACTGACATGCAGGTCATACATGACCAAAATCATTATACTTGAATTTAGGTAATCCAAGTACTACTTCCTTCTGCTGCATAGATTTCAGCTTTTGTACATTGACATGTCCAATCCGCTTGTGTCAAATCTCTACATCCCGAATGGCACTCTCATCATGAGCAACCATGGCTGTCTTAAGTCCCGGAATGGTTGCATCCAATGTAAACATTCTGCCATCCCTTCTGCCCTTGGCAATTAACTTGCAGCCATTTCCATACTCCTCAATGAAGCACCCATCTTTGTTAAACCTCACTTGCAAATTCTATTCTGCCATTTGACCCACAGACAACAGATTCTTTGTTATGGTCGGTACATGTAATACATCCTGCAGGCCTTTCTTCTTGCCATCAGGCATCATAAGAGGAACAATCCCTTTATGCTTTATGTCATGTTGGGTGTCATCCCCAGTACATACATGACCATGTGTACCTGCAACCATCTCATCAAACCACTCTCCATGCGGTGTCATATGGTTTGAGGCTCCAGAGTCAATGTACCATCTGTCATCTCTATCATGTCTCGATGCGTTTCTGGATACATACTGCATGGCAAAGAGTCTATCAACTGGCTCATCATGAGCACCACTAGAAGATGCACAGTGCCCATGCTGTCTGCCCTTTGCCTTCATATCTCCCTGCTTCTTGTAACAATCCTTTGCAATATGCCCATACCGGCCACAATAATGGCAATCCTTGTCCCTGTTGGACTGATCAGATGACTACCATGAACCAGATCCACCACCTCTACCTCGGGGTGATCTCCCCCTGCCTCTAAACCCGCCAGATCCATGCTGGCCTTGTGTATTTGTACTATGCCAATTACTCTACTGCTGCTGCTGTCCATAAGCATTACAGGTGTCACCACGACCTCGAAATGAACCACGACCTCTAGATCCTCTGCCACGCTGGCTAGAGTATAACACAGTGTCTCTACTCTGAGATGCATTGGAGCCTGTATTCAAACCAAGTTTGACTTCCTCATGCATCAACAAAGCAACTAGCTCTTCCCAGCTAGGGGGCTCTTCTCAGACAAAAATGGAAGTGTCAAAAGCTTTGTACTCTTTGCCTAAGCCATTCAAGGCAACAACAATCATATCATCTTCTGATACACTTGAGCCAATGGTAGCAAGTTGATCAGCTATGGTCTTAATCTCCGTGGTATACACCTGGATGCTCTTGCCATTCCTAGACATATTGTTGAACTGTTGTTTCAACTAGATCTTCCTTGCATGTGTCATGGTTCCATAATTTTTCATCAGTATGTTCCAAGCATCCTTCGGAGTCTCATATCCAGTGATTTGAATTACCATAGCATCAGATATACATAGAGAAAACCAATGCAGCACCTTGCATGCTCTTTCATTCCATAACCTGTAAGCTCTTTCCTGTTCATTAGTTGGATTCTGTACAGGCAACTCAGGAGCAGCCTCATCTCCTGTACATAGATCCCAATAACCTCTGCCAACCAGAAAGTTTTTCATTCTGAATTTCCATAATGCAAAGTTCTTGTTGTCCAACCTCTCTCCAACTATCTGAGTGATATTGTCAGTCCCATGTGCATTAGCCATGATGCAATAGACTGTCTATCAAGTGCCTGACTCCCTGTAGACCAATAAGTATGACTGACCAAGTTCAGTCCATAACAATTTATGACAGTTTTCTGCACTAAATTGCAGGAAAAAAAAACAGGGTATCTTAGCCCACTGACACCCCAAAACAACCCACAAACAAGTGGTCTCAAAATTGTAGGTATAACTGTCAATACATAAGCTAGGTGTTTGCTTCAGCTTAAGCTTCTGTAACCTCACTGCCAGGGTACATACATGCAGTCTGAAAACTGTAAACTCTAAGTAACCAGCAGCAATTTCAAGTCCAAAACTGAGTGGTAATCATGTCATACATGTTCCAAAACCTCCCAGATAGCTGCTAATACATTTGGCAGTCAAGACATGAGCATAGAGGCACAGAACAGTGCATAACCAGCACATACAAGTGTCAACAAATTTAATTGCAGGTTGCAATCAACCAAAATTCAGCATAACAAGCTCCAAGCAGCTCCAAAATGTCTTCCAATCATGTCATACATTTACTTTGTAGTGGCAAGTTCAATACATGCGCATCTGAGTAGGCATAGACAACCTGTCTTCGTTGACCAATGGCATAAACTTCACGAACTGTTTGTAATTAACCAAGACAGTGTGACTGCATTTACTTCAGCTTTAGAATTCAGTTTTCAATTATGCTCATTGCTTGCTTCAATCCTCCATACATTCAACATGTATAGGTCAGTTCATATAGTTGATAGAACCCCCAAGATGACATATGTTGCTTCAGTAATACACAATGCTTGTCATTGACTGTGTATGACAGTTTTCAGCCACTAACATACTTCAGATCTGAGTGATTTCAGTGAGCAACTTCAGCTCAAATGCATTACATCCGGTACATATGGCTCCTTGATATACATCTTGGCTCCAGTGATGCTTCTGGGTATGTATGAGTGCTTCAAGCTCATGCCAGACAAGTGTATATGCTTTGTAGTGGCTGTATACAGCAGGCCACTATTTATGACAGACTTGTGATCTCTGTTTTCAGCTCATAAGTAAGCTCCAGCACAAGCAATGGCTTCCTATTATCTTCAAGTACCTTCTAGGAATCGCTTGCAAGTAATTTACAGCCAAGTGAGTGATTACAACCAGCAAATGAGGCAGAGGAGTTCAGGCCTGAAACAGGCGTAATCTGCGCATACTGGACAAGGGTTTGCAACAGCACACGATGTTGATGATGATGATAATGGAGCACACAATGGTGCTTAATGCTCCCTTCTCAAGGTTCTAAACAAGTCCCAGACAGTAGCTTGGACCATAGAGCGAACAATCACACAATGCATACCTTCCATTTGACATTAATGGCATTTAGCCAGTTTGAAAAATAACATAAGTCTTCAACTGCATATCATCTTCACTCCCTCGTGCTCCAACAAGTCCACCAAGTCCAGCTCTGATACCATGTTCAAAGTTGAGAGAGAGAGAGACAGGGAAACTCCATTGTCATGAACCTTCAGGTTCCATAGCTTCCTTCCATTATTCTTTTTACTAACTGAGTAACACACACAACAAAGATAAAGTGACCTAGTGTAAGTGTATACTAGACAGACTAACTCTAGTCAGGTCACTAACAGACTACTAACCCGACTTATTTAATGTAGTCACATGTAGACAGCTGCACACTCTAGCTGTCATAGATGTCGGTCATAGATAAAGACACATTGACGGTGAGCTTGATTTCTAACACGGCATGGGTCTGCTTTGGATTGGGTATCTCTGCGTAAAGTAGGATGTCTAAGATCCGATGCTAGAATGTTGTTAGGAGACCTTGGCCACTAGGAGCCCAAATTTCAGGTCGATCCTAGTGGGTTCGGCCGTAAACGTTCCGTTGCGAGGCGGATTTGGGAAACCCTGGGCAACAAAACCCGGAATATTCCATGGGAGTGCTGGGCAGCGATGCTTAGATTCGTTTCTTGATAGACTGCTAAATGCGTGCCTAGACAGCCGATGGGTGGGCACCTTACATTTTGTGTTTGCACCTGCATGATGCATGAGCACATATAGTTAGGCTAGGCACAAATTCCTCAATGCATTCATAATTTTTAATATGGAACATCGTTCGATTGATTGCATAGCATGGACTCAAATTTGCAAACTACATGAGTGATTGAACACGAAGTTCTTTTCTAAAGCATGTTTTTTGATAGGGCACAATTCATGGGGAAAAACAGATCATCCCTGCAGAAAATTTGAGGACTTAATAAAATTTGGATGAATAAAATTGGAACAATATAAAGTCCTTGAAAGTTAAAGGATGTCCATTCATATGCACTCATTGTGGAAACGAAGGAGACTTGTTGTGACCACTATTTCTCTACATTTTATAATGGTCATGCAAATTGGAATTACTACTATAATTAACTCATCACCGAACTATCAACCA
Source organism: Lygodium microphyllum (assembly GCF_053477565.2). NCBI lineage: Eukaryota > Viridiplantae > Streptophyta > Polypodiopsida > Schizaeales > Lygodiaceae > Lygodium > Lygodium microphyllum. The sequence goes on along the minus strand of NC_141140.1, from coordinate 23,650,313 downwards.
TACAATCGAGTCACAAAAGCTAAGGAAGTCTTTAAGCCAAATAAAAAGGTAAAAAAACAAATTGGTCTATTGAATCAAAATCACATGCTTAATGGTAAGTACAAAATGGCCTAAGAAAAATTAGGCTCAAAAAACCCTTTGAGGATGGCCTTTGAGCTTAGTTTAGGCCTAAAGAGGATAAGGGCGGGAAACTGTAGTAGAGATGTGGCAACTAGGTGATGAAAGCCATGATGACAAAGCTTAAATGCGACAAATAACGAGCTTTTCTAACAAGAAAAGCACCGTGCTGAATTAGGATTGAGAAAAGAAGATGACGGATGAAGACACTGTATATAACGAAAGAAAGCAAGAGGACGAGGGAAGAAAAAGTGGAGGACATTGTCGAACTCGGTGGGTATAAAGATGGCAGTTGAGAGACACAGAGGACATGGAGGAACGACGATGATAAAGAAAGGACGACAACCGAGGCTTCATCTTCTTCAGCAAACATGAAGCTGAGGGTGCAGGAAGCATCAACGAGTGCCGAAGAATGATGAAGCTGACAACGTCATCAAATTGAAGAGTTCCTGAGCTCCGAAAGGTTCTACTGCTCTTATAAGCTTGTACGCTGCAGAGAACATCGCGCTGCTGAGAAAAATAAAAAGGTGGCAGAAGAAGAAAACGTCGGTCATGATGAAATAGAGGAGAAAAAGAATCATCAACCCAATGTGGTCACGATCACGAATGATGAATGCGAAGTTGTAGCTGAGGTGATTAATGTGGTGATAGACGGACATGAAGCTGTCTTCTAATGCTACGACGGTGCATGCTTTTGTTATATCCTTCCACACCAACAAATGCTGCAATACACACTGGCGTAACTCCTCTTTAAACCTCGCTCGTTGCTATGAGAGAAAGTATAAGAAGCTACTATTAACGCTATGAATCCATGAAGCACTTCGTTCAGAAAACTGTTGCTCCCCAGCTTACGAGATATCGTGTACTCGCCCTTCTCACAAGAGTCTCTCTCTACAGCTCGGCTCTAAAGCTCAAAGGCAGCTGCACAGGCTCTAGTGATCAACGATTGCCCTCCTACGTTAAAAAATGGAATCGTCTATCGTTAATGCTTATTGTAGATGAGGAATTTCTTATGAGTTGAAACAACGGCGAGAAGCATAACATTAATGGGGGCAGCAAAGGTTCTCTCTGTCGACGTTATACGTAGCTAAGCTGGAGATGAATGATGACGATCAACAAGCTCTTTTGAAGTCGAAGGAAAGCATGAAGAAGAAGCTGAATATCAAAACGTGATGACGAAGAGTGAACGCTGCGACATTACAGTCGAAAGAGATCAACAAAGCTGCATGATCGAGTGATGATGACCAAAACGACGGCCGACTGAGAATGTGGACATTTCAACTCAGAGACAGCTGTCAAGTTTGTCTTATCTATTGGGCCTCTTCTCTGCATGTTGGATGATTAGGAGTATGAGATCTCAAAGGTGTGGACCTGCGTGTGTGTGAGACAGGAGGGTACGTGTCTTGAGAGGTCACAACAATTTGCTTATGATTGATCTTGTTGATGAGCACCATTTATTATGCAAAGGTGGCCAGTCCTTATGACCTTAATTACTTCTCCAAATATTACTACTTTCCTCTTGAAAGCAAGAACCTTTGTATACAAAAGAAGCCCCTAAGAATTGTTCCTAAACATTTTCAAACTACAATCAAAACATCTTTCTTATTGTGATCTTCAATATGAAAAATCACTGTACATCCATGAATTAATCTTGAATGCTCTTCTTTCATTATTCTTCCCATCTCATTTAGCGTCCCTGCAACGAGCCACAATCACAAACCCCCCGCGTGAATTCCGTGCGATAGCGTCCAAGTATGAAGGGAGCTTTCAGCGTGAAAGCATCTGCAATTGCAGATGTATCAAAGCACTAGAAGGGTAAAATTTTAGCTCTCAAATAAAGGAATGTTAATTCTCACCTTGTAACAGAGGCGTTTGTACAACATGTATTCATACAAAAATAAATATATTTGCGTCCACTATGCCTTTTCAACGAAACATTGCAAACAGTAAGTATTTGCAACTCATTGAGAATGAGAAATTTTATAATACCTATGTAACATCTTGTCTCGTATTTACAAAAGTATACCCTTCGAATTGCTGTGCATGGCAAAGTGTTGAGAGTTTCACTGGTCCTTTTTAAGTGTTACCACCTTGAAATTGGTAGATTGCTCTTTGAGGGGTGTACAGCTAAGTAGCTCGTAGAGGACCTTTTTTTTTTCTATGACTCTAAGTATATATTGCCCAAGGGGGGTCAAGAATATGGAACCCTTGAATCTATGCATACATCGAATCTCAATAGCATAGAATGGCCATTGTGTAGTAGTAGCGACATTTTGCACATGTGTAGCACAAAATTTTTAGCAGACATTGAATTCTATGAAGCCAAGCACCGGCTCAAAGAATGTATATCTAAGTTGGTTTATATCGATTGTAATTTTTGCACACATGTTCAAGGAATGTAAGGGTTTGAGATGTACCAAAAGCACATACATCATAAAAAGTGCATCAGAGGATTATGTAACAAGGATTCTAGGCAAAACTTGAACATAAAAAATAACTCATAGTCCTGATACAATGGAGTGTCGAGTCACAACAAGGGACATGGCTTTCAGGTAAAATTTTTCTCTCTTAGTTGACTATTATCTTACTTTGGGATGAATCGGCTAACTTTTCTTTTCAATTACATATACTTTGTCATACGACAGAATTTATACCTACTATTCAAGTATCATAAATGGAGGATGCTCAAAGGTAAATGGTTGTGCCTTGATCAAGACATACATGAAAGTGTAGCTGTGGATATGTTACTGTCATTTGTGAGGGCCGTAAGCCCCAAGTGTTGCAAATGGAGGATGATTGGCCCTTGAGTATAATGCACCAGGAAATTACAATGTTAATGCAGAATCCATCTATTAACTTCTATTTTAAACTAGATGGTAGGAAAATTTGAAACCGAGCTGAGGATACTATTACCAACGGAAAGTGTGTGGCTCCATATACACGCTTTCAAGGTTGAAGTTCTTAGAGAAAACCTAGAATATCTTGTCACCCTAGTTGGAAAAGATAGTCTCGTGGATCCACTCATCAAAGTGTACGCGAGCATCCATCATAGCAGGTGGGAGGGATGTGGTGGATATAAAGAGATGAAGAGAGAAAGTGTGAAATGAAACAATGAAACAAGAACTAAACTAGTTCTACCTTAAAAACCTTAAGTTTTAAACCATTAAGAGATGTTCACATACGATATTTAGTTATGGATTTACTTACATCTTTGTTAAAATTACATGCATATGTAAATGTGTTGATGTGGAAAGCGTATAATAAGTGTATGATTTTACATAAATACCATAATGTTTAAATATTGCAAGCTTTCAAGCGGAAATATTCTATTGGCAAAAAAACCCAAAAATTTATAGGTGTTGGATATTACAACTTGTAGTGTTGGGATCTTTAGGGAGTTGGAAGACTTTGTGAGCACCACTGCTACCTGCACATACTCCATCGAGGGATCTGACATGACTTGGGTGCCTTTGGAATAGCTCATGGTATTTCAGGCAAGAAAGAATCACCAAAAAGTGGTGAATAGGTGTCTGGCCCATATGGATCCTTCGCACAGAGTATGCACTGTTCCCATGGGCAATGCACTAGGTACAACACATTTGGATCTCGTGGAGTGTGATTGTGCATTGGTAATTTACCTCCTTGCATTGGATACACCCCTAGAGGAGGAGATCGATGAAGATACAACTCCACAGGTTGTTGCTATCACATACACGGGAGAAGAACCGATTGAAGAGCTCATAAATGTTGAAGAGGAACATCGGGTGGTGGCAGAGCAAGGGTTGGCTCTCATGGTACCATCTTCTTCAGAACAGCCACAAGTCGACAAACCCAACCTTGCCTCCTTGACGCCCATTGAAGTAGATGGTGTACAATACTTGCTTCTATCAGATGTGCTACAATACTTGGAAATGAAGGAATAAGAGTTGTTTTCCATCCTAGTCAGGGATTCAATGGAAGACCTGATCGATTATGATTACATGGATGTGCATTTGACGATGGCAGAGATTGGAAGATATAATAGCACAAGCTTAGATACAGTGAGTGCCATCATAGCAGCACAGGAGCATATTACCTCGGTTGAAGAAGATTACCTTGTGCCGAATGCTCAATTTGAAGCACTACAACATGATTTGTTCAGACCAAGGCCCCAACTTCCTACCAAGGAGTTTGTAGATCCCTCTACCCAAAGAGGTGTCTCGCTGACACACGAGGAAATGAAGATACAAGATGATCTGGAGAATGTGAGATTTCTAACTACCATATATTTTTATGCACGATGAAACTTGACGGTAGGGTGCGTTGGGTCCCTCGAAGTCCACAGTGAAATCTTGGCAAAAAAATGAATGCACCGGTGGACTCCGAGGGACCCGACACACCGTACCGTCAAGTTTCATCGCTTTTTGATAACTCTAGGTTAGTTGCTAAATATATTGTTGGATTTGACTTTGTCATTCAAGACATATTGTATATAGATGAGTTTGCATCAAGGCAAGGAGGAGCTCAACATGCGGATCGAAGGAAGGATTCAACTTTGAAGGAGTACATTTGCAACCTTGTTTGCAAACTTGGTGGTCTTTCATAAGAAGTGCTCACTAGGAGGGTAATAAATAATTATGAAAATTCGAGCTTTGACCAAGTTTGGACCTTTTCGAGCGATACCTATGATGTCTAGCTTGGAGAAGGTGGTGCTAATCAAGTGGTTAGAGCTTCTTTACTTTTTTAACCAAACGCGTGGTGGAGCAATTTGTATGCTTGCCACATTTGTGACCTTGCTAAAGTGTCAGATCCGCTTCTCCTAGAGAAAGAGATGAAAGGGGAGCGCATCATTTTTGAAGCAAAGAAGGAACTTATATTTCATCGGAAGCTGATCCCTCCTCTCCATCGATGAAAAAGCCAAGGAACAATTGAGAGTTCTTATTGGCTATGGGCTTTTTGTATCTACCATCACTAGCAGCCATTGCATGTATTTTTCTTGATGAATATAAGATATTTTTCTTTGTCCCTATAAATAAATATTTATTGAATAAATGTGTGGTTCGTATAAGTGTGGCAATAATGTGTGGTACGTGAATGATGCATTCACATATGTTAACATAATTCGACGCGTAGTACTGCACTTGCGATTGTGTAAGTATGACAATAATGTGTGGTATGTGAGTGACACATTCACATACATTAACATAATTCAACGTGTAATATTGCACTTGAGACTGTGCATAAGCAATAACGTAACTTATATCTGTACGTATTACTACTTTCGATGTGTTCATACATTAAAGAAAAATTGAGAGTCGTGTGTTTCAAGAAACAAAACAAAACAACTTTACTTAATTATTTGAATTGAGTACACATTACATGAGATATTATGTATATATAAATAAATATTCTAATGTGACAGAGTATACAAAATTTTTTGGTATTCCAAGATGCTATGGTACTATAACACTCATTACAAAACCTTGCATCATTAATCTAGTAACCTATGGAGGAGTCCCCTTGCCGTATCGAAGCCAAATGATAAAGTTCATGTCTTTTATATTGTGATTGTGACACGCTTTGCATGGATGGCCACAAGCTGTGTATCATCAAACAAGTCAATGAGAAACCCCTCTACATCTATTTGTAGGGTCTTCCTACTGGTGGGCCATCCCACACTCGTGTGCAAAATCTTCCCATCCCTTTTAGCTCCAAGTCTTGCATGAAGTCCTGAACAACCTTATGAAAAGAACTTTTCGAGATGAGAAGCTCATATTCGCGCTGGATTCTCCTTATCTCTTGAAGGGTAACAATGCTCGGTTTCCATCTCTTCTTTAGTGGTGGTCCTTGTGCTCTATGGGGAGCACCTATTCCTGTGCTAGAGGAGGCTCCACCTTGTGCTCCAGGTGGCGAGCCTTGGCATGAGGTCTTCTCGAGGCCAAAATGGCGATATGCTTGCTTGGTGTGTGCAACGCAAGCTCAAGGAGAGCAAGACGGAGAAGAGATAGAGGCTGGGGATGTGAGAATGGAGAAAGCAAAGAAAGAAAGATGTGAAAATGAGAAGAAGAATGAACTTTTAACCTATTTAAATCCCAAAATTGGGTTAATGCAGCTTCATACGCACTGTCCTTCATGTGATCGTAAATCCATAATCTTTTATCGGAATGCAACGAAACTCCACAAGTGCACTTGTTAGGTGGCCAAGAGCCTTTAAAAAAAAAAAAAAAGCCTGTAGATCCCTAGTCCTCTGAAGTCGCAGACCCCTGGTCCGAAGTTTGGCTTCTAGAGCCACTTTCCTGCCCCTTTTTTTTTAAATGCCTACAGACCGAGTGGCTCCAGATGCATGACTTTGGACCAGGAGTCTACATGCATTTTTTTTCAAAAAAAAGGGCCACCTAATGAGTGTGCGTGTGAAGTTTTGTCGCATTCTGATACAGTTTAGTATTTTAAAAATTATCCCACACCAAAATTATGGATGGATTAATAATGGAGAAATCAACATTAGGCCCTTAGAAACTTTACACCACGTAGACTATACAGAGGCATCAGGAGTAAAATCTGCAACAAGAAATGGCAAAAATTTTCAAGTTTTTTCTATTGAAATTGACAATGCTAACAAAAAATATAAGTAAGAATTAAAAATACAGCAAAGATGCATAGCCAAAGTTGAGAGCAAAGGACAAGTGTAAAATATTAATCCATATTTTAAGGGCGCATACAATAGTTTTACATTGGATCATAGTCATATGTCCGATGCACGAGGATAAAACTATGCCAAAAATGATAATATTACAAATTGTGTTCATTCCATTGGAACGAATGTATCCTTCACTGCTTGAAGATTTCTTACAAGTTGGAAGTCCTTGGGAGTTACAATGATGCGCTTTGTATGTATTGCACAACACTGAGTATTAGTCATCAAGTCAACTAAAAAGGCCTCTGCAGCACAGTGTAGAGCATGAAGACATTCTTTTGTGAAGCCTGCTTTCTGTGTGATAGATGTCTTGCACAATCTTATGAATAAGTCTCGAGAAGCTCACCTTCAGAATGATGAGATTAAAAAAGCATTGATACCTCTTGATTTCTCTCAAAGCCATTATACCTAGCTTCCACTTGCATTTCTTGTGGGAATGTTGAGAAGGACCCTTGTGAGGGCGGCTTGAGGAAGGTTGGTTAGATTGAGAAGGGGGTACATCTGAGCTAGTAGATGCTCCAAGGGGCTAAACATAATATGGGGCTCTAAGTGGAAGGTTATTTGCAACTACCTTAGACCTAGCCATCTTTCATGCACAAGAGATGTGAGAACTCAATGAATAAGATAGAAAGTGAAGCCCTCTTTTATATAATCCTAAACTATAAGACTCATTCACATAGATGCACACTCTCTCTTTCTCTCTTAAACTATGAATTGCATTCACACTGAACACATTGTTCATCTTACTATCTTAGCTCTCTTTGAACCCATTTGCTGCCTTGTCAAAGCCTTGTTTCTAGCCATTTCGCATGGTTTTCTTTGGCACTTGAGGCTTCGTAATGCACTCTTTTAGTTACACAATGTGATTCCATCATGTCTGCAAACAACTGATTCATCAACACTTTCATTTGCTCTCTTTTGCGAGAGTTTAGCTTCATCTGCTATTATAATCCTATACCATCAAGATAGCAATTGGATCATTGGATTGCTACCATTCACCCCTCCACCATGATAAGTTTTTCTTTGGTATGCACCATGTGCTATCCAATGTGACTTTTCCATCCCTTGTGTGGACCAAATTTCGGTGCTTTCCTTTTCTACAAAGTATGGCCCATGTGCCTCAAGAATATGCTACAAAGACACATATCACACATGAGTAAAACTATTCTTAATAGTTTATACAATGCATACAATTTTAAAAAATTAACTTAGTACGCACCATGTAATGTGTAATAGAGATTTTGCCCCATGCTTCCACCATGTTTTTGTAGAAGCTATGCACGACATTGATAAATTCTTGCTTTTTTTCATTGTTAAACACCATCTTGCGAAGTAAGGGAGCCAATTTGTTAAGAATGATCTAAACCTTAGCTTTGGCCAACCTTGATTTTCCTCCATTACTTCGATCAGGAAACTGCAAAATGTAAGTTTTTCCACCCATTGTAGTCCTACGGCCTACGAGCCATGACATTCCCTTCCTCATTTATGGGTGCTGAGAGAAATTTCCTAGCCTTTTCTCCTCCAAAGCAAGGCTTTTTTGGCAAGTTACCAAATTTTCTGATCTCTTCTCATCTTTTTCAATTGCCACTTGATGCTTGTGTTGCCCAATTTCTGATAGCACTCACTCCACATTCCTACATGTTGCGATGGCTTCTTTTTCTGGTTGCATCCTATAAGCAAAGCAAATGTATTCATATACAAAATTTTCCATGATTCTAACAAAAGCATGCAATGAACAAATGTGAATACGATCCAATGGAATGTTGAAGATGGGCTTCCAAGTGGGATCTTCTCTATTGCACGTCGATGTAGCACTTCTCACCCTTTTCGAGCTCTTCTTTCTATCCTTTCCTTCCACCCTCTCTATCAAGCAATATAGGTATGGATTCTTTGTATTTGCACCATTGGAGATTCCACACATGCATTTTAAATTTTTCAAGTCTCCTACAAGATGCCATTCAACCAAGTATTGACCATACCCTTCAACCGAGAGCATCTCACTATATTTCTGATGATCGATGATGCTTTAAATGCTTGTGTGCATAAAGAACAGCTGCAGCACCTCAAATGTTTCCTAAGGAATTTCAAATGTAGTGAGCCGCCACACATGGCGCTCAGATTGAACACTAAAGTTCCCTCAATTGTTCTTGTCGAATTGTACATCTCTATTCATCAGAGTTACACTAACTCTTTTAAGCTTTACTCCTTTGACGGCCTCACTTTCATCTAATTTTATAACAAAATGCAATTTACCATTATATTCCTCAATAGACATATTGTAGTATATTACCATTGCCAACTGCACCTTGTACAAATCTAAATAATAATTGTTGAGTTCTGTGAACTTCACCTCATATGCATTTTTGGTCCCAACCTTTAGTGTTTCCATGCATTGAACATGCATGGGATATTCTATCAGCTCCAAAACCTTTGTATTAAGTTGTTGTTGGGCCTCTATGAACTTTAAAGGTTGAGGAAGAGGCACGATTCTATTTCTCTTTAGCACACGAACCAAACCCAACCTTCAAACCTTTGAATATTTTTGAGTAAGTCGTGCTAATACCGGCCCTGTCAAAAATAGATTATACATCCACAGCAGCTGAGAACTCATTTGACACATCCTTTAATGTACACTCAATCACATTTTCCTTCACAGCCTTAAACTTAGGATTACTCAAAGCATTTTCCAATGTACTTGCCTTCAACAATCTACTAATACATGATCCAACCTCACCCTCACCTAGGTTCTCTTTCTGAGCTACCATACATGCTTTGATACATCGCTTCCACTCACTGCTATTCACAATTAACTCATTGATTGGCTTCTTCTTTTGTTTGCACTCCTGTGTTAACTTGATGTTGATCTTTCTCAAGTCGTCTAATTGTGCCTTTGCCCCTTCATATGAGATACCAATGTCATGGATAGTGTCCAGCATTGAAATAATTTGATTTTTTTGTTGAATTATAGTGTCATTCAACTGTACCACTTGTCCTATGAGCTGTTGTATATGAAGTTGATGTGGAGCGATCACATCATGGCAATTTTTTATGGTTGCTTGGCAAGTTGTAAATACTTTGAACGCTTAATCATTGAGCCGCCTAGTATAACCGAGCAACCCATTTTCAACCTTGCACACATACTTCAGCAAATTTGTGATTCGTAAGAAAGTTGGGGGTCTATTGTTTATGGGGTCAATTGCGTAAATTTCCCCATCAACTGAAAAATCCACATGTTTCAATCCCATTTGCCTATAACTCTGCAAAACCTGAGGGTGGACACTGGTACGCTAGGTTCTTTTGAATAATGGGGCATATTCAATCTCTATCTCAATATACAGCTCCTTCTTTCCTGTATTCATTTTACTATTAATAGAAACAGGAAACCTACTTGGTTGTCATAGGAGGGAGAGTGGAAATACATAGAGAGGCACACAAAGGTGCCAAGGGAAAGGAGGGTGTAAGTAATTTACTCTATTAATGAAGGTTGCATAAACGTAGGGAAGAGGTCACAATAGAGCCATGAGAGAGTATATATATGGGGGAAAATAGCTCATAGGGTAGGGATGTCCAAGACTTTTCGTATTTTAGACATTTATATTTTACCTCCAAAAAACATGAAATTTAACCAATTGGTTTGTTTTTTGACCAAAAGCTAGAATATAAAAAATCCCCAAAATATCTTAAAAGGAACTTCCAAAATTTTATTTTCCTTGTTCTGGATTTAAAAATCAATTATTTTCTATCTACTAATCATTTTGCATTGAAAATGAAGCACCACACTCCTGTAACTAACTCTTTTTTGAATATAAAATTTGGTTGAAAAAGACTTCTTGAATGAGGAGAGAGAAGGAATTTGAGTATATCTTTGTAGATAATATAAAAAAGGAAAACAAGTTTGCAAAAGTGGAGAGGGAAGAGGATTATTTTACTATTCTTCTCTCCTCTTTTCCTTGTTTTAAGGAAGAGAGAGGGGAGGCTAAAAGGCCCATTTGTGAGTTCATTTTTTTCCTAATGTTAGAGAGAAAATGTAATTGATTTTTGCAATGTAATACATATGAGAGAGTAATATGCTATGTAAAATACTTGGATATGGACAGCTCTCTCTCTCTCTCTCTCTCTCTCTCTCTAATATTTGTTTCAATGTCTAGGGACTTGCATTGGATTGGAATAATGTAGTCTCTTTTTCTTCTTAAGAGTTTGTAAACATTAAATACATTTTTATTTTTAAGTATACGTTTGTTGGGTAAACATGAGTGTTTGTAAGTTGAATGTCCTACTACAGCAATTGAGCCAAACTTATTGTGCAGAAACTCTCTCTCTCTCTCTCTCTCACATTGTGATAGTTGTGGTTTTTTGAAATTTTTTTAATTTGGGTTTGGGTTAATTTTTATTTTGACTACTAGCATTTTAAAGTGCATCGACACGTGGTTTTTGTAAGGTTGTGTGCTTTCTTTTTATGAATTTGCATTACATGTCAAGAAATGACTCTATTATTGCAATTGTTGAATCTCCCTGAAGTTTCTAGTAAGTATTCGCATAATTTGTGTGTGTGTGTGTCTCCATTGCATTTAGAAAAGTATTTGATGATGAAAAAACCTTTGAGGGTCATTTAGATTTCCATTTTTTATTTGAAGAATTGTGTTTGCATTTGTATGTAGATCATGTGCAGAGAATTTGATCTTGAATGATATAAAATGCATGTGCATTCATTTGGGTCTCCCCCCTCTCTTCTCTCTCTCTCTCTCTCTCTCTCTCTCTCTCTCTCTCTCTCTCTCTCTCTCTCAACTCTTAGTGATACCCATCTATAACATTCGAGGAAGTTATTAGTGTTGGAAATCATTTAAGAATCCTAATGTTTAGGCATATTACGCATTCCTATTGAAGAGTGATATGTTTGGGTTTGAGTTATAGGCTTTGGGGGATCACTGTTGCTGGTTAGATATAAACAAATTTTGTCTCTCTTTGGATTAGATATCTAACTATATAGAATATAAAAATATATGATTCTGATTTTGGCTAGTAGCGTTCCTTACGTGTAGGAGCATTGTGCTAATTTAAATTGCTATAGTGTTTTGGATTATGTGATTCTAGATTGATTCTACTTTTAAGTCATTTTGAAAATACTAATCCCAATCATGTCTCTCCTTGAAAGAATGCATGGTCTCTCTTTATGTGTAAGATTTGTGAGAATCCAATCAATATGGGATTTTTGCATTGGACAACTACTAGCGATTATGTATGTGTTACGTATTCATAGGCATAGACTCAACTCTACACGACATAGACGACAACTGGTTGCTAGGCTTAGGGCGGTTCAAATGACAAAACATGACCAAAGGGAGCACAAAGAGATGTGTTCTACTATAGTTGAGTGCCATAATGTTTTGTAGGGAGGGACTCTAAATCATGGTATCTTGATTCATGAGGGATTTCACAATTTGATGCATAGTATGCAAAATATGCCTTCTTACGTGGGAATTTTAAATGGAAATAGTGAATCAATTAAGCAGCAATTTGCTATGGATTATAATTGTGATACTAAAAATCTCTAAAATCTAGGAAATCCTATGATTAATGAGTCACATGTCAATAATGCTCCAACCTTTAGCCCCCGAAATGGAGGTTTTTGCTCCATTTTACATGCTTTGCTTGCAGTGGATATTCATCTTGCAACTACAATATTGCTTATTTCAAGTCCCAATTGTGCATTCCATGGGGAGTCTTTCTGAGATGTGTGAGTGATATTCAACTAAATTGTGGAGATGTGAGGCTCAAGTGCAGGGATCGGTTTTGTTTGGTAAATATTGTTGTCAAAATGGAAAAGTAATGTTGCCACAATTGCAACATCCACCACAGCTATTGCATGATTTGTTGCATGGTATGCATCCTCAAAGTAGAGTATTTAAAAATGATATATGGACATATAATAGTGCTCTTGCATTTGTGTCAGTTAGTGCCAATGTGTTGATAAGTTTTTGTATGTTTTGGGGAATTCTTATACCTTTAGAGTGCATGGCTCCATTTATCATCATATAGGCCCTTTGATTCCTAATGTGCAATGATAGGAAAGGCCAAGATTTGCATAACTTTATGTTTATGATACTGAGCATGAGTCATCTAATCGGTTGGATGTTATGCCTAATTTGTTGCCAAATTTGCTTGGGGAGCTTTAATCTATGATGCATCAACACAATGTATATGCACAAGCTTTTAGATCCGTGGGTATGCAATTACAAAGCAATCCCTTCCATGATTTAAGAATGACTATTTTTTGGGTTCAACGAGCTAATAGACAATACTCAACTCTAGCGGCAAATGAGACTGTGGCTATCATACCAAGACAAGGCAATGAGAATACTCTTGATCATCGAGACATACATGTTTATAGTCGAGATGGACGATGTATTGCTATTTCAAACTTTCGTAGAGCATATATGCCAATGCTATACATTCTTCTTTTACCTATGAGTGATGATGGTTGGTATGTAAATGTACCTTATAGTAGTGTTAATATTCCAATTAATATACATGGATTGTCTAATAAGGATTTTGTTACTCATATGTAATTTTATGCATTTAGACTACAAGTGCGTGAGGACACTGAGCTGTGCATATTGCGGGGTAGTTGATTGTTGCAACAATTTATTGTTCATGCTTATTGTAGTATAGAGCAATGTAGGTTGGCTTGGTGTCATCAAAATCAATCAATTTTATGCTCAAAAGTTTATAAGGGCTTAGTAGATATGATAGGAGTGATGGATGATGGGCCAATGGTAATTATTGGTGCCTCTATTGGTAAAAGGGTGGTTTTGCCATCTTCTTTTACTGGTGAGCCAAGGCACATGTATTAGTTGTATCAGGATGCCATGGCTATAGTAGTGCAGAGTAAGGGAAAACTTGATCTCTTTATAACAATGACATGTAATCCAAAGTTGTTAGAGATAACTAATGCTTTGTTGCCTGGAATGATTACTTATGATTGTCCTAATTTGACTGTTGGATTCTTTCATATAAAACATGTTGATATGATGCATATATTATTGAAAAGGAATCTATTTGGGAATGTTGCAGGCTATGCTAGTGTGATTGAGCTTCAAAAGCGAGGGCTACCGTATTCTCATACTTTGCTAATTTTGGAGCACCCTTTTAAACCCTCTGAAGTATGCCATTATGATAGGAAGCCTACCATTGCAAAGGTTGTATTAGAGGGTGATGATGAGTGTGATGTGTGCTTAGAAGAACCCGCCTTTGTACAAATTGGTGCCCAGTTGCACGTTTTTTTGGCTACAATTTTGGTCTTCTATGAGCTTGCGCAGCCTGGTTAGCTTTGGGAGATAGGTTTATGTCACCAATGGTAGAGGATATTCTATATAAGTTATAGCTAGAGCATGTGCATATATATTCTACAGTTCTACAACAAGAGGTATCAAACAGGGCTTTATTGCATCTTCAAGATATTTTACGACAACATGGTGAAGATTATCTAACTTTGATGGATTTCCAAAACCTCATCTTCTTAGTTGTGTGCTAACCCTCTTTTAGAATATGAATATGCATGTGATATACTGGAGCAACATAGAGTTTGTGTTTCTATAGAGGCAATTTTAAATGATGGATAGAGAATTACATATAATGTAGTTATAGATGCTATTGGTGTAAACTCTAGGGATGTTTTTTTTTGGATGGTTCCAGTGGGTCTAGAAAGACATTTCTTTACAAGTGCTTGCTTGCTAGGCTATGTAGTGATTAGCATATAGCATTAGCAATAGCATCATCTGGCATTGCTACTTCGCTTCTACAAGGCGATTGTACTACTCACTCGCGGTTTAAAATTCCATTGGATCTATGTAATCGATCCACTTGTAATATTCCTATTCAGATGGATCTTGCTCGGCTGTTCAAATGATCAAGCCGCCTTATTTTGTGGAATGAGACTTCATGATACACGGGTTTTCATTCGAAGTAGTTGATAGAACTTTAAGAGATATTATGAGTTGTGATAAACCATTTGGTGGAAAGGTCACTTTACTTGGAGATGATTTTAGATAGATCTTGCTAGTGGTGAGATGAAGGACTCCTGTGAAGATATTGTTAATGCGGAACTATGTTACTCTCATTTATGGTAGTATGTTAAGGTGCTAAGGTTGTTTGGGAATATGTGGATGTTGATCGTTGGTGGTATAATGGATAATGGATTTATTAGTTGGATTCAAGGAATAAGGGATGGAATGGGTATTACAAAGAATTAGGATAAGTTACATATTTCATCTGGCATGGTATTGAAATGACACTCGATCAAAACCTTGGTTGATAAAATATATAGTAAAGTGTCCACGGTGAGAGACTTTGGAGCATATTTCAATGAACGTGCTATACTTCCAAGCTATACTTACAATGCGGAATACAGAGGTGGCTTCTTTGAATTATCGCGCATTGCAATCGATGCCAGGAGAAGTTATACAATATTATAATGCAAATTCAATTTCAGAGACGTATTATAGCTTATTTTTATACTCTATAGTGTTGAGAAATAACAAATGATGTATACTCCGAGAAGAGATGTCCTAAATCCCATATGCACAATGAGGATAGTGGAGAAGCTGGAATGCTATAAAGATATGTACTTGATTCACTTTTCAATGCAATGCTATCACACTTTGTACTACACTTTGTGTCATTGTCACGTCCTACTTGAGATTGTGCTTATGAGTCCAAGCATTCAATCTTGGAATCTAATTCACTCAAGTAATAGTTAGTGTCATTTGTCTATGTTGCAATGATTTTAGTCACCACTTTTCAACCTCCATAGCTGCAGCCATGTCCAAGATCCATGTTTTTTTCACATGGTATCAGAGCCATGGTGGGCATGGTTTAGCTTTCCTCACTATTCTCTCACTCCATCACAATCTTTGGTCAATTCAGTTCAAGCATTTGAGTTCATCTCCTACTTCATCTTCACACTCTCTACTTCTGTCTACTATAGCCAACCAGACCTTGTCATCTTTGAGCTCCTAGATCTCACACTACAAGCCATATCTTCACAAAATTTCTTTTGTGGCTAGCTTTTCTAACTCTGGGCACTTCTCCTTGGCATGCCGAACCTTGACATTGGTCTTTCTAGAAGGTGGCATTGCATGATTTCCAAAAATAGCACAATCTGCAGCGTGACAGTTCATACAGCTATGCTCACGGTACATAGCACAATTGTGGCAGACACCATAGGTCTTTCAAAGGTCACTAACCAAGCTACCTTCCACTGAAGTTTCATGCCAAATGATCCCTTCCTCCATCTACTATAAGCAAAAAACCAGGCTGGTTTGCTGAAACCCTAGAACTAGAAGCCATAGCTTTCAACATCAAGCTCCTTTCCCACTTCATTTTCTCACTCCCCTAAGTACAATGAACTCACTACCACTCTAATCTGAGTCTGAACCCAAATCTCAACAAGATCATCACATTAAATCAGCAAGCAAGAGGCAGATCAAGCATTGACATACATCACTAAGCTCAAGAATAGTAACCATTGATACTCAACAAGTATCATTTGACACTGATCTTCTTGTGTCTCTTGACACATTGACCTA
The DNA here is from genome assembly GCF_053477565.2 of Lygodium microphyllum. Taxonomy (NCBI): domain Eukaryota; kingdom Viridiplantae; phylum Streptophyta; class Polypodiopsida; order Schizaeales; family Lygodiaceae; genus Lygodium; species Lygodium microphyllum. The sequence continues at coordinate 23,633,939 of NC_141140.1, read as the reverse complement.
CAACTTTTTACTGGTTGTTTGAAGCTGATGATCATGAAAGATCTTGAGCAAATAGCAAAGTTCAACAATGAGGGCTTTCATGCCTAGAAGAAGAAAACCATGTACCATCTCATGAGGAAAGACCTCTGGGATCTCTTTGAGGAAGATCATGTTGATGACAATGCGAAAGAGGAAGATGCTATAGAAGACCAACCTAAACAAAGGCATGGAAGAAGATGAACAAAAAAACTCTAGGTATTATTTCCTAGGGTCTATCAAATGATGTATTACACTATATCTCTGGCATCAGGGATGCAAAGAAGGCATGGGAAGAACTTGACAAGATCTTCAGTACACAAGAAAAGAACTCGAAGGTAAAATTACTTATGTAGTTTTATAAGTTGGATGTAAAAGACAGTTCATGTATGACTGTACACATCAATACGTTCAAGAGCCTTAAAACTCAGCTGGCAAGTCTTAAAAATAACATTGATGAAGATGAGGCAATAACAGTGCTACTTGCCAATGTTAATCATGAACCGTATGAGAACCTTGTTTCAACACTAAGTAATGTTCCCAGTCTCTCACTCAAAGACATTGATCACTCATTGCTTGATGGACAAAGCAAATTTAAAAGAAAATATATAAAAGAGACCAGCTCAAGGGAAAATCTCCTATACACTAAGGGAGCTACTGGACCCAAAGGAAGAGGTCAAGGATTCAACACCGATGACAACAAAAGTTAGATGGCATGCCATTACTGTGGTAAGACTAGTCATATTGCCACTAAATTCTTTCATAAGAAAAGAGCACAACACATGCAGAATGACCACTACCAAAGTCAATTCATGAATGAAGAAGAAGAAGAAGATGCTTCCGTTACCATCAACAACTCTAACAGATTGTTCTAAGGAATTTTGTTCCCATAGTGGATCTCTATGTTTCCCTTAGTGGATTTTATTTGTAAAAACCCTTGCCAAAGATGTAAAGTCTCAAGCTTTAACTTGACTAGGCTACCTATGAGCTACTCTCCCAGGCCATGTTATCTGTAGGGGGTATAGATGATGAGATAATAACAGGGAAAAATGTAGGGAAACGAGTTTTCATTCCTAGGATCACTTTTATTCCTATCTTCTTGCAATTTTTGTTTGGTATGAGGCGAGGGTAATTTCTTGTTTGACTGGCATTTGCTATGACGATTAACAAGTTGCAGGGCCAGACTTTGTCTGTTGTTGGTCTTTACTTAAAGACACTATATTTACACATGGACAATTATATGTTGCATTTTCAAGGGTGAAATCCTCATGCGGCGGTGTGAGGGTCTTGCTGGATGAGAATGGAAGCGTTGTGAATGCCATGATGAACATTGTGTACAAGAATGTACTTCAAAAGATGTAATAAGGTACATCGCTTTTTTGTAGAGATACGTACAGAGATGTATTTTTGGGAGGGTCGAATAATATGCTTGCTTTTTTGCAGAGATGTATCTACTGAATTTTGATGTCTTTGTAGTCCTTTCTTGGCATATATGTGAAATGGCCTTTGTGCTATATTCGGTTGGCATATACTCTGTGGTAATTGAGTATTTTCGACACTACATTTAAGTGTTTGCTCAACTTTTGCAGATGCATACTCCAAGATGGGGCTATTATCTAGCTTCAGAGTATCAGAAGAAGTGTATTTTACATGCAATGACAACACATTATATTATAAGAAGAATGCTTGCAAGGGTCATCGAGAGTTTATATGATGATATCAATATAGATATTTTATGTCCAATTTTTATTGAGGTGGTGCATTGTAGGTATACTCAGTGTTTTCGAGTGCATATGGATGAAGTTGAACAAGATAAGAGGTTTCGACAATCTCACATTGATAGAATACTGAGGGGGTGATCGGCATATGAATTTAAAGACATCGGTTGTTTTGTGACGCTACATCAAGCTGTGACAATGCCTATCGAGTGGTTTGCAGATGTTAGGCTAGGTATTGTTATTCTAATATTAAGTAATTTTTGTTGATTGTTAGATGTATTTATGTTTACGTTGTGGGCTTTTAAAAATTTAGGTGTAAGAAAGAGAGGAAAGACTATCATGTCCCCTGTACAATCACTGGGACAAGGAGTGACAATGGGACTTGCTTCACATATCCATGCTATATTGGAGAATGGAAATTTTCCTAATGATTCCTCAAAGAAAAGGAAGCTTCATTTTGGTTAGGCCCCATGGAAAGTTTTAAATTTTTTGTAGCATTTGGATGTAGATGCATAGGCACAATCAAGGAGTGGCACTTTGTGATTTGTTGATACTTGGATTTTATGGTACAAAGTTATTGGCGCAGTCTCTAGAGCAAGCTTTGGTTTCAGGCATTACTTCACCTATGTGGATTATTAGTATTGCTAAGAGTCTATATGTGATGCTTGGATACGCTTAAACTTTGTGGTTCATTTCAACGTAGCAATGTTATTTCTCATTGTAGCATCCAAGGATCATGTAAAGCTACTTCTAACTATTGTGCAAAGCAAGCATGGATACACGTTTACAAGTTTGTTGCATGGTCATTGCATGCATACATGAATCTATGTACTCCTAGGTGCAAATGCATGTTTGGCCTTTTGTACATGTATGTAAGAGAGACAAAGAGGGCAAGAGAGGGAGAGGGAGAGGGAGGGAGGGAGGGAGGGAGAGAGAGAGGGAGGGAGAGGGAGGGAGGGAGGGAGAGAGAGAGAGAGAGAGGGAGGGAGTGAGTGTGAATAGAGGGGTTGCGAGTAGAGGAGAGGGATAAAAGAGGGGAGGGAGGGAGAGGTGAAAAGGGGGGCGAGAGGAAGAGATAGAGGTTGCGGAGGGAAAAGAGAGACAAAAAGGGAGGAGGGAGAGAACAAGAAAGAGAGATGGCTAACAAATATATGGGAGAAGAGTCACAAATGGAGGAGGGGAGTGAAAAGGGATAGGGAGAGGGAGGAAAAGAGGCAAATTATAGTGAGATAGATTTGGGATAGAGAGAAGATAGTGAGTAAGCATGTGATTTCTTACACTTAAGGATACAAAATATGCATTTCATATGTCTTTTATTTATGGTTTGGTGCAATGTTATTTCTAATTGTAACATTCAAGGATCATATAGAGCTACTTCTAGATATCATGCAAAGTAAGTATAGGTAAAGTTTACAAGTCAGGTGCATAAAAGACATTGCATACATATATGAGTCTCTATACAACTAAATGCAAATGCATATCTATCATTTTATGCATGTGTACACGAGAGAGAGAGAGAGACAGAGAGAGAGAGAGAGAGAGAGAGAGAGAGAGAGAGAGAGAGAGAGAGAGAGAGAGAGAGAGAGAGAGAGAGAGAGAGAGAGAGAGAGAGAGAGAGAGAGAGAGAGAGAGAGAGAGAGAGAGAGAGAGAGAGTGTGTGTGTGTAAAAAGACACGGAGAGATGTAAAAATGGTGTGGGAGAGGGATCGCAAACAGAGGAGAGGCATAGACAAGGAGAGGGAGGGAAACATTGTGGGTAACAGTGTTTTCGAGTAAATATAGGAAAGCTGAACATGATAAGAGGTTTCAACAATCTCAAACTAATAGAATACCAAGGCGGTGGTTGACGTATGAATTTAAAGACCTCGGTTGTTTTATGACACTACATCAAGCTACGAGAACGTCTATTGAGTGGTTTGTGAATGTTAGGCTAGGTATTGTTGTTCTAATGTTAAATAATCTTTGTCAATTGTTAAATGTGTTTACATTTATATTGTGGGCTTCTAAAATTTTAGGTGCAAGAAAGAGAGGAAAGACTATCATGCCCTTTGTACCATTAGCAAGATGAAGAGTGGAGATGGGGCTTGCTTTGTTTAGCCATGCTATATTGGAGAATGGAAAATTTCCTAATGATTTCTCAAAGAAAAGAAAGCTTCATTTTGGTTAGACCCCATGGAAAGTTTCAAAATTCTTATAACATTTGGATGCAGATGCATAAGCACAATCAAGGAGTGATGCTTTGTGGTTTGTTGATACTTGAATTTGTGGTGCAAAGTTATTGGCAGAGTCTCTAAAACAAACTTTGGTTTCGAGCTTTGTTTCACTTGTGTAGGTTATTAATACTGAGAGTCTATATGTAATGCTTGGATATACTTAAACTTTGTGGTGTGATTCTTGCATCTTTCATTTATGATTCATTTCAACGTAGCAATGTTATTTCTCATTGTAACATCCAAGGATCATGTAGAGCTACTTCTAACTGTTGGGAAAAGTAAGTATGAATACAAGTTTACAAGTTTGGTGCATGGTCATTATATGTATATATAAGTCTATGTACTCATGGATGAAAGTGCATAACTAACGTTTTATAGATACGTGTGAGAGAGGACGATAGAAGGAGGAGGAACACATAGAGTGAGTGAGTGTGAATACAAAAAGGAGAGGTGTAAAAAAGTGGGGTTGCAAGTAGAGGAGAGTCGAGAAGATAGAGTTCCTTGTGCACAAGGAACGCTTGTGGAGCCTTATTAAATCTTATAATGAAAAGCATGGATTACAAAGGAATAAAAAATGCTTCCTTGATCTACACCGTGTGGATGCTCTCTTCCTCTCGCCACCACCTGGGTTCGCCAATGAAATAATCTTGAGATCTCTCGAAACCAAAGAAAGTGTTGATGCTCTCTCTCTCTCCGCCTGGTTTTGTTGGAAAAATAGGCCTTAGTATCTCTGTCACACAAAACTTTGGATGGCATATCTCTCTCTCTACCATGGTTTCGAGGTTCACGCATTTGATATGGCTTGTGAGCCCAATGTCACGCTGAGGACATGGAAGGGCTTCATCGAGGGTGAAATAGTCACAAACGAAAGGTTTAATGCGTTCTAATGAAGATAAGGTTTTCATGAATGTGTTTAATGCATTTTAATGCATGCTTACCTACTATGGTTGTCGTATCCGATGGTAATAGTGTAACCTTATTGCTAATAAGGGTGGTTACACACCGCCATTGCCCGTCCAATATGTGCCCAGTTTGTGGGCACAGGAAAAGTTGACTTGGGCGATCACTTGTCCGCCACCTGTTTACACACTAGGTAGTGGACACGTTTCATTATCAATAAGTGTCCATCCATCTTCCGTCCACAATCGTTTACATACCAGTCACCACCTACCACCGGACACTTCCTGAATTGCATGTGAATGAAGGGACGCTACGGATGGTGATCATCATTCTCATAATAATTATTTTTAGAATACTTGATTAAACACTTTAAATCGACTAATAAACCTTTAAAAAAAGTCACCAATAAAACTAAAAGCATGAATCTGAAGTTTTTCCTACCAAGAGAGCAGGGGAGTTGAACCCCTTTGCCATGTTGTTGAGGCATGGCTCTACCGAGCTCTCTACGGAAAGGTGGAAAGAGGGAATTTTTTTTAGCACACCACCCCTCTTTCCACCTTTCCACCTGCGCTGCAAATGCAAGGATGATTGAAAACTTAAAAAAATCATGCAAGGATGGCTGAAAATTACTTACTTGGATGTGATTGTTCTTAACAGTATGTGTTGAACAATAAGCAGAGTCGGAATGTGTTTACTCACCATTGTCTTCGTTGTCCATCTCCTCCGCAGAGTCAGAATCACCAAAGATTGTTCTCACATTTGCACTCTCTCTCTCTCAATACATGGCTCGAGCAATGTTGTCTCTTCAAGATGCCCCCCCAAGATGGATTGCCTCTTGTGTTGGCTCCACTGCTTGAGCTCTTTGTATTGCTTGCGTGGTACCTGTGTTAGTTAGCATAGCAACCTCTGCTAATCCATTCCTCAAACTATTTTGCTAGTCCATGTCTTGATGAGCCGCATTACTTTCTCTATTAAGTTCTGCTATCGCTTCATGTATCCATGCATAATCAAAACCATTTCCATGCACAATGCATATATTATGTAGAACAATGCATGCTGCCACCATCTTTGGGACATTTTGTAAAAGCATGTCACATCTCTTTAACAATATACAAAATCGCGCTTTAAGGATGCCAAATGCCCTTTCAACTGGCATATGAGTACTTGATTGTATGTAATTCCAATAATAATGTTCCGGAGATAGCCCATCCTTACTACCCTTGAAAGGAGGAAGCATCCAAAAGCGTGCAGGATAAGCACAATTGCCTAGTAGACAGTATTGTCCCAGATCTTTGTTTGTGCATCATTTTCCTAGGTTTGAACATTGAAAAACATTCCAATCGTGCATAGAACCTGCCCAGCCAACGTCATAGTCCCAAACAACACAATTGGCTGCCACGCTTATCTGTAGAATAATAGAGTGGAAGCCCTTCCTATTAAAATAATCTTCGTGGTTGTCTCTTGGGGCAATGATGGGTATATGAATACCATCTACTGCACCAATAACATACGGTATGCCTTGAAGAGCTTGAAATGCACTAGCATATTTTTGCATTTGTTGTGGCATTGGCCACTTTACATACATACCATGCAATCCAAAAGCACCTAGTGCATCGCAAAAGTCCAAAACAGCTAGCTGTGTAAACGAAGTTGAGACTCCATACAAATCAGCTATTAGTCCCAAACTTGAGCCGCTTGCCAAGCAATGCAGAGCCACACAGACCCACTTCTCCACAGGTATTGCCCTTCTATAGTTCGTATTCTTGCGTCGCATTTGTGATGCTAATTTCGCGACGAGATATTCAAACGTACTCCTGCTAACTCGTAACCTGCTTTTAAACATTTGGTTTGTATAACTCCCCAGAAGCCCCTGCTCCATAAAAGTTTGTGGTCTTGGATAGGCCCAACATGACCGTTGATCGTGCCTTCGTTGACCTATCCTGGCTTGACGTGCTACGTAACCTCGAGCCATGCACTCCATCAAAGTATGCAATAGCATGATGTCATCGTCCCCGTCATCCAAATCACTCAACAATAGTTGAAACATTGCTATGACAGCGACTACAACACCGATGACACACATTATCAAAAGACTTTTGTCATCCATCCACCTATCAAAAGATTTGACCAAACTTTATGAGACAATTGAAGAGAGATGTAAAGGTAGAATAAAAAACTTTTTTTTTTAAAGATCCAAATTCATCCACAGTTGAATTCATCATTCCTTTTTAAGACTTTTGATTACATCTAATAGACCAGATACCGAGGAGGCAAGTGTATCCATGATAATGAGCTTGCACTCTTCAAATGTTTTTTTTTCCCTCTAGGTTTGATTTTTGGTTGGCTAACATATCAAGATTGTGGGAGAGAAGGAAGGAGTCTCACTTGTAGCTTTCTTGCTTGCACAATGGGGAATACACACACAGGTGGAGGCTGAAAACAGTTTTTCTCTTCTTAGTTGTGTAAGCCAAAAGAACTCTAATACAAAGAAATAGAAGAACCCTATATATGGGTCTCAAATCAAACTCAACTAACTAAGGTGGCATACTAACTGAGCCACGAACTAGAGTAGATAACGATAGCTATCATCTAGCTATTATTCATGGGCGGTGTACCAACCGCATCTGTACCTAACAAGTCGGTGATATAAATGCACAACGGTCACCTTGGCGTATCATGAGTGGAGCTCGATATCTCAACACTCCCCCTCGATCTCAATCCCAATTCCTGCACACCAAGCAGGTCTCTGAACTTGCGCAACTTCTCTGCACCCAATGCCTTTGTAAATATGTCAGCTACCTGATCCACTGTGTTGACATAAACTAGATCAATAAGACCTAGTAAAACCCTCTCCCGCACATAGTGATAATGCACCTCAATGTGCTTTGTTCTAGCATGATAGACTGGGTTATTTGCCAAGTGTATACTACTCATGTTGTCACAATAAATGACAACTGGCCCATCTGTAAGCTGATGCATATCATAAAGTAGCTTATGCAACCAAGCTACCTCACATGCAGCCATTGCTGCACCCCTGTACTCAGCCTCTATGCTCGACAAGGCAACTGTAGGTTGTTTCTTGCTGCTCCAAGTGACTGCAGCACTCCCAAAAGAGAACACATATCCACTGGTAGATCGTCTATTAGAAATACTACAGCCCAATCAGCATCAGTGTATCCATGCAACTGTATCTGAACCCTAGTCTCATAAAATAGTACATACTGCAATGTGGACTTCATATACCTGAGTATGCGTCTAGCTGCATCCAAATGCGGTTTCCTTGGAGCCTGCATAAACAGACTTACCAATCCAATAGCGTAGCTCAAATCTGGCCTGGTAATAGTCATATAAATCAAACTTCCTACTATGCATCTGTACATAGTAGGGTCTTCCAGAAGCTCACCTACATCTATGCTCAGCTTCACATTCTGCTCCAAAGGAACTGAAATAGGCTTACAGCCTGTCATCTCATATTTGGACAGCATGTCCAATCCATACTACCTGATGGACCTAAAAACGGGCCGGCACTGGCTCATGCACTAGCCGGACCTCGTCACTATGCGCAAGACAACCCCTCGGCCTCGCGGCCAGGAGCGTCTATCAAAAATCTCTGCCTTCCTAAACATTGCGTTTGTAATACGTTGTAGTCCAACTGATCCTAACCCAATATTGCTCCTCAGAGGGAGTCCCTTTCACATAGCCAAAAGGCTCGAATCACATACACATGGGGTTCCTCCTACGGCTGAATGCCGTCAACCCTCTGCGACTCTCCTACACCTTGGGGATTGGCCCCTCGATGCGCCGCTCAACATTTAAACATTTCGCACAAACGTCGCTCAAGGTACCAAATAAACGTATCCAGGAATGTACCATTGTCCTTACTTAATTTCCCCTATAACCCTCGACTAGCCTACAGCATAGGAACCTCACACTCTCAACGGTGGGTCACAGGCCTACTGAAAACAATTGCTATGCATATCCAGGAGCTAACTCTGATACTTTTAATTTCCTCTAAATGATCATGCAAAGAGGTGGATGCCTAGTGCTCAAACATTTTAAAAACCACCAGCGTGCAAGTGCAAAACATCTCTTTCATGCTTTTCTTTCTAACCGCTTTGTGCTTCGCTGCAACACCTAGCACCGAAGTGATCTTCGTGCTACTAGGTTTTAATTTTTATCATTATTATTCCGTCCTAGTTGCAATGCATATAAAATCAGCAAATTATTCCTCATGCTCAACGTCATTTAACCATTTTTCCACAACTCTACCCTTCCCCGTTGATAGTGCATCATTGCATTCATTTCTTTCAGGGTTTCCTTGCCATTTTTATGTGGAGAAAGGAAGGAAACACACACTACAACATATAAACAAGGCTGAACTGAAGCATAACTTCATGCCCCAGCCTTGCTATACATCAACAAACATAAATCCTATTTTTCTATATTTTTCGTAGCCCCAAATGTATTTTTTCCCTATTTTTCATGGTTTTTTTATCATTTTCCCCCATTTTCTTCATTTTCTTGTATTTTTTAAATTGCTGAAAATGAAAACCAGTTTGTGGGCTGTGGCCCTTAGTTCATTTGCAACAAAACTGAAAGATTAGTTGATGTGTATCGATGGTTTTCCCCATTTATATGCCCAAAACCCTTGTTTTCCTTCATTTTTATGGTTTTTCGTGTCTCGGTTCCCTATTTTTTGCTATCCCACACATGGTTTCCTGATTTTTAAATGATGAACAGCTAGAAACCAACTCAAAGCACGACATACTCAAAACTCAATCCATATGAACACATTTTTATCAACCAAATTTGCATCAAAAGACCATTTTCTTTGTAAAAACAATTATTACCGTGTCTTGCGGGTTTTTTCATTAAATTTGGCACGTCCCACGATTGATTTCCAGCCATGAATTCTGCTTGGAATCAGCAATCTACAACGGTTTTGCATTGCTCTTTCAGCCCGTCAAGAATCGGCATCCATCCGGCCGTCCATCTCCATCCTATTCCTTCAAGCACGAACGGGGGCTAAGAGGAGAGAGAGAGAGGAGAGAGAAAGACTGGTTTTCTCTCTCTCCAACCAGTCCACCATTGCGGGAGCGGAGACCGGCGATTTGATCGGCATGATGCTTTTACCAGGCCTGCAGGTCCATAACCATGGCTTCTTTGTGAGCCAGCAATCGATTGTGGGGGGGGGGGGGGCGCGTTTTTCGGCGGCTGTTTTTCAGCCGCCGCCCCCCTCCATATTCACGATTTTTTTGAAGGGGGGGGGTCTCAAAGGTCACCCCCCCTCCCTTGCACCTTTTGAATTTTCCACTTTGGGCCCCCTCTCGGGCACCCCGGCCGGTTTCGGGCCAACTCTCGCGTGCGAACTCCGAACTGCGTTCTGAAAATTTCTGTGAGCTCGTCTCAACATTCCGGACAGGCCTGCAGCTTCACTGACTGGCATGGGCGTACGGAAAAATTATGAAAATTCTCGGAGTGTCGTACGGGCGCCCGTCAAGTACTTGACGCTTAAAATCGTGCTTGCTCGAGCTGCCGCCTTCGTGGTTGAGCATTTTCCCCCGCATTTCCATATTTTTCTCTTATTTTTAGGCATGTTTCGGGGCCTAAAATCCATCCTTCATTGGCGACCACGGGATAGGACGACTCAGTCCGTCGAACCCACGAACATATCTGCACATAAACAACCAAAGAAGCATCAAACTGATACAAAACAATTATCATCATAAAACTCAGCACAATGCTCCCCCTACCCCTGGACAGAACCAAGGCATGACATCCACAAGGAATAGGCCTAGCATCATCTAATAGAAGATCCGAAGTGAGTCACTAACCAGCTGCTCCAACACAGCCAAACTAAAAAGAACTGCCAAAGAGGTTGCCCTAAGTGGTAGTCTGAACTACTGACCAACTAAAGACAACGCAACTAGGAGCTCCTACAAGGCGAGGACTCCTATAGCCTGAGCAAAGGATATTTTCTTTCAGTCCATTTCTTCTTTTAGGATTTTTATTGGATGAACATGCTTGGGCATGTAAAAAGGAGGGAGCTGAGCGTAGTGACCCAAGGAGAACAGGGCATCGGTCTCGGTACCTGTCTCGGCACCCAAGAACCTACCAGGCCCTCGCAAGGCGACACTTAATCCTTTTCTAACGCTCACTTTTATTTTCGCTCCAACCTTCCTGGTTTTGATATTACTTTTTCCAGCAAGAAGCCACCCCTAGGAAGACAAGGTATCGGCCCCGGGTCTGACTCGTCCCCAGGAACCTACCAGGCCTTCGCAAGGCGATGAGCAACTGCTTATATATTGTCATTTCTTTTCTTTTCATTGATAGGGGTTAGAACCCCTTTTTACACACCTTCGCATTGATAGTCATCTTTCAGGATATTCAAGATTTCTTGACATCATTATTATTATCTTCTAGCAGGCTTCTCTAACTGCCTCACTACTAACAGGAACTCCTAGAACGGCTGCCTAGCAGGTTAGCAGGACAGGGCCACTAGGACTTCCTTCTAAAACAGGTCTTTCAATGTCTAACAATGTCTTTACAGGAGGCAATGACTACTCCGACCTCCCTCAAACATACTTAGCCTAAACCTGGGACTTCATGCCTTGGTCGCCGGTCCCCAACAAAAAGTATCCCCTCAACAAGTACAAATACACATATAACAGGAAAGAAAGGTACTCGTAAAGGAGAAATATCACCTGGAGTGGCCACAAGAAGCTTCCATCGCAGCAAAGGCTCCTCCAGGCTCCACAAAATTCCACAACCCGCGAAACCTGTCCAGCACAACACTAAACAAAAACCCAATTAAACGCACCCGCACTAGACAGGGAAATGGCCCTCTTGGCCTAATGAAATCAGACATGACTTTGCTACAAAACTAAATCGGCCCTCTTGGCCTAATGAAATCAGACATGACTTTGCTACAAAACTAAATCGGCCCTCTTGGCCTAATGAAATCAAACAATACTAGGCAGAACATCCACCTGGAAACAACCATGATAGACATCAAAGCATACTATTCCCAGGGGAACAAAGGCTCGTAGCCCTAAACTAGGTGCATTAAATTATGACCTATCCCCCCTGCGTATATCGCAAGAGGTGTTCGCATCACATGTCGTCCAATCAGTCTGTGGGTCCCCGATAATAAAGGTAGATGCGTCTCGCTTACCCTTTGCATCACCCAAATCAACCATCGTCTGCCAAAGAGGGCATGTTCAGAAAGCATACCCCACAAACGACCAGGTCCTGTATCACCATCAATAGATATATCGTGACAAGGGCCACAATTAAAGAAGAGGTCCTCTTCATACGCAAGATTAGCCAATGAATCGGCAAACTGATTCCAATTCCGTGGAATCAGCTGAAAAGACACTCTATCGAATTCGTCTAGCAGGGCTATGGCAGTGTGATGGTACATACAAAGGATCGGGTTCCGCACCATGTACGTCCCATTGAGTTGATTTAAAACCAATTGAGAGTCCCCTTTCACCAACAACTGGCGGATACCCCCCTTTTTTGCAATATTCAAACCCATGATCAGGGCTTTGTATTCGGCCATATTATTAGTAAAATTCGCCCCGAGATAAGCAGCTAACTTCATGACAATGCGTCGTCGGGGGTCTCGGATGACAACTCCTACGCTTTCTTTTTTGCATGGACCCCTGGACGCCCCATCAAAGTACAAGGTGTACGTCCATAAAGGGTTTACATATTCTGCCATCCTGAACTCTACTCGTAATTATGGTAATCGAAATTCAGCATATTCAACGGGTGGACTGTAGGCTCCATCCCTCCATCATCATTGAATTCAACAGGGATGCTCGTCAAAATTTGTAGGCAGTGATGGCAGAAGACCTTGATTTCCCAAATGAATGTCCCGCCTTCTTGCTCAATCACCTTGTATCCTTTGCTCCACCAAATGAGCTTTCCCTGATGATATCTCTGTTCCAAATATGGGTGTTCTAAATAAGGGATCAGCCGACCCATCAACCTCTATCACAATTTCCTTGCAGATGCTTGATCAATCTTGCCTAGACCTGCAAGGCAGTCATAGCATTAGTACAATCAGAAGTAATAAGGTTTAATCTTATTAAGATTAACCTTATTTTTAAATTCTATCCCCTCAAGGTCAGCTAACAACACTGTAGATTTATTCTTTCCTACCCTAACGATCTTATAGGGCCCATCCCATTTGGGTTCTAGCTTGCCTGGGAATAATTCACGTCGTGCGTCATAATACAGAACAAGCTGTCCTTTCTTGAAGGTGTATTTCTTGGCTTTAAGGTCGTGTAGCTTCTTCATTCGGCGCTTCGCCACTTCTTGGTGCAATAAGCTCTGCAGCTTAAGTTCATCTAAATGTGCCAGTGTCGTCAAGCGCTCAAAAAGAGCGTCTTCATCGCCCAAAGAATGATTGATGGCAAACCGAATAGTCGGCAGCTCAATTTCTAGAGGCAAGACACACTCCTCCCATATACTAACTTGAACGGGGTATGGCCAGTGGCTCGTTTGAAAGTCGTATTATAAGCCCACACAGCCACGTATAACTTTTTATCCCAATCCCGTTTCTTTTCCGACACAATTTTGGACAGGATGCCCACAAGCTGCTTGTTGGTGCTCTCAACTTGCCCATTGGCTTGCGGATTATATGGGGTTGTCTTGTTATGCTTGATGTTCCACAACTCTGTCAAACCTTTGATCACCTTATTCAGGAAATGAGTTCCGCGGTCCGACACTAATTCTTTCGGTGGACCAAACCGGCATATTATCTGCTCTAAAAGGAAACTGGCAGTTTCTTTAGCATCATCTTTCCTTGTTGCACGTGCTTCTGACCACTTTGTGAAGTAGTCAGTTGCGACAATGATGTACCTCTTTTGCGTAGTCGATGACGGAGTAATAGGACCCACAAAGTCTATTCCCCACTTCTCAAATGGAAGTATCGCCATAATAGGGGTGAGTGGTCGTTTCCTATTCTCTCGACTATCATGTCGTTGGCAAATATCGCATCGCTTAACATACGCAAACGCATCCTGGAAGATGGCAGGCCACCAATAACCTGCTCTTAAAGCCTTTTGTGCTGTAAGCCGTCCAGCAAAATGGCCACCGCAAGCAGAATCATGGCACTCTTCCAAAATGAATGGCACCTCGTCAGGCATCACACATCGGCGATAGATGTCATCAACCCCTTGCCGATATAATGTACCTGCGATCAAGGCAAACTTTAACGCTTGCTGCTTAATTTTCCTTTTCTCAGCCTTAGATAGTTCTGATCCCGCCTCTCCTGTTGATAAATAATGCGTTATTGCAGCATACCAGGAGGGAATAGATGCCGTATCTATTTTAAATATCATCTCCATGTCACTACCTTCAGCCACAGATTCTTTCGGCTCCCCAAAGTCCACTAGACATTCCACGATGCCTTGCAACCTTGGTGGCTTACTCTTGATTTCATAATCAAATTCCTGCAAAGTGATCAACCACTTCGCTAAACGATCAGGCGGCTGTAACTTATTCATCAATAGTCGAAGTCCCTCCGCCTTCGTATAAAGTACGACTTTCTCATAGAGAATGTAATGCCTGAATTTCTTGGCCCCAAAGACCATCGCTAGACACAGCTTCTCCATGTAGGTGTAATTGATTTCGGATACCCCCAGCTTCCGACTAGCAAAAGCAATCGGGTGGTACCACTTCTCTTCCCAAATTTGGGCTAAACAGCAGCTGATACTATACATGGTGGCTGCTGAGAATATATAAAACACCTCACCTCTTTTAGGTGCTTTTAAAACGGGCGCTCTGGCTAGCTCTTGTTTCACATCCTCAAATGCTACCTTACAAGGGTCACCCCATACAAACGAACAGCTAAAGGACAATAAATTTATAAGTGGCAACGTTCTTTCTGCTAAGGCGTTAATGAATCTACGGTAGTAACCAACCGAAGACAGAAAGCTATGAACCTCTTTCGGGGTGCGTGGTGGACCCATGGCAACTATAACTTTCACCTTCTCGGGGTCTGTCGTAATTCCTACCGAACTGACCACATGGCCCAGCAATAGCCCATAAGGTACTCCAAAAGCACACTTCCGTGGGTTTAGGGCGATGCAAAATTGTCTACAGCGCTCAAAGCATTTTCTCAAAATGATCAACTGCCTTTCTCTCACGGTGGCAGCCCCTAAGTCATCAATAAACACCCTCAACTCTTCCGGGGATATGTCACCGAATGTCTTATCTGCTGTTCGTTGCCACGAACCAGGCGCATTGCATAAACCAAAGGCCATCACATGGTACGCAAAAGTACCAAATACAGTGATAAAAGTTGTTTTCAACTTGTCCTCTTCTGCAATTGCCATTTGGTTGTATCCTGCAAAGCAATCCATAAACGAATATATCTCCCTACCCGCTAATTGATCCAAAATCTGGTCAATAAATGGTAATGGGTAGTAGTCCTTAACTGTCTGCTTATTCAGCTCCCTAAAGTCTACACATAAACGGATCTGATTATTCTTCTTCTTTCTAATCACAACTGGCGAACACCATTCCGTGTGTTGCACAGGAAAAATCAAACCCGCTTTTCGAAGCTTCTGTAACTCCTCAAACAGCCCGTCCCTCAATTCGAAAGGCATACGCCTTACTTTCTGCCGTACAGGACGACTGCCCTCTTTCAACGGAATTGTATGAACAGCAAGACTAGGAGGGATGCCTCTCAACTCATCATAACTCCAGGCAAAGATATCACGGAATTCCTGGATCAAGGCCACATAGTCCTCCCTTTCTGCTGAGCTGAGCATAGAACCTAATTTGATTGGCCGCGAATCATCAAGCGTACCAAGGTCTAGCTCGATAACATCTGCATCTCTTATACGATCTTGGGCCTCTATCGGCTCGTTCAAAGTGATCTGATAGATGTCCTCTGTGGTGGATCCCTCTTTGGACTCATCACTCGATGATGCCTCACTAACAGATGAATCTTCTAATGTCTCCAATTCTGTAGAAGATAGAGGAGCCCTCTCACTCTGCGGGGACTCAGGATAAGCATCAACCACCACACGCTGAGCACCTCTGCCGAATATTAATCGACCGGCGGGTATATCCACTTGGCAATCCGCTTGCAAGATCCAAGGTCGTCCAAGTAATACTTGGTAACTTGGCCGCCCTGCAAAACGAATCACCCTAAAGTCCAACATGCATTCTACATTTGCAACAGTGACATGGACCTTAGTAATGCAGCCTTCCGGCTGTCTCAAACTATCATCTGCCATTCTGAGAATTGTGGAGGTATCTTTCTGGATCGCAAGACCCAACCTTTCCATCAGTTCAGAACTCATAATGTTAACCGATGATCCTGTGTCGACAATGGCATAATCTACTAATATCCCATCGACATAGGCTGCAACCCTTGGGCAATGCTTCTCAGCATGCTCGAACCAGTCATCACCAACTCGCGCAATACCCAAAGGTTCTACGATATACCCGGTACGTAGGATCTTTCTAAATTCCTTGCGTAATCCTGGGGAAAGCTTAATAAGCTGTAAAAGATTCACATCCGGCTTGACTTCGCAAAGAGAGCCCGCCAAATCGAATTCATGATAGTTTGATAGAGCTCGCTTTTCACGCCAAACCATCCGCTCTTTAGGTCGCTGAACCGGCTTCATTGCCTCTTTCTTAACTTTCACCTTCTTCTTTGGTGGTTCCTTATCGGCTTTACTCTCTACGGGCTTCAAAGGTCCCCCTTCTAGGGCAGGATCCAAAACTTGCGTTCCTTTGTCGCCTTGTTTAGGGTTTCCGTCGACAGGCTTATCCATGTCGGCTTCTCTACCCTTTTTACCTCTTGTAAGGACAGCTCATAGATTAGAGGTTTCAGCATCATTAACGCGTACAGCCTCAATCAAACTAACCCCACTACCACTTGGTAGCTCTTCCACTGTAGTCTTTGGTCGTTGAAGTATTTGTTTAGGCCCATTTTCTGGCTGGGAATCATTTCCTTGAGCACGATGATTAACAGGCCCTGGTTGCCGACTACCCCGCTGGAGAGAACTGATCTTACTCCAGCAAGTAGCCGCTAGATGGCCGGATTTTCCACAAATATCGCACTTAACATTTGGGCAATTTCTTGGATAGTGCTGCCCGCCACACCATTTGCAACTAAACCTCGACGGCGCACCCTCTTCTGGGTATCTACTTCCTATCAAATTTTGTTGTTTTTTAAGGAAGTTGACATCAACGGCTATTTGTCGATACTGCTCCGTAATCATGTCGGTATAATGCTTCATCATGTCCTTAACCTCGCCAAGAACATTGGAAGAACTTGACTCATAGCCTTGGTCATTTCCATGTCGTTCAATCGGCCTAACAATTCGATTAGGCACAGGCTGTTGAGTCACAGGCATGGTATTGGAATTGACCGCCTGGCCTCCACCATTTGGAGCCATTTGACTGCCCGTAGGCATCGACATGCTAGGGGGAGCTGGTAATAAAGGGACATTCTGTATCATGTTCCCTCTCCCATTAGGGTTAGCCATCGCTATCCCTTGGCCACTACTGCCATTGGCTATTGCCATATTGTTTCCCAATACTAAACCCATATTCGAATTGCCTCGAGAAGCATAGGCCGCTTGTAGTCGGGATTCCACCTCTTGTGCTCGTGTAATGGCAGTATCTATATCCCCCAAGGGGACACTACTCAACTGCAATTGGATATTGAAGTCCAACCCATGTAGAAAATATTGCAATTGGGCAGCTGCGGGGATAGGAATAGAGGTGTCCAACTTACGGAAAACCTCTTTTATCTTCTTCGCATAAGCACGAATATCCTCGTGTGGATCTTGGCGGGTCACGTTGAGTACACGCAACCAATATTGCCCACCCCTTTCAGGGGCAAACTCCCTTCGAAAAGCTCCATAGAATGCATCAATGTTCAATATGGTTCCGGCTTCTAAACCATGATACCATATAGCAGCTCTTCCTTTGAGAGTCATGTTGAAGAACATCATTAAATGCCCTTCTTCTTGAATGCGACAGTTAAACATCAGCTTTTGAAACTCCCTAATGTGGAGTTCCGCATCTTCCTCAACTAGCCCATTAAAAATGGGTAGCGGGTAACCTAGAGCCGGCAAATCCGTCGTTCCTGCTGGAATTGCAATAGGCTGCGCCATGACGCGGATTGGATTTGCACTAGGAATAGGGACCGGTGGGGTTACACCTCCCGTACTTGACGTGGACTGGCTTATAGAAGGAAGGGGAGCACTAGAGCTTCCACCTTCTCCTAACTTATTGCTCGTGGTACTAAGACCACTAGATCCACTCCCTCGTAAGGGTTCAGCACCGCTACGCTTAGGGGAATATCTCCTAAAAATTTCAGCACGTCGCCTAGCTCTTTCGTCTCTTTCTTGCTTTTGGATTTCTGCTAGACGATGCTTATCAATAAATAACGAATCAATCTCAGTATCCTTTGGCATAAACTGCTAGTTGGTCCTTAAACAACCAGGATTCGAGAACTGCCACTTTTAAGCAGCTCCCGGCAGACGCACCACTGATGGACCTAAAAACGGGCCGGCACTGGCTCATGCACTAGCCGGACCTCGTCACTATGCGCAAGACAACCCCTCGGCCTCGCGGCCAGGAGCGTCTATCAAAAATCTCTGCCTTCCTAAACATTGCGTTTGTAATACGTTGTAGTCCAACTGATCCTAACCCAATATTGCTCCTCAGAGGGAGTCCCTTTCACATAGCCAAAAGGCTCGAATCACATACACATGGGGTTCCTCCTACGGCTGAATGCCGTCAACCCTCTGCGACTCTCCTACACCTTGGGGATTGGCCCCTCGATGCGCCGCTCAACATTTAAACATTTCGCACAAACGTCGCTCAAGGTACCAAATAAACGTATCCAGGAATGTACCATTGTCCTTACTTAATTTCCCCTATAACCCTCGACTAGCCTACAGCATAGGAACCTCACACTCTCAACGGTGGGTCACAGGCCTACTGAAAACAATTGCTATGCATATCCAGGAGCTAACTCTGATACTTTTAATTTCCTCTAAATGATCATGCAAAGAGGTGGATGCCTAGTGCTCAAACATTTTAAAAACCACCAGCGTGCAAGTGCAAAACATCTCTTTCATGCTTTTCTTTCTAACCGCTTTGTGCTTCGCTGCAACACCTAGCACCGAAGTGATCTTCGTGCTACTAGGTTTTAATTTTTATCATTATTATTCCGTCCTAGTTGCAATGCATATAAAATCAGCAAATTATTCCTCATGCTCAACGTCATTTAACCATTTTTCCACAACTCTACCCTTCCCCGTTGATAGTGCATCATTGCATTCATTTCTTTCAGGGTTTCCTTGCCATTTTTATGTGGAGAAAGGAAGGAAACACACACTACAACATATAAACAAGGCTGAACTGAAGCATAACTTCATGCCCCAGCCTTGCTATACATCAACAAACATAAATCCTATTTTTCTATATTTTTCGTAGCCCCAAATGTATTTTTTCCCTATTTTTCATGGTTTTTTTATCATTTTCCCCCATTTTCTTCATTTTCTTGTATTTTTTAAATTGCTGAAAATGAAAACCAGTTTGTGGGCTGTGGCCCTTAGTTCATTTGCAACAAAACTGAAAGATTAGTTGATGTGTATCGATGGTTTTCCCCATTTATATGCCCAAAACCCTTGTTTTCCTTCATTTTTATGGTTTTTCGTGTCTCGGTTCCCTATTTTCTGCTATCCCACACATGGTTTCCTGATTTTTAAATGATGAACAGCTAGAAACCAACTCAAAGCACGACATACTCAAAACTCAATCCATATGAACACATTTTTATCAACCAAATTTGCATCAAAAGACCATTTTCTTTGTAAAAACAATTATTACCGTGTCTTGCGGGTTTTTTCATTAAATTTGGCACGTCCCACGATTGATTTCCAGCCATGAATTCTGCTTGGAATCAGCAATCTACAACGGTTTTGCATTGCTCTTTCAGCCCGTCAAGAATCGGCATCCATCCGGCCGTCCATCTCCATCCTATTCCTTCAAGCACGAACGGGGGCTAAGAGGAGAGAGAGAGAGGAGAGAGAAAGACTGGTTTTCTCTCTCTCCAACCAGTCCACCATTGCGGGAGCGGAGACCGGCGATTTGATCGGCATGATGCTTTTACCAGGCCTGCAGGTCCATAACCATGGCTTCTTTGTGAGCCAGCAATCGATTGTGGGGGGGGGGGGCGCGTTTTTCGGCGGCTGTTTTTCAGCCGCCGCCCCCCTCCATATTCACGATTTTTTTGAAGGGGGGGGGTCTCAAAGGTCACCCCCCCTCCCTTGCACCTTTTGAATTTTCCACTTTGGGCCCCCTCTCGGGCACCCCGGCCGGTTTCGGGCCAACTCTCGCGTGCGAACTCCGAACTGCGTTCTGAAAATTTATGTGAGCTCGTCTCAACATTCCGGACAGGCCTGCAGCTTCACTGACTGGCATGGGCGTACGGAAAAATTATGAAAATTCTCGGAGTGTCGTACGGGCGCCCGTCAAGTACTTGACGCTTAAAATCGTGCTTGCTCGAGCTGCCGCCTTCGTGGTTGAGCATTTTCCCCCGCATTTCCATATTTTTCTCTTATTTTTAGGCATGTTCCGGGGCCTAAAATCCATCCTTCACTACCTCTGCAAGAGTCGTATCCCACTTGGTGATCTAATCACCTCAATGCCCAAGAAATAATGCAGCTCTCCCAAATCCTTCATCTCAAACTTCTGCTTCAATAGCATTTTCACATGAAGGATATCTTCATCACTATCACCTGTCATAATCAAATCATCAACATAAATGACAAGTAGCATAATACCTTTCTCTGTTTTTCTCACATAAAGTGAGAAATCTGCCTTGGAAATCTGAAAGCCAATAGTGACAAGATACTGTCCTATCTTGTCAGACCATGCTCTAGGTGCTTGCTTCAAGCCATACAAGGCTTTCTTCAACCTGCAAACAAACTCAGGATGAACAACATGCACATAACCTGGTGGTTGCTCCATATAGACCTCTTCTTGCAAATCACCATGCAAGAAGGCATTCTTTACATCCATCTGATGTAAAGACCATCCCTTTGATGCAACCATAGCAATGACTGCTCTTACGGTTGCCATCCTTGCAACCAGACTAAATGTTTCTTCATAATCAATGCCATATGTTTGTGCATACCCCTTGACTACTAATCTTGCCTTGTATCTGTTCACAGAACCATCTGCATTGTGCTTCACCTTATAAACCCACTTATAACCAGTTGCATTTTTATCTTTAGGCAAAGGTACCAATTCCCATGTAGCATTTTCTTCCAAGGCATCCATTTCTTCATCCATGGCTTTCTCCCATTTTTCTTTTCCCATGGCTTGCTCAAAAGAAGTGGGTTCTGGTTCATGTATCACTTTGACCATATAGGCATAGTGAATGGCTGTAAATCCATCATATTTCAGCCTATCCACACGATACCTAGCTCTGGTAGACCTGCACAAAGTAGGTTCACTCCTAGGTGCTCTTAAAACATCCTTGGTCTTCCTTACTCCACGTGTAACAATAGAACGAATACCCAACTCATCATCAATGCTCTATTCTGAGCCACTAGATTCACCATCCACATAAGAGTGACCTGCATTCACATCAAACATGGGCTGATCTACCTTCTCTTTTCCTTTTCGTGATACCTGCATACCAGTATCTGCATTGCTTTGAGAAGATTCTCCTGATCTCAAACTGCCTGTCCATGGCCAAGAATGTGAACCACTGCTAGAGGACGCTCCAGGTCCACTAATATCTTCTGACTGCTGCTGTGAATTCTGTGCAGCATTACCATTTTGTGCATCTACATTATCAATCACATTTACTGGTTTATACCAGCTACTCATCTCATTAAAAAAAACATCTCTGATCACTGTAAACTTACGAGTAGAAGGGTTATAGCATCTATACCCTTTTTGCTGCAAAGAGTAACCAATAAAAATGCACTTCTCAGCTTTTGGATCCAACTTGGATCTCAACTCATCTGGCACATGAATGTAGGCAATACAACCAAAAATTTTCAAATGAGAAATATCTGGTTTGCTACTAGTATACCTCTCCTCTGGAGTCATCCCTGTCAAGATTGTGGGAGAGAATGAAGGAGTCTCACTTGTAGCTTTCTTGCTTGCACAATGGGGGAATACACACAAAGGTGGAGGCTAAAAACAGTTTTCCTCTTCTTAGTTGTGTGAGCCAAAAAAGAACTCTAGTACATAGAAATAGAAGAACCCTATATATGGGTCTCAAACCAAACTCAACTAACTAAGGTGGCATACTAACTGAGCCATGAACTAGAGTAGATAAGGATAGCTGTCATCTAGCTATTATTCATGGGCGGTGTACCAACTGCATCTGCAACTGCCAAGTCGGTGACATAAATGCACAACGGTCACCCTGGCATATCACGAGTGGAGCTTGATATCTCAACACTCCCCCTCGAGCTCAATCCCAATTCCTGCACACCAAGCAGGTCTCTGAACTTGTGCAGCTTCTCTGTGCCCAATGCCTTCGTGAATATGTCAGCTACCTGATCCTCTGTGCTGACATAAACTAGATCAATAAGACCTAGTAAAACCCTCTCCCACACAGGAAGAATTGGTTCTTCTTCATTTCTTGCAACGAATTCCCAATATCCTTTTTCCATAAGGAAATTCGTATTCTGAACTTCCATGCTTGGAAGTTGTTCTTGTCAAGCTTTTCAGTGACAATCTGTGAAAGAGAATGAGACGCCATTATAGAACACTGCAAAAAATTCTGTCACTGCAAAGAACACAGCTTCAGCCTCACAAGTGCAAATCTGCAAAACTGACGAAAGTGGTATTTGAACACACAAACACTTCCTAGTGACGATTTTGCATCAACAGGCAAAAAGGATGATTTTGTAACTCCCAATGTCTCTGCGCACAGGCATACAATGCAATTTCTATAGTAACTTTTCACTGACCTGTAGAACAGTGGTCACACAGCATAAAACAGGGCATATACTGCCCTCTTGCTACACCGCAAAGGGCATCTCAATCTGAGACAATGCACTCTTGCACGTTCCGGTTGTGCTACCTGTAGAGACTTGCTCCCAAAACAGAAAAATGAAAGCAACATTGGTCCTCTTACTAGAACACCGCGAACTTGGTTTGCTTTCTTGAGCTCCTTACCATGAACAAGGCTCTGATACCATGTCAAGATTGTGGGAGAGAAGGAAGGAGTCTCACTTGTAGTTTTCTTGCTTGCACAATGGGGGAATACACACAAAGGTGAAGGCTGAAAACAGTTTTCCTCTTCTTAGTTGTGTAAGCCAAAAAAGAACTCCAGTACATAGAAATAGAAGAACCCTATATATGGGTCTCAAACCAAACTCAACTAACTAAGGTGACATACTAACTGAGCCACGAACTAGAGTAGATAAGGATAGCTGTCATCTAGCTATTATTCATGGGCGGTGTACCACTTGCATCTGCAACTGACAAGTCGGTGACATAAATGCACAACGGTCACCCTAGCATATCACGAGTGGAGCTCATATCTCAACAATCCCATGTATTGCTGCAGTGGGAGTCCTGTTCATTATGTAGACAACTGTAGCAACTACTTTAGCCCAATAAAAATCTGGCAAGTCTTTTTCGTTGAGCATGGCATGAGATACCTTCCAATATTCTCGTTTTTCCTTTTTGCAATTCCATTTTGTTATGGGGTATGACTGCATGAATATTGCTACTTTATGCCATGCTCCTGTAGGAACCTTGCAAACTCATTTGAGATGTACTCTCCCCCTCCATCTGACCTTAGGTATTTTATTTGTAGGCCTGTTTCTTTTTCAACCATAGCTTTAAGAGTTTTGAAATGTCCAAACACTTCACTTTTCTTTTTCATAAAATACACCCAAATTTTTTTGCTATAGTCATCAATAAAAGTGACAAAATAATGACAGCCTCCAATAGATGCAGCTTAGTAGTCCACACATTAGAGTGGATTAATTCCAATGGCTTCTTACTCTCTTGAACATGTCTAGGAAATGGTTTCCTTGCCTGTTTTCCAAATTGACAGGCTTCACATACCTTATGCATTTCTGCAACCTTGAATTTAGGCAATCCTGCAACAATATTTTGGGCTTGCATTAATTTAAGTCGCTGTACATTAACATGATCAATGCGTTTATGCCAGATATCAATATCTGCAACTACACCGGTCCCATATGCAAACATTGCTGTACTCAATTCATTCATGTCTGCATCCAACGTAAACATTCTGTCCTTCTTCTTTCCTTTTGCTATCAAGCGACCTTTATTTTTCATATCCTTAACAAAGCATCCATGAGAATTAAATCTAACTTGCAAGCCCTGCTCAACCATTTGACCAACAGAAACTAGGTTCTTGGTGATATTCGGGACATGAAATACATCCGACAAGTATTTCTTTTTCTCATCCTGCATAGCCAAAGGAATATTTTCAATCTGCACAATAGGATGTGCAGTATCATCACCAGTCTCCACAAATCCTGGTTTTTCCATTTTCCTTGCACAATAGGATGTGCAGTATCATCACCAATCTCCACAAATCTTGGTTTTTCCATTTTCCTTGCATCCTACATCCATTCTGCATGACCTGTCATGTGGTTTGATGCACCTGAGTCAACATACCACACATCGTTGCTTTCTTCTGCACTTGTCACAGAATTGGTCATGTGCTCCACCATAAACAAATGCTCATTTCTGTCATCACTCTGTCTACTAGAAGATGCATAATTCCCTTGTTGCAATTTTCCATTCATGATGTCATTCTACTTTTTATAGCAGTCTTTAGCCATATGACCCATTTTACCACAGTAATAGCATTCAACATTGCTGTTTGAATTTTGGCCTTTTTGCCATCCACCACGACCTCTTTGGCTCCCCCTGCCTCTAGAGTTACCACATCCTCCTCCATAAGACTGGTTTTCTTGAGTTTGCTGCATATTCTGATTTCTACCACGGGCTCCAGATCGACCTCCTCTACCTCTGCCTCTACCTCTTCCAGCATTTGAGTAGAAGACAACTTCTTTTGAAGTTCCTCCTAAAGAAGATGCACCACCATTTCTCTGCTCCTCAAAAATTAGAAGAGCAATCAACTCCTCAAAATCAGGAAATCTCTCACGGACGGAAATCGATGTTCGGAACTGTGCATAATCATTTCCTAGACCATTGAAGGTCACAGAAACTAAATCATCATCTTCCACTGGCAACCCAATGGAAGCAAGTGCATCTGCAATCTTCTTCACCTTCATGTGGTAGTCTCTTTACACATTGTGCAACTTTTGCTTGAGCTACATTTTCCTGGCTTGCATATTTGTGCTATACATTTTTGACAAACTATCCCATGCCTCCTTTGGCGTACTTGCATCCTGAATATGCGCAATCATCGAGTCTGAAATACTGATAGACAGCCAGTACATAACTTTTCTGGCTCTCTCATGCCATCCTTTAAATGCCTGCATTTGTTGTTGATTGGGAACATCAGGAAGAACTGGTTCTTCTTCATTTCCTACAAACAACGAATTCCCAATATCCTTTTCCCATAAGGAAATTCGTCATTCTAAACTTCCATGCTTGGAAGTTGTTATTGTCAAGCTTTTCAATGACGATCTGTGAAAGAGAATCAGACACCATTACAGAACACTGCAAAAAATTATGTCACTGCAAAAAACATAGCTTTAGTCTCACAAGGGCAAATCTGCAAAGCTAACGAAAGTAGTATTTGACCACACACTCACTTTCTAGTGACGATTTTGCATCAATAGGCAATAAGGATAATTCTGTAACTCCCAATGTCTCTGTGCACATGCATACGATGCAATTTCTATGGTAACTTTTCACCGACCTGTAGAACAGTGGTCGCACAGCAAAAACTGGGCCTTTTCTTGAGTGCGTGCGGAAAATTTCCGCCTCCAAAACAGGCTCCGAAATGGCCTCAAATCAAAAAAACAAGGAAACTAAGGGCTAAAGCCCTTACCCGCAACATATACTGCCCTCTTGCTACACTGCGAAGGGCATCTCAATCTGAGACACTGCACTCTTGCACTTTTCGGTTGTGCTACCTGTAGAGACTTACTCCCAAACTCGAAAAATGAAAGCAACACTGGTCCTCTTACCAGAACACCGCGAACTTGGTTTGCTTTCTTGAGCTCCTTACCACGAACCAGGCTCTGATACCATGTCAAGATTGTGGGATAGAAGGAAGGAGTCTCACTTGTAGTTTTCTTGCTTGCACAATGGGGAATACACACACAAGTGGAGGCTGAAAACAGTTTTCCTCTTCTAAGTTGTGTAAGCCAAAAGAACTCTAATACAAAGAAATAGAAGAACCCTATATATGGGTCTCAAACCAAACTCAACTAACTAAGGTGGCATACTAACTGAGCCACAAACTAGAGTAGATAAGGATAGCTATCATCTAGCTATTATTCATGGGCGGTGTACCAACCGCATCTGTAGCTAACAAGTCGGTGACATAAATGCACAACGGTCACCCTGGCGTATCACGAGTGGAGCTCAATATCTCAACATAACATTGATTGGGCGGTGCTAGCCATGTCACTGAGAGACTCCTCTATCTTTCTACCCTTTTGATTGTGTGCTCCTTGGTTGGTTGTTTGATCATGCATGATCTTCGAAGGCTCATTGGAGCCAATGTCTTCTTGGGTGTGGTCACCCTGATCATTGGAGACTGATGTATTGTTGTCTTCTGATGAAGACAACCCACCAACAGACGAGGCATGTGCATCACTAACAACATTGGCACAATTCCACATATATTCATCCACAATATCATATCACTGACAAATGATCTTGCTTTCATTGCCTGATATGGCATTGTGGGCCTTATCCTTTCTATATGACTCATAAACGCGTCCCCAATAGGTTTATTGTTCTTTTATATAATTGATCCATTTTTATTATTTACATATCAATAATTGATTGTAAGGTGACAACTATAGGATAACTCCAATTACATTGCAATTTATCTTACAATTAGAAAATAATATGGTTAAAGAACAATAAAGATAAGGAAATGTTACATAGATACATTGATTCAAACAAAATGATGGGATGTATGTATAGACAAGATGTTTTAGCCATTATCAACCTGTAATAGATGCCAAACATATATAGCGAAACTAAGAAAGGATTCACTGCAACGATGAAATACTGTTAAGAAAACAAAAACCCTCCAATAAAACCTAAGTAAAATTGAAACTAGGCCACCTAGCAAGAGTTTAGCATACTCAAAATTTACAATAATACATTCCTACAAATACAATTAAATAAATTAATTGGTAGAACAGCAGTTGTAATGAGGGTCCACTCAAAAAGTTTCAAGATATTGTAATGTTCCAAAGACGTTGGTGTAGAAAGATCAAGACTGACTCTACATGTGAAAGTTCTTTGCAAGAGAATCACAAAAGGCCTTTCAATATAATAAAACAGGCAGTCAACAAGGAATTCAAAATTTCAACTAATAATAAAACAGGCAGTCAGCAAGTGTTCTACTTCAAAAATTTTCTCAATTATATTCATTTATGTTCATACAATTCTCCATACCATTATTTTCAATTGAAGCTTAATTGATGATTAATTGAAGCTATGGTTATGCCTCCTTTGTGGTTCATCAGATCAGCAGTCGGAAGTTTTGTTCATTTTCTTAATCCTGCAATGATTTGCTTTAGCAGCTAGTCTGCTTCTTTCCTCCATAAATTACGCAATCTCGTACTCTTTGAATTAGAAAATTGTGCTTCATGCTTGATATGAATAGCTCACTCATATGTATCAGAAATTGGGATCTCTACATTGCTATCAGAAATTGCTATCAGAGATGAATAGCTCACTCATATGTATCAGAAATTGGGAGAAGCCAAGGACAGTGGGGCAACAGCACATGGAGGCAGAAACACAGGCATTCTGAAATGTTGCAGGCTTGAAACACAGGCAGCTAGGCATGCAAATGATAGAAAAATGACCTGCATGAACTAACCAGACCCAGAAATGTAACAGTATGCATGCACAACAGGCAAGAAACGATATGAAAACACAGCCCAATTAATGTTTTTGACTGATCAACACTTGTTGCAAATTGGTCAGTCAAGGTCAAAAACTAGGCAAAGATTGCAGTGCTCAGCAGCCATGCGTTGGGACATCAAACATGATCAATTGAATCAATAGAATCACTTATTGTATCCCCAACATTCGATGGTTTATAAAACATTACTAGGTCAATAAAAGAGAGAGAGAGAGAGAGAGAGAGAGCATACCTGTGCAGCCTGCGATTCACAGCTCTAATAAAGACCTCTGCCTCCGATCCAGAGCTCTGATAAAACCCTTTGTTAAAGTAAAATCACCTGTGAAGCCTGCAAATTACATGCAACCAACTGGCCATGATTAAACCCTTAATAGGTTTCTGCAACAGAGAGAGACCTGGCTGGATGCATGATCATCAAAGATGCCTTCCCACCTTCATGATGTGTACATTTTCATGCGAAGAGAGGGATGATTAATCCAGAAGAACACATAGAGATGAACACGAATGCATGGCAACCCCTGGCATGAAATTTATACATGTGGAGAAATGGGCAACACAGGGAAGCATCCTGTGTAGCAACGACTCCCTATGTATCAACGGCCGCAGGGTGCTTACACCTACCTGGAGCCCACTCATGTGGGCTGGGCAGAAAATAGAGAGAGAGTCTGGTGGCCATCCAATTTTGATGAAGATAAGGCAATTAATTTTTGTATATAAATTTAATATAACATGCTATTTACTAGTCATTGAGGGAAGTATCCTCTTGAAGTAGCCATGGAAATTAGTCTAAATATGAAGCATGTTACCAAAAAGACTCTTCCATAGGCAAACCCTTCCACTTAATGAGATACTTCGCAAGAATTCAGTTCCTTAGAACCTTTTTTTGCTTTCCAACAATATTTTTGGGTTCATAAATGACCAAAACATCTTCATCAAGGGGAGACAGTTATTCAAGAACTCAAATTGCAAGGCCAACATACTTCTTAAGTTAAGATACATGTAAGACATTGTGGCTACGAGTAGTTAAAGGAAAATTAACTTGATATGCAAGATCCCCAACTTGCCTGATTATTTTGTATGGACCATAAAAACGATGGGAAAGTTTATTATGCCCTCTCTTAAGAGAAGCATAATGAGATTTTGGAACCTTCAAGAAAACCCATTCACATTAGTCAAATTCCACATGCCTTCGTTTCTCATCCACATAGGATTTCATTGTCTCTTGAGCTTTTCTAATATTGTCCTTGCATTGCTTTATAAGAGCTTCCATCTTCTCTAACTCTTCATGAGCATGAGGATTCATATCATCATGAAACAATGTGAAAGGTACTTGAACTTTGTAACCATACAATGCTTCGAAAGGAGACATTCAAACACTCATGTGATGAGTATTATTATAGAAAAACTTTGCAAGGTGAAGCCAATGATCTCATGCATTTTGTGTATTATGGCAAAAGTATCATAAATAGACCTCTAGCCATTTATTGATCCTTTTGGTTTGGCCATCCATTATCGATGATAAGCGGTGCTAGGAGTGAAAATAGTCCCAATAGAAGGGAACACACTCTTCTAAAAGTTTCCCATAAATTTATTGTCATGGTTGAACATACTCTTCATTAGCATTCCATGAAGTTTGAAGGCACTTTTCATAAACTGATCAGTCACTTGCTTTGCATTAAATTGAACCTTTATTGGGATGAAATGGACTGATTTAGTCAACTAGTCTACAATATACACATAAATGTTATTCCACCCATCACCATATTTGATGGGATCCTTGCCACATGGACAACCAATAGATCTGTGCAATTTACATTGAATTTCACCCATCAAACTCTTCATCCTCAGCAAGACATGACATCTCCAGCTTCATTTGAGCTCCAATTAAGATCTATACTCTCCAATAAAGAGCTCAACCTATGTCACTCAATCTTGATTATTTTGGGGATGGATTATGTGGAGAATTGATTGGTTGAAGACCATTCAATACTCCTCATCAGCAACACAAGAAGTATTTCTACTACTTAATACTTTTAATCTCTCTTATTATCCCATTTTTAAGCTAATCCTATTGTTGGAAAAGGGAGATTAAGAGTAATCGATCATTAAGCTTGATATTGAAGAGCATATAGAGCCTAATATAGATCTAATTGTGACTATTTCATATTTCTTCATCCTATTCACTCAAGATTAGTGTCAAAATTGGAAGTATTGCTTTATTGCCTACATTTTATATCTAACATGGGACTTGAATTATTGGCCAATCATTGATGCTATATGACTAAAAATATTAGTGAAAATGGTAAATGGGATACATATAATGGTGAGTCACTACAAAAGGGTAATATCCTTCCTTAGTTCATTTCAATTTGATCAATTCCTATTTCCCACTTGTATTTCATTGAAGGATTCAAAGAAATTTTTAGTCAATGCATAGCATCATTATTTTCTTAACCAAGTAGCATGTAGCTTGCCATGTTCATTCTCATGAGGAAAAAGCGAATGCTAAGCGAGTTAAGAAAATAAAGATGTGAATCTCCCTTCCTGATTATGACCCTAAAGGGGTGCAATATAAATTGGCTTGCATGAACTTGGCACACTTCTCAAGTCTCAAAACCCACGTAGATTTCAAGTTTAGGTGTAGGTACATCATCCTTGGTATTGGTTGACACTGGTAAAGTAGTATCTCAGCCCATTCAAAACACAAGAACAAATAATGGATGAGGAATAGGGTATTTCTTGCCCTCTTGATACCAGCAAGTCTTACATGTTTACACAACAGGAAGTACCCATCATTTTATAGGCCTACTTTGATCCTCATAGGTATCTTATAACCCTTTTTAAGACCCCACATTTATTAACAGGGTTTGTTATACCCAGGGAGTTCTTACGGCTTCAAACATGCATTTACAGGGTAGAAGTTAGGGTGCATGAAATTTTAGTACATCAACGAAGATCTTATTACAAAAATTTCTATATTGATCCATAAGTGGATTTTGATAGCTCCATATGTAGAAGGGATATTTAGCTCTATTTTAAATCAAAATTCTCATTGATCCAATATTGGAAGCTCAAGATATTTCAGTTTTATTGATAGAAGGTACAGTGGAACAACACTTGGACATCATAACATGGTAACACTGTTTGACATTATTTCAATAATCAAGCTCATGTTGATGGAAAAAATGACGAAAGAAGATCATCCCGCTTCAATAGAATAGATCTTTGTTTGGGTCACCATAGAATTTTAATGAAATAAGGAGATAAATTCAAAACAACCTTTCGGACTAAAAGGGGATTATATCACTTCTTGGTTATGTCTTTTGGACTCTCTAATGCACCCACTACTTTTTAGGCCCTTATAAACAAAATATTGCATCCATTCTTGTTCAAAATAGTCCTTGTATTCTTTGATGATATCCTTATCTATAGCAAGTCCAAGGATGAGCATTTGAAGCATGTATGGGAAGTCTTTGATACACTAAGAAGGCATGCATTCTTTGCCAAGAAGATGAAGTATTATTTCATGGAAGATGAAGTGAAACACTTAGGCCATATTGTGGGAGAGCAAGGAATTAGAGTGGATCCAAGAAAAGTGAAATGTGTCAAAGAATGGCCTACCCTTACGAATTCAATATCTTTGAGAGGATTCCTTGGATTATCTTCTTTTTATAGGAGGTTCATCAAGAATTATCATCATGTGGTAGCTCTATTCATAGTAGAATTTTTAAAAAAAGCTTTTTATTGGGATTCCATAGCCGATCAAAACGTTAATAAGCTAAAATCTCTTCTAGTTTCAATACCTATTCGTACATGCCCAGATTTCTCTAGGGAGTGCATTATATGTGTATATGCTTTTGGAAGAGTAGGGGCTATTTTATATCAAGATCATGGAGTCATAGCTTATGAGAGCCGAAAGCTTGGTGACAAGGAGTGCCAACTACATGTTTATGAGTAAGATCTATTAGCAATATTGCATGCTATTAAAAAGTAGCATCACTGTATCTAAGAGGTCAAGAGTTAAG
The DNA here is from genome assembly GCF_053477565.2 of Lygodium microphyllum. Lineage (NCBI taxonomy): Eukaryota > Viridiplantae > Streptophyta > Polypodiopsida > Schizaeales > Lygodiaceae > Lygodium > Lygodium microphyllum. Next base: position 23,601,982 of record NC_141140.1, on the reverse strand, counting down.
TTAGGGATACCTCTCTGATGCCAAAAGTCAAGGAAAGAAGATATGATCAAGATTGATCCATGAAGAAGCTTGAGAACAAGCTAAGAGAAAGAAGAAAAATCCTTGTTTAACAAAGTAATCCCTATTTAAGCATTTTTCTAATCTTCATTAATCCCACTTATACTAAGAACCTTCAAAATGGGCCTCTTCTTGACCACGAGCTGCCAAAATGTCCAAGAACTTGCCATTTTCACTTCAGATATTCTCTAGGAGCTCTAAAATTAGTCAAGGATAGCTACATGAAACATGACTAGTCAGAATTTAAACTGTACCAAGTCTTGTAACTAAATCTTGAACCCAATTACTCTAAATGGTGCTAGTAACCAGATCTGGACTTGAAAACGACCCTGCCTAGCTAGGCTACCACTGTCAATCATGTTACCACTTGAATACAAAGGCTAAGAATCATTCATGAGAGGTTGCAACATGATATCCTCCTCATGCTATGCAATAGCATAGAATCCACCCTAATGACATGGTGGCCAAAGAGTATGCACCCTCAATTGCTAAGAAATTTAGAACCAAGCTAGCTAGGCTGCCACCGTGAATCATGTTACCACTTGAATACAAAGGCTAAGAATCATTCATGAGAGGTTGCATCATGATATCCTCCTCATTCTATGCAGTGGCATAGATCAGCTCTTGAATTATTCTCATATATACATACATTTAGGGGCTTAATCTTGGACTCTCTCCTAACTAAAAAGTCATACAATTTATATGATAATGAGCTTGGCTCTTAGATAATATAATTGAAATGTAATGCTTATTTAAAAGTCCAACCCTATCAGTTGATAGCAGGCCAACTATATAGGTTAGGGCAAGATAGGTTACTGCGTAGATGCATATGCAAGCATGAGATGCACGATGTGCTCACAGAGGTGCATAGAAAATTTATTGGGGGACACTTTAGCAGAGACACGACAACCCACAAGATGCTACAGTCTCAACTGTGGTGGCCCATGCTTTTTTGCGATGCAGCACGATTCATTAAGCATTGCGACGAGTGTCAACGGACAAAGGTACTGATTCACAAGGATCAAATGGAATTAACCCCAATCATTGCACGACAACCCTTCAAAAAATGGGGAATTGACTTCGTAGGACCCATTAGTCTTGCGGCACAGTATTTGCAAATATATCATTGTGGCCACGGACTATCTAACGAAATGGGCAAAAGCGAGAGCGATGCATAAAAATGACGCTAGAACTACTACCAAGTTCTTATGGGAACATGTGATCTCATAGTTTTGTAAAAAAGGGTTTTAACCCCTATAACAAAAGGAAAGAAAGAAAAATCCTTGAGCTGTTGTTTATCGCCTTGTGAAGGCCAACAACTGCTCAGACCTCCCATAGCCATACTAACCTATACATGTGACTTCATGCCTTGATTGGCGATCCCCAACAAGAAAAGAAATCCCTCATAGCTAACTAGACATATATAATATAAAAACAAGGTACTCATAAAGGAAAGATATCACTTGGATTGGGCCATGAGAAGCGCCGACGCAACAAAGGCTCCCCCCAGGTTCCCTGCAATCTGTCTAGCACAACACTAAAACAAAAAATGTTAACCACACCCACACCAAACAAACAAATGGCCCTCTTGGCCTAAAATGGATAGGTCATTCTAATCCATGCAATACATGGACTTCTTGGCATATACACCACATCCTATCAAACTAACGAAGATATCAAATATAACATAAAATATGAGGATTAGCCTCATGCTACTCATGGGAGTCAGTAAAAGCTTGATCTAGGCCCTTTGTAGATCCACTAGCCCAAGCCTTTCTACTGATATCTCAGTAATAATGGCCATCTCTTCTTGGGTACAATGAGTTGAATTAATGACATGATATATCTCATGATAGCCTCCAATTTTGTCATCAAAAAGGCTAAAAGATTTGGGATCTACATCGAAAAATTATTCACTTTATCAAAAATGTTTGTGATATTGTATCTAAGTTGTACTTCATTGATATATATTTTTACCATTGTAAATGCTTGGCTTGGAGCTATAAAAGCCATTGCATATGTTCCTTGATTTTAAAAACCTTAGGAATCTTGCCTAGAATGCATGTAACACATAAGGCTTCAACCTTAGTCTTTTTGTATGGTCAAAAATATTTGATTTAATAAAGGTTCAAAAGGGTGCAATTGGGGTTCTTGGGGAAAAGTGGTTGAGGAGGTTGGAGCACGGCAGATTGTGGTGCCTCTTTAACTTCTCTCTTCCCTCTTTTCCAAACTCTCTTTGTCCATCCTTCTTCTTGCTCTTCCTTTGTGCAGAAAACTATGGATCTTGAGTGTGTAGAGGAAGAGGAGGAGCCTCCTGATCTTGTTTCTTGATTGGTGAGGGTGTGTCTTGAGTCTTTTGTGTGTGTGTATTCATGGCAAGAAAGGCTTGTTTGCAGGTTTCATGGTGAGGAGCAAAGCTCCAAGCATATACTTTGCTGCTCGGTACCCTGGTCTTGTGATTGTTTGTGTGCTGGGTGAGAGCCAGTCATTTTTGGTTCCGTTGCTGGGACCGGGCTCACTATGGAGTCTGCAAGAAGAGTCGTGAAGAAGAGGAAGAAGGGGGGAAGATGAAGACGAAGATCAAGACAGACAAAGTGCAAGAATTAAAGCAGCAAGGAGGCTTCCTGGGATCCCCCAGACCCCTTAAGGGAGGGGCATCTTTGGCCAGCCCCCATCGTATGGTCACCACCGCCTCGCCGGAAGCATGCGTGTAGTCAGTAAGAGCAAGAAGGGTTGGAGCTGGCTTTCCATTAACTTCAAAGAGGGGAAATGCAGAAAGTCTCCAAAGCCAAGGAAAGGAGAGCTCGCACCGGAGCTCGTCAAAGCAATCTGGGGAACGCAGGATGCCCTTGATACATATCGAAACATGGACTCTCACAGAATCTCATTGGACCCAGATTTAGAGCTAAAAAAGATCCACTCCAGAAAACCACGACAACCGCAGCCTGCACAAACCTGACGCATCGACTGAGCTGCTTCCAGCTAACTAGCAGTTGGCACGTCGAAAACACACAAGAAAATGAAGAAGAAGAAGAAGAAGAAGTAGTGCTTGTATTTTTCTTTACGGTAGGGCGTCTGTCGTGCGGGAGACTGTTCTTCCTTCTTGCGTCCTTATCCTCATCCACAGAAGGCATCGGCAAGAAACGGCAATAAAAAAAAAGATAATCTCTTACTTTAATAAAACCTTAAAATCCTAAGGTCCTTATAAAGCTAGTTCCTATGCAATGTTACAATGAAGCCTTCATATCAATCTTTTCTTTTGAAAAGAAAGCCAAAGCATTAGAATTTTACGGGTGGGAGAACATCAAAGTTAAATCTGATGAAGTGGGAGTGCTACTTTGAAGATCTTTTGTGGGTTTTTCACCTTTTTGGTGTCAAATTGGTGGATTTTCAATGTTTTTTCTTCATGGAGATAGTGTGTCTCCCAAAATCAAATCATTGTGGTATTCATCCTTATCAATGTATTAGTTAGTGATGGGTGTTTGGAATCAAGACAAAATATTGATGTGAAGAGATAATGGTTGTTGAAGAAGTGGACAAATGATCCATGGAAGTGTGAAGAAATGAGAAGAAGGATATGATGTTTTTCTTGAAGCTTACAATGGAAGTTTATTATGGTTCTTTGGTTCGCGGGAGCTCACCAATTTAAGTGTGGGAGGAATGATAGCCTCCAATTTTGTCATCAAAAAGGCTAAAAGATTTGGGATCTACATCGACAAATTATTCACTTTATCAAAAATGTTTGTGATATTGTATCTAAGTTGTACTTCATTGATATATATTTTTACCATTGTAAATGCTTGGCTTGGAGCTATAAAAGCCATTGCATATGTTCCTTGATTTTAAAAACCTTAGGAATCTTGCCTAGAATGCATGTAACACATAAGGCTTCAACCTTAGTCTTTTTGTATGGTCAAAAATATTTGATTTAATAAAGGTTCAAAAGGGTGCAATTGGGGTTCTTGGGGAAAAGTGGTTGAGGAGGTTGGAGCACGACAGATTGTGGTGCCTCTTTAACTTCTCTCTTCCCTCTTTTCCAAACTCTCTTTGTCCATCCTTCTTCTTGCTCTTCCTTTGTGCAGAAAACTATGGATCTTGAGTGTGTAGAGGAAGAGGAGGAGCTCCTGATCTTGTTTCTTGATTGGTGAGGGTGTGTCTTGAGTCTTTTGTGTGTGTGTATTCATGGCAAGAAAGGCTTGTTTGCAGGTTTCATGGTGAGGAGCAAAGCTCCAAGCATATACTTTGCTGCTCGGTACCCTGGTCTTGTGATTGTTTGTGTGCTGGGTGAGAGCCAGTCATTTTTGCAAATGAAGAGCACCCTGCCACGGCACAAATCGAACCACGAACCGGCCAAGAGAGGCTGCAAATACATTTGCTGGCCATGAAAACCTGCAAGAAAACTCTCCTTCTTCTCACCAAGAACCATGCTCTCCAAACACACAAGAGATAGGCACACAAGAAATTGAGAGAAAGTCTTCCATCCTCACCCTCTTCCTCTTCCTCACTCTCCATGAGATCTTGCAATGAAAGCACAAGAGAGGGAAACAAGAACAAGAAGGCAAGTGTTGTGCCAAAATGAGAGAGAGAAAGGAATGAACCGTGACAAGAGAAGATAAAGGAAGAGAGAGGGTGTAACCACCTCAACCTCCCACCTCCCCAAATCCCACGGCTGCAACCACCTCCTTTTCCATTCTTGAATTATAAAATTCAAATTTTCATACATTGGCTAAGGTCTAAGGACCTATCAATTTTTGGAATGAGACAAAAGGATTTGACCTTTCCTTTTCCTTTCAACATTTTTTTAATGTGAGCCTTTTGGACTACACATTTTACATTGCTTCATATTTGAAATTTTACAAAAGAGTACAAAAGCAAAGTGTCAATTTGCAAAGGATGTTTCCATGTTGAGCACATTGTGGTGCCTTTATTTGCACATATTTCCTGGTCATCATTTCCTCCCACACTTAAGTGTGAAGCGTCCCCGCGAACAAACTTGAAGAAGGTTGGATAAGGAGGGAAATAACACACAAAAAAAAAATCACAACTAGGACGTTGAGCCTAGGTTATAAAGCACACCAAACAAAACTTGAAAGATAGGGCTCTTCAACAATTTTGCATACAAGAACAATTTCACACTCAAGTTAGAATGAAAAAGCAACCACATCATAAAGCTCATAAGGAAAACCCAAAAAATATATAACCGTACTGCATACCCTCACAAAAGATATGGCAATTACGCACTCCACCCGAAAAAAATATATTGTAGAAAGAAAAAGGAAGGTAACTCAAAAAATGAAAATTGACCAAAAGAAAACTTAAGGAGATTCAATGTGTGTAATGGATGACGGTCCTGGTAAAAGAAAGGTTGAATTGAGGGTAGGATGAAGATAAGCATATGAACCCCCACACAAGGCATTTATCTAAAAGTAGAATAATCAAGGCCTAAAAAAATTTTTAAATGGCTTTCTTAAGGTGGATAAAGGAAAGGCATGTAACTGCTGCGTGGAGATAAGAGGAGGGGAAGATAAGGCAAATGATTTCGAATGCGCGTTGCTTTTCTCTGCAACAAGGACCAGGAATTTATCCAGCATGTGTACATGCTTCTCCCCCATCTCTTTTCTCTCGAAGTCGCAGAAGCCTGGCATCTGCAGAGCCGCACCAGTACATTACCCCGTCCTTCCCACACACGCTATTTGGCTTGAAGCAGCTTGTTGGACATGGCGTCATGGCCTTGCTCTCACTGTGCAATGCGGCCATGACCGAGGTGCTTTTCCTCATGGAGCTTCCCTCCCCAGCCTTCGATCTTGACCTCTCCTCCACCATCTTGCTCGACAGCACCACCATTAAAGCCACCACCAGATTATTTGGGGTTGTTTTGCGCACACGTCGGACAGTTGATGAGACGGAAGAAGAGTACATGGAAGGGGCGAAAGAGGAGCAGTAGATGGGAGATGGGGCTAATCGAATGATCGGACCTACATTTAGTGGACATGAATTTGCAGATAAGATTGGCGAGATAAATGGGGGTTTAGAAATAGGCCGTGGAAATGGAGGAGGGTAGGGAGGAGGCGGAGAAGACTGTAGGTGGGAGAGAGGAAAAGAAGGTTAGAAGGTGGAGGAGAGGAAGAGTTGGGGTCGATGGGGGAATTAGAGGAGGTGGAGGTGTGTTGGTAGCGACATGAAGAAGAGAAGAAAAGATGAAGGTGGAGGAGACTACGAACATGGTGGACATGGCGATAGGACAGTCATGGGAACCAGCAATAAATAAATTTTCATCTTCTTCACCCCTCGTTCATCTTCTTGATCCTTGAAAGTTTGAAATGATTGAAACTTTTCCTTCTTTGTCTTGGAACGCACCCAAGAAAGATGTCATTCCACGTCCAAAAACCAGGCTGCAAACATTTCCCTTGCAAGCTCCATAGCCACCTCTTTCCCGGCCAGTGCACCAAATGAAGAGCACCCTGCCACGGCACAAATCGAACCATGAACCGGCCAAGAGAGGCTGCAAATACATTTGCTGGCCATGAAAACCTGCAAGAAAACTCTCCTTCTTCTCACCAAGAACCATGCTCTCCAAACACACAAGAGATAGGCACACAAGAAATTGAGAGAAAGTCTTCCATCCTCACCCTCTTCCTCTTCCTCACTCTCCATGAGATCTTGCAATGAAAGCACAAGAGAGGGAAACAAGAACAAGAAGGCAAGTGTTGTGCCAAAATGAGAGAGAGAAAGGAATGAACCGTGACAAGAGAAGATAAAGGAAGAGAGAGGGTGTAACCACCTCAACCTCCCACCTCCCCAAATCCCACGGCTGTAACCACCTCCTTTTCCATTCTTGAATTATAAAATTCAAATTTGCATACATTGGCTAAGGTCTAAGGACCTATCAATTTTTGGAATGAGACAAAAGGATTTGACCTTTCCTTTTCCTTTCAACATTTTTTTAATGTGAGCCTTTTGGACTACACATTTTACATTGCTTCATATTTGAAATTTTACAAAAGAGTACAAAAGCAAAGTGTCAATTTGCAAAGGATGTTTCCATGTTGAGCACATTGTGGTGCCTTTATTTGCACATATTTCCTGGTCATCATCTCATCTTCTTGGTCGTCATTCAAATGGATCGCTTGTCCCATCTTTCTAGTAATTCCTCCTACAAAGAGAATCATGGATTTATGATCATTCAACTCTTCTCTGATTGGACCATTACATATTTCAATAATATGATCCAAGCTAGACAAAGCTTCAATCCTAGTCACATCACATGGATGCAACTTAGGGCAATGCATAGGCAGAGCATTCCATCCTTCTTCTTCTGAAACAACATATGAGCTCCCCATGGTAAACTACTAGGCCGGATAAACCCCTGATCTAAAAGTTGTTTGAGTTGCTCCTTTAATTCGATAGCTCAAGAATAGACATTTTGTAGGGTCTTTTTGCAACTCGAGTGGCACTTGGTATGAGTTTGATCTCATGATCAATCTCCCTTGGGGGCGGTAGCTTTGTAAAGTATTTGGGGACTACATTTGCGTACTCCTTTAGCCATGAAGGTTATTTTTAAGATTTTTTGCTTTGGTCTAGCTTATTTAGCGTGATCAAGTAGATGGGTAAACCCTTTTGCATTCCCTTAACTATCCATGATGCCTTTGCTAATTGGATTTTGGGTTTATCAACCTTCCCTTGAGCTGTGACTAGTTCCCCTTCAGAACTTCGAAAGGAAATTTGGCCCCTTCCACAGTGAATGTGGGCATCATTGGGTATTAACCAATCCATGCCAAGTACGCATTCATGAGCCCCTAAGTTTATTACTTTGAATTTTACAATTGTTGGCTTTCCATCGAGTAGGAATCTCACTTTGGCAGTTTGTCTAGTACAATTGATTTTACACCCATTTGCTAATTCCACAAGTAAAGTGGGTGCAACTATTGTGGTTATTCGTAGCTTTCTTGCACAAGCAGGAGAAATAAAATAATGTATACTTCCACAGTCAATCAAGGTTTTGAAATTCTTACATTGGTAGTGTGAAGGGGTGTGGATCACTAAGAATTGGTGATTCGGTCCCTTTTTATGGAGAGTAGCATAGATTGTCGCCTTTTGAATCTTTGCTCCCATAGTCGGTTCTTCCTCGTAATTTACTTCCTTGATGGTGATATTGGAAGTCCTTGCCCTCCCTATTGCTGCTTAACCCCGACCACGTGTAGCTTTGGTTTGCCCACGGAATTGTCCTCAATGGTGGTCCTCACCAAGTTTGGGACACACTCTTTTGAAGTGCTCGGTTCCTTGCAGTGGAAGCATCACAAGTTTTGGTCATTTCTCTATGTAGGAACAAAGTCACTGACTACATTTGCCTTTGGTTTCTTCCATTGTCCTTGATCTTGTCCTTATACTCTTTTAAATTGGGCTTTTTTTGTTCTTTGGTTGTGGCCTTTGTAAGACCAATATCTATTATTCTTCAATTTGGACTGAACTTCTTGGGCAATGGGATCTGCTCTTATCAATGGGTCTTGTAAATTTGTAGGACGCTTGGATTCCAATCGGGTATTCATTGGTGGATCTAACCCATCACAAAATTTGGAAACCTGTTGGGATATGCTCATAGTCAAGGCATACTTTAGCAAATGAGACAGATTTTGAGTAGTATACCTCCAGAGATAGACCAAACTACTTTAACTTAAAGAGCTCGTTCATCTTCTGAGTCCTGTATGCCGATGGCATATATCTCCCTTGCACTGCCTCTTTGAGTTCATCCCAAGTTACTGTTCTTTCAACTACTACTACTTGGTCCTTACACCATTGCTTCCACTAGAGCCTAGCTTCGTCGGTCAGCTTGAGCTTGGTAATCATAGCCTGGTTTGCAAGTGCTATTTCTACTACATTGAAGTAATCATCCATGGATTCAATCCATACTTCAGCATCAACTTCGACAATCTTCCCTTTCCCATCAAATTCTGGTGGTTTGATTTTTTTTGAGAAGAAACTTCTTCTCTTGTGCCTCTGCCGCTCTTAGTGATGGAACATGATCTTGATTCTACGTTTGGGGTTGTGTATGATTTGATTAAAATTTCTACATTAAGATTGCATTTACACATCTCTTCACAACTTGTCTCAATGCACAGATTATGATTAAATCACACATACTTCAACACTGTGCAACAAGTCAAATAATCATAAAATTGTCATTTATTCAAAAGAGGTATAAGCCTCAAGTACAATCATTCGGGGGAGATAGAGATAGGCTAGATAACTGTTCTAAAGATATATCAACGCCAGGAGAGCAATTCCTTATTGAAATCTTCTATATGGACAAAGTAGTAATATGGATTTGGGGAATGGATTCTCAGGAAGGTGTAAGTCATGGGAAGTTCAGAGAATCCTGGCTTCTAATAGCCATGATATTTTGGCAAGACTTTGACCACCACATCATAGATGTAGCAAGTTTGTTCTACCTACCCGCGTCCGATGAGTAGGATCAAGTTCACACATGCCTCATGGAAGATTAATAACTTGATAACCTTCAAGTCCTTCAACCATTTTAGCCTCTTCAGATTGTTTTGAAGATAAGCAAACCGATTGGCATCTATGTAGCAGTAACGTTGAGCGGTGGATTTTTTCCCCAAAAAAGTGCTCAAAATTTGCCAAAAAATCCAAATTACAAGGAAATTTTGAATCCCGTCAAAGGCGACAAAGGCAGTTGGGTCGATTTTAAGCGGAAAGCAATAGACAAGTTTCAAAAGTGTTTTAAAGACCCACCAAGGGAAATTTTCATAAATTTTTAGAGTGTCCGATCAGACTTCAGGAAATGGCTGGCAGTCGGGGGCTTTGAGTATGGCCCATGTTTTAGGATAGCTTATGCAAGTTAGACAAGAGTCCTATCCTTCTACTAAAGAATATGCCTTTGACGATATTATTAGGCTTTGGCTAAGAAGGATTACTGTGTTGCCAGGTGATGTGCTATGTGAGCTCTTTATGTGTGGCTTAGAGATTAATACGCAAATCCAAGTGAGGATGCAAGAGCCTAAATCATTAAATGAGGCCAAGATTCACACAGTTGACCATGAGCAATTTATCCAAAGATGTTGGGAAAACTTTTGGAGTTTCCCCCATTCAGTGCAAGTGTATCCAAATATCCAGCCTTTTCTACAAGGAGAAGATTCATTTGCTAATACCAAGACAACCTTGGCAGGGGATCTTGGTAGCCATAATCTGCAAGTAGGAAATGGCAATTCTATGAGTAGTGAGAAGATGCCTCTTCAGGATAAAAAGATTCCATGCCCAGCAAGAGCCTAATGCAAGTGAGTTGGCATCTATAACAACTCCAAACTCCTTGCTCAAGTTTGGGAGCTCTAGAATCGGCACTGTCACTAAGCTATGTTTGAGTTGGTTGAAGCTTTCTTGTTTAGTGGCTATCCACACTATGGAAACCTGCTTCTTTAGTAGATCTATGAGGGGTGTTGCGACTAAGGTGTAGTCTTTGATGAAGATTCTATACCATCCTGTTAGACCAAGAAAGCTACGCACTTCCTTAATAGTTGTCAGTGGGGGACCATTCTTGTACATCTTTCACCTTTGTAGGATCCGCGGACATTCCCTCTTTTTATACAATGAAGCCTAGATACTCAATATGTCATTTGAGAAAGGCACACTTCTTCTTTTTTTGCATAAATCTTGTGCACCCTCATGATTTCAAGGACAATGTTGAGGCTCATGGTCTTCTTCTTCCTTGAAGTAGACCAGGGTGTCATCAAAGAAAACAAGTACAAACTTGTCAAGGTATGGTCTAAAGATATCCTACATTAGCCCATTGAATGTAGCAGGAGCATTGGTTAATCCAAAAGATATTACTATGAACTCAAAATGACCATATCTAGTGTTGAAAGCTATCTTTGGAATATCCTCATCCTTGATGCAGATTTGGTAATACCCTGACCTTAAGTCAATTTTTGAGAAGATTTTTGCCCCTTGTAGGCGATCAAGTAACTCATCTATCCTTGGGATAGGATATTTATTCTTGACAATTACTTGATTCAGCCCTCTGTAGTCGAGGTCCCTATTGTCAGATGTAACATTATGGCCTTTAGTCACATCCTCTTGGGAATCCATCAAAGCATGTCCACATGCAATTCTTGGCACTTCATCTGACACACCAACCATATATATTTAGAAATTTTGGATTTCCAAACCCATCTCATATTCCTTTTCATATTCTTTGACTGCCTCATTTTTCCACATTGGTCTAATGGACTCAAAGCGAACTTATTGCTATAGCCAAATAGCCTCATATCCTTAAGACTACTATTGAGCACAGGGGAACCTTTGGCATCATGCATCTTCCTCATACGATATGTCTTTACTTACCTTTGTCCACTCTGTAACAACTACTTATCCATGGGAACCATGCTTTTACTAAAAGGAATAGCCTCTACTCCAAAGCATGATTCATCCATAAATTGGAAAGGTTTTTCAAGAGCCTTACGAGGAGCACAACTAGGGCCATGTGCACACTTATCCATACTCATAGGCTTGATGGTCCTATCAATGCCGCCATCGTACCTCTCATGGAACTATTGCAAGCCTTGATGGGAAGAAGGTCATCTTGTGGCATATTCCTCAAGGAAGTTGAAAACCCATGAGAAAGTTTATGGTACGCATGATTTGGAACTGTTGGCTATCATTCATGCTCTCAAACTCTGGAGGCACTACTTGTTCGGCAACAAATTCTTATTGGTCATGGACCACAAGAGCCTCAAATCTCCCAGATTGACCTCAACATGCGGCAACACCGCTAGGTCAAGGTGCTACAAGAGTATACCTTTGAAATCAAATATAGATTTGGAAAGGAAAATGTGGTCATTGATGCCTTAAGTCATAAAGCATTCCTTAACTCTCTCATTATGGAGAAACCTTTGACGGCCAGGTCACTAGCCACCATGGTGTCAATGCCAAGAAACCCTATCCTTGAATTGGCTAAGGAAGACTCTAAACATGACCCACAATATCAAAAAATGATAAAGGAGATCCTAGAAAAGTACCAAAGTCCCAAACTCAAAGTTAAACCAATAGTACTCTATCTATGAAGGCCTAGTCTACTTCAAGACAAGACTATGTATTCTTTCGAGCCAAAGACTTAAAAAATGGATACTCTAGGAAGAACATGATTTCCCTTCCTTTGGTCATCGCGGATATGACAAGACTCTTAACATGGTCAGGAAGAGCTATCATTGGGAAAGACTTAAGGAAGATGTACTCAAATATGTCATGGAATTTTTGTACTCTTAACATGGTCAGGAAGAGCTATCATTGGGAAAGACTTAAGGAAGATGTACTCAAATATGTCATGGAATTTTTGTCTTGCCAATGCATCAAGGTAGAGCATGTCAAGATGCTTGGAAAGCTACAACCCTCGATATCCCTCGAGTGAAGTGGGAATTTTGAAGGGTATGCAATGGTAATGGAGAAGGAGAAGAGGAAGATGCGGGAGAGAAGAGCAGACACAATGTAGGTGTTGTCCAAAATGAACTAACAACCTTATTGCACTATCATATTATATATGAATAAAGAATGGATGGTCACAGTGTACACGGGTAGGCCAGAGGCCTTTTACCCCAACAACCTCCCACTAAAAGGTCAATGTGGCTGGGGAGTGAAAACAAAGAAAAGAAAAGAAAAAGACAAGGTGAGGAATCATGACATCACACTCAATGCCCAAGAAGTGTTGGGAACCTCTGCAAAAGAAGAGTCAAGCATCCTCGATTCCATGACATCCAGGAGATAAGTGATCCCGCATCTCCATACAATGGAGCAATCAAAGAATGCTTCTCATAAAGCAAGCACAACTCATTAGTGCACAACTATAAAGTATCAGAGTCGTGCATAGCTGTTAGAATATCAAGCTCCTATTATTCTCCTATCAGTTTGTATGACCGACATTAGCTGTATCTAGCTGTATCAACAAGTGTGGGACATTAAATAAGTTGGTGGTCTTAGACCCAGTGTCAATGGTCCTATGGACCTTAGTACTATTGTATACACTTATGTTATGTGTATGGTCTATTAGATAATGAAAGAAGAAAGAGAGAGCACTCAGCTCTTTACTCTTGTCTCTGTCTCTGAATCTCAACATGGTATCAGAGCACCCATGACTGGGCTCTATGGAAAGCATTTGTGAAGAAGACCAGAAAATTGAAGCTTTAAGTTTCTTGAGAAGAAGGGCTAATTGCTCCTGCTCCTGTAGAGGTATGCATCTACTCATTGTGAGTTCTATGATTGATATAAGTACTTGAGGCCTGTATGGAGCCTATGGGGAGCTCTATTGAGCATGACTAAAGTGCTCATTACCATCATTATCATCAATAGAGGTTGTTGAATACATCAGCAAATCAGTGTGAACTGTGCCAGTCCAGAATGTGGATTCAAATGCTTGCAAATCATGATCCTGATAAGTTATTACTGATTGGTAAAGAGATTTTGTGAACCCTTTGAAGGGTGATTGAAGGCCTGGAACCATTCTTGTTTGCTATGAGCTCATCTGGGAGTTGAAATCACTCATGTTTGGGATTTTTCACTGTTTTCTGTATACAGGGTACATACAGCATGAATGCATGGTTAACATGAGTCTGGAGCTCTCAAACATGTCCAAAACAACCACTGGAGCAAGGGTACATGCAAAGAAGACATATAAAATAGATGTTATGCATTGAAGCTAAAATTTCTTACTGAAAATACACAGATCTGGAAGCCTAAAGTAGGCTGAAAAACTGTCAAAAAGTGTGGTAGCAAGCATTGGTCCTTCTTAAAGCATTACATGTCTTTGGCTGACTCTTGTGGTGGGAGGAGTGACTTGACATATATGTGTCAAATGTTTTGAGCATTGAGAAGGGAGTTGGATGCAAATGTTTGGAGCTAAAGCAAGTGGCTTGACATGGTTTTGAATGTTAATGAACTGTGAATGAACTGTGAATGTCTTGTTTTCTACTGTGTCTTGATGACGGGACGATCTTGGAAGCTGTCAAGTTCATGTATTGGTTCCCATGTACGGTGGCATATGTCTGTGACATTTTGAGGGGTTTGGTGGAGTGAAATACATTGTCATTGACTGTTTTGCTTGGCTGGAATTTACAGGAAGTGTACCTTGCTCTTGTACTTGCAGTTCATGATGTATTCAGTGTCAGATTGATATGTTTGGAACCTCATATGCAAAGATATAACTCTAAACTGCTGTAAGTGATCTTGGGGCACGTACCCTCTGTGTTGAGCTAAAAAAGGAACTGCTGTTTACTATCATTTTTAGCCTACAAACTCCTTGGGTGTACATGAACAGGTTGCCCAAATACATGTTGTTTTTGCATTGAATGCAGTCTATACATGCAGGTTGCAATACCTAGGTGATTGCCAAGTGTCAAGAGGTGTATGTACCACTGCTTTTAGGCTAAAATGCTGATTGACTGAGCACATAAAGTGCTGAAAATTGTCATAAACAGTTGCAGGCTGAAACTGAATTGTCAGGAAGATTTTGGCTTGTAGGTAGTCAGACAGAGCATATGACATGGCTAATGCAGAGAGGACTGACAACATAACCCAGATAGTGGGGGAAAAGCTTGGCAGTAACAATTATGCCATATGGAAGTTCCACATGGAGAACTTCTTAATAGGGAAAGGCTATTGGGAGTTGGTGACTGGAGTGGAAGCTGAACCTGAGCTCCCAGATCGACCTATGGCTGATCAGAGATGATTACACTGAGCTTGGACAGAAAGAGCTCGTAGAGTCTTGCATTGGCTTTCTCTATGTATCTCAGATGCCATGGTAATGTAGATAATGAACTGCAGCTCTGCTAAGAATGTATGGGACATTTTGGTCAAGTACTATGGCACAACCACAAGTGCCAGGAAGATACAGTTGAAGCAGAAGTTCAAAAACATGGAGAGAAAGAGCAAATCTATACAAGGTTATGTCACAAAGGTTAAGACCATTGTGGATCAGCTGGCATCTGTTGGTTCACAGATTGAAGATGAAGACATGGTTGCTCTGACTTTGAATGGCTTGGGGCCTCAGTATAAGTCTTTTGACACTTTTGTGTCTGTGAGGGCTGAAATGCCTGATTTTAATGAGCTGGTTGCATTGCTTATACATGAGGAGGTTAAACTTGGCTTGGCTACAGGTTTAAGCAGTTCTAAAAATAAGGATGCAGCTTTTTATTCGAATCAGTGCGGCTGTGGCAGCCGAGGTAGAGGCTATGGATCTGGCAGAGGAGGCCAACAGAATGTATCCTATGGCAATAACAACCAACATGTATCTAATGCAAGAAATGGCAGAAACTTTAGAGGCAAGGGGAGATCTAGCCCTAGAGGCAGAGGCTCCTGGCACAACAACGTCCATCTGATAATCCGAATAAGGATAAGGATTGTCATTAATGTGGGAAGTATGGGCATATTGCCAAGGATTGCTGGAAGAAGTAGGGCAATCAGAAAGGCAAACAACATGGACACTTTGCTACGTCTAGTTAGGCAAATGATACTTCAGGAGATAGATTGTTTGCCATGCAGTATCTAAAAGACAGAGTTGCTGAAAAATCCATTGATAATGTAGTTTGGTATATTGATTTAGGGGCATCGAACCATATGACTCCTCACGGTGATTGGTTCACTGATATGGTGGCTGAAAAACATGGCTATGTCTATACAGGTGATGGCACGCAGCATTGCATTGAACATAAAGGCAAAGTGCCTCTTGTGGTTCATGATGGCAGAAAGAAAAATTTGCATGATGTATTGCATGTTCCTTCGATTATGAAGAACTTATTGTCTATCGGTTAGATGATGGAGCAGAACTTGCAGGTTAGATTCAATAAGCATGGCTGCTTTATTGAAGAGTTTGGCAATGGATGCAAATTGATACTTCGCGGTCATAGGAATGGTGGAATGTTTACTCTTGATGCTACCTTGCCAAAGCTGAATTCAACTATGTTTGCCCATGGTTCTGGCACTATCAGAGATTTGGAAATTCGGCACAAGAGAGTGGGGCATGTGAATTTGCAAAGACTGCAAATTATGCAGAAAAAACAGCTCATTACAGGTTTACCCAAGTTCCAATACTCAGGTATTGGTCATGTATGCGATGCTTGCCAGTTTGGTAAGCAGTCAAGGTTGCCATTTGTTAGGCATGTAAGGCAGAGTACACGTCCATTGTAGTTAGTGCACTCTAATGTTTGGGGGCCAACCCATAATGCATCTATGGGAGGCTCGAAGTATTATGTGACATTCATTGATGATTACAGTCGCTATACTTGGGCTTACATTTTGAAGACAAAGGATGATGTGTTTGTTGTTTTTCAGTAGTTTAAAAAGCAGGTTGAAAAGGAATTTGACTGTTATATCTCTTGCTTGAGATCAGATAGTAGTGAGGAGTATGTGTCAAAAAATGGTATATGCAGACAGCTTACCTACAGCTACACTCCTCAACAAAATGGGATAGCTGAAAGAAAGAATAGGGTCTTGATGGAAGCTGCTCATGCCATGATGAATGAGAATAAGATGCCGCTCTATTATTGGGCTGAGGCTGTTATGACAGCCATGTATATCTTGAATCAGATTCCCACTACAGGTATTCATGAGATGACACTGTTTGAGAAGCTGTATGGCTATAAGCCAGATGTAAGTCACATGAAAGTTTTTGGCTGTCTTGCTTATGTGCATATTCCAGATGAAAAAAGGAAGAAGCTAGATCCAAAAGCGCATAAGTGTATTTTCATTGGATATTCGGTCGGCAGGAGAAGAAGGCATACAAATGCTATGATCCCTCTACCAGGGAGACCTTAGTGAGCTGGGATGTTATTTTTGATGAGATGGGTTCTTGCTATGTATCACTGGCTATAGTGCCATCAGATATTCCTTCCACTCATGTATCTACAGTTGATTTGCAATAGAGCACTGCTATGACAGGACCAAGTAGTCAGACAATATCCCCATGGAAAGGGAGATTGACGAGCTCACCATCCACTGACACCAATATGTCAGTGAGGAGGAGATATGATGTCTTGGACAGCAAAGGAAAAGAGAAAGTTATTGAGGATGCATCTGGTATGATGACACTTGGTAGAATGACTTCTGGATATGAGTCTACTGACACTTTAGACAGTGAACTTGGTATTCCGACTGTCTATACGCCTGGCGCAAGGCAGAGCAGGTACATTCCGCCCCATGAGAGAGGGGAATCGAGCAGTGCACCACAGCCTAGATGCTCATAGAGGGTCAGATACCCTGTTGACAGGTTGACAAATAGTGGCTACACTGCAAAGCATTATGCTTACATGACAAAAGTGATAGAGATCAAAGAACAAGGTACATATGTTGAAGCAGTGGGAGATGAGAACTGGTGTGCAGCTATGGATGAAGAAATGAATGCCTTGGCTGAAAATAAGACATGGGATCTTGTGCCATTGCCTGAAGAAAAAAAAACCATTGGCTGCAAATGGGTCTACAAAATCAAATGCAAATTAGATGGCAGTGTGGAAAGGTACAAAGCCAGGCTGGTTGCTAAGGGGTATGCCCAACAGTATGGACTTGATTATGAGGAAACATTTAGCCTTGTTTCCAAGATGGAAACCATACGCACTGTGATTGCTTTGGCTGCTGCTAGAGGCTAGAAATTATAGCAGATGGACGTGAAGAATGCCTTTCTTAATGGTGACTTAGCAGAGGATGTTTATATGGTTCAGCTAGAAGGGTATGTTCACCCTAACTTTCAGAATTATGTATGCAAGCTCAAAAAGGCATTGTACGGGTTGAAGCAAGCTCCGAGAGCTTGGCATGCTAGGATCAGTAACTACTTGCAGAGGTTGGAATTTACTGTTGGTAGGGCTGATCACAGCCTATTTACAAAGAAGACTGATAGTGGCTTGGTAGTGCTGGTCATATATGTTGATGATTTGATAATCACTGGTGATGATGACTTGGGCATACAGCATGTAATGAAGATGCTGAAATCTGAATTTGACATGAAAGTTCTCAGTGAATTGAAGTACTTTTTGGGTATTGAGGTAATCAAGGCTGAAAATGGTTTATGGCTGATGTAGAAACATTATGCCATGGAAATGCTGAAAAAGTATGGCATGGCTGAATGCAAACCATTAGATACACCCGTTGATCAAAATGTCAAGTTGGACATTAGCACTGGAGCTGAAATTCAGGATGTGACTATGTACAGGCAGATGGTTGGAAGTCTGATCTACTTGACCATCACTAGGCTAGATTTGAGTTATGCAGTTGGGCTCATAAGTCAATTTATGCAGAAGCCCAAGAAGCCACATTTGGATGCTATTAGGCAGATTATGAGATATGGTAAGTCCATTGTAGATTATGGGTTGTTCTATATGAGAGATAAGCCCTTGAAACTAGTTGCAACATCATATTGGGGAGTATGGGAATTTTCCATAAGTTTGGGACACGTGGTCAAATCTTTGGATTTGTCATAACTTGAACATTATAACTCCAAATTGAGAGGTCTATAGCTCAACAGATTCCATTTTTCAAGAGCTTTCCAATGATAGGTCACATCATATGATTTTGAGAAATTTATGGGCATGTCATCCAGGTGCCACCTTTTAGTATTCAAAAAATGGGAATTGGGAGAGGTACACTACCATTTTATCAGAGAGTGGTTCTTGCAGCGAGAGTGGATCTTATGCATGTGAAGACTGATTGAACAGGTTGCAGATATCTTTACCAAGTCTTTGGGTAAATATAAGTTTAGTAATTTTAGACAGCTACTTGGACTTTATTAGGTGATTTGAGCTTGAGGGGGAGTGTTAGAATATCAAGCTCCTATTATTCTCCTATCAGTTTGTATGACCAACATTAGCTGTGTCTAGCTGTATCAGCAAGTGTGGAACATTAAATAAGTTGGTGGTCTTAGACCCAGTGTGAATGGTCCTACAGACCTTAGTACTATTGTATACACTTATGTTATGTGTGTGGTCTATTAGATAATGAAAGAAAAAAGAGAGAGCACTCAGCTCTTTACTCTTGTCTCTATCTCTGAATTTCAATAATAGCATCACCATAGCACATACAAGATAGCAAAGAGTAGTCAAACTCTCCAAAGTCAATCACTGAAAGAGAGCCAACATCTCGGACACTCGTCCAATGGGTCTTAAGACTACATGTGACCTCAGCAAAGCCAAAGACTAACATATGGTTGGGTATCCAACCTGCAAAACTACAAGAAAACAACTCGCATGAGCCTGCAAGGGGTGTAGCAATTGACCACTAACATCCTAACCCTTACTGCTATGCATAGCTATGTCATCTGGGCCAATAAGTGCCTCATTTTTAGCATAAATAGCTTGCTGTAATGGCACTATAACTACTGTAAAATCAGCCATAAAGCATACTAAACGCTCATCAAGAGGCCTAAGAGGTGTCTGCGTCTCATACAAGACATCCTGACAGCTATGTATGACCTGCTGGGCATCCAAATCCCATAATCTGTAGGCCTTAAAGTCACCATCTCCATAACCAAGGAGGATACATCTACATGATATAGGCTCATGTGACATACGTACAGATGCATGATGGCAGCCAAACGTCCTCAAGTAATCATAGGAGGACCGCATGCCACTTCATGCCTCATGGGATGTAATACAATCCAAGGTCAAGCACAACGTCCTGTTAACCAAATAGACTGCCGTCATAAGGACCTTGGCCCAAAATCCATAAGACAACCCATCTATGGTAAGCATAGAAGCAACCTTTGCCTGTAAGGTCAGGCACATGCCATGAGCAATCCCATAATACCGTGGGCACAAGAAATCAATTCTATACTGCTGACAAGAGGTCCAAAAGCTGGGAGAGAGACCATGACTCTCATAATCCATCTGCAAGCACCTAGGCCTGCTACCAACAGAATCCATAAACCTGTCAAGCATAACTGTAGCATCCTCAATCTGCACCAAGGGAAAATCCCAAACATGGTGGGTATCATGATCAACAAAGGTCACAAAGTACGATGCTCCACCAAGTGACAGGAAAGGCATAGGTCCATATATTGCACAATGGACAAGATCTAGAGGAGCATGCCTCATACGATCGCCATAAGCCAAGGGGGCTCTGCAAGGACCAAGAGTACAATCAGGGAAAGCATCAAGATTTGTAAGTGACATAGGAGGCATCAATGAGTCTAAAAGAGACACGATATCCATCTCTCTGTGGTGCATATGGCCTAGGCGATAATGCCATAACAATGCATGTGGTATCCAAATAACTGCAACTATAGAATCTCCCACATGAGAGACATGCACTGGGTAATGAGAACCAACTCTAGAACCTCTAGCCAAAACCAAGAAACCATGATAGATCTTCCATGACCTATCCTAAAGAGAAATAGAGGAACCTACATCATGCAACTAACTGATAGAAATCAAGCTCTTACTGAGCATGGGAACATGTAAAACATCCCTGAGTATAAGAGAAGTCCCATCAGGAAAAGCTAGGTGTATATCCCCTGTATCAACAATAGCATAAGACTGCTCAAGGCCCAGATCAATACATCCATCAACCTCCCTGTAAGAAGAGAACCATGCTCTATGAGGGGTGACATGACAAGATGCCATAGAGTTGAAAAGCCAATCAAAGACATGGGCTTTATCATTGAGCAAGTAAGCTGTAGGGAAACTAGATGATAGGAGGACATGCTCAGCTGCATCATCATGGGTAACTGCATGTACCTCACCGCTAGAAAGAGTGGTAATACATGTTGCATCTCTGACACTCTGCTCATGTTGAGTCTATCTCTATCTCTGCTACTCTCTAATCCATCTAAAACATTTTCTTTTAACATGCCCAAGATTTCCACAATGGAAGCATACAACATCTATAACTCAAGAATCTATAGAAGACAACGAGGAATCCAAGTCATCATGAATAGGGCTATCCATAGCATCCACGGAGCTCAAGGAGTCGAGGGCTATCCCAATAGAGGGAACCTACTCATAAAGACAATCATCTGCAAGTACATCAATGGTAGAATCATGCTATAAAGACTCATGAAACCTTAACAGTCGGGAGGACATAAAGGCATCAACCAAGGATGCAAAAGCTCCCACATGAAGAAGAGTCGCAACCAACTACATGACATAACCAACCAAAGTACGATAAAGCATAAGACATCTATCATAAGAGCATATGGTATTCAGCCATGAAATCAGCCCATAACCATAATGGCAAACATGACTCTGCAGTACATCAGACCACATAGTAGCATCCAAGTTAATGCAAGTCTGGTAAGTGGCATAAGATCCTGCAATGGTAAAGCTCTAGGAGAAGCCCAAGTATCTATACAACAACATCCAAATAAGTGGCTCTGTAAAGTATATGACAATAGACAAAGTGCATAGCTGGGTAAGAATCAAGAGCAACTGCTCTCTAACGACATGTATGGGAAAAAGCAACCCAACTAGCATAGAAGCTAGGCAACACAAAATCAACAAAGCCATAACTACTAAACCCAAGCACTATCAAGAAGTCCACTGATCAAGGAGTAACCCGCAAAGAACCAAGCATCAATGAGCAATGAAAGCTCAATAACCAACTGGCAAGACAATGGAGCAAGCAATGCTCAAACATGTATCTACATCCAAGTAAATCCAAGATCCATAATCGAGGTATTAAGGGCCAAATAGCATCCAAGTTGCAAAAGTGATAAGCCGACCAAATGAAAATTTCTCTAGAAAATTCTCAAATGCTAGTCGATTCAAGCCCAAACATCTACCATACTACATCTGAACCCAAAAGCATCCACATCAAACATCAGTCCCATAATGGGTATCATGAGGCATAAACCTTGTCAAGTGAAATACCAACTACAAAGAAAATGACAATGAACCAATAATTGAGCTCTACTCTTTGCTCAAGAAGAATCTGGGAGCATAAATATCAAAGTAGCATCATCCAAATACATCAACATATCATCCCGAGTAGTCGGGAGCACCCGTAGACCATAGGCATAAAGAAACTGGAGGTAAAATAATGTGTCAACCAAGGTATCATAAATACCAACCAACAACGAAGTGTTCTTATCCAAATCAAGGCTCAATAGCTCTCAAATAGCATATCCGGGCATAAACCATGATGACCAAGCATCAATACATCCAAGAAGACACCCCGAATGTCAACAAAGAGCATTATGCATAAGCGGTCCCTGATAAAAATCTTGCTGTCTAAACAATGTACAACAATAAATCCCTACATAAATCGAGCTATGGAAGCTCAAATCAAGTCCCAAAGCATCTCAAAACATTGGGCAAACATGCCCAAAGCATTTGGGCATCAAATACCAAGCCTCGGGAGCATCACATAACCTAAGAGTATGACATTTTCTTGTTGTAAATCAACTCAAATCTGTTACAAAAAATTTTGTGATCAGAATTTGGTAGATCTAACATCACCATTGTGTTGGAAGTGTGCCAAAACCCCAAGTTAGACTGACGTGAATCGGGTTCCGGATGCCCGTGATATGAGAATAAATGGGATTTTTGAGCTATATTTTGAAATAGGCGCAAAAAAAAGTGAACTGCTATTGTGGGGCCTACTGGTTATGCTAAGGATAAGGGGGAAAAAGGGGGCATACAAGGTGCCCAATGAAGCCAAGTAACACCTGCAAAGAGCCTATGAGGGCCGGGGAGAGGCCGGAGATGAAATCTTACCTCGGGGGGAAGAAGCCATGGCTGGCATTGAAGCTCCAAGCTCTAGGTTTTCAATCTAGGCTGAAGTAATGCAAGGCCAAGCTCCGCGATCAAGCTCTGATCCAAAGCTCTGATACCAGCTGAAGGGGATGCAATGGCAGTGGAGAAGGAGAAGAGGAAGATGCAGGAGAGAAGAGCACATACAATGTAGGTGCTATCCAAAATGGGCAGTCACAGTGTACATGGGTAGGCCGAGAGGCCTTTTACCCCAACAAATTTATCAGCATGGACTTTATTGTTGGGTTACCTCCATTTCCAGGTGGGTACAACTCAATTATGGTTGTAGTAGATATGCTCACCAAGGTTGCACATCTCATCCCAGTAAAGGCAAATTATAAAGCTTCAGATATTGCCAGACTGTTCATTAAGGAGATATTTAGAGTCCATGGTCTACCCAAAAGGATCATCTCAGTAATCGAGACTCCCTTTTCACATCCATTTATGAAGAGGGATATTTGAAGTTATTGGGACTCAACTCGGTTTAAGTATGGCCTAACATCATCAAATTGATGGCGAAACACAAAGGGTCAATCCAAGTGATTGAAGATATGCTTAGAGCATATTGCTATCACGAACCCAAGAAGTGGATACAATATCTACCCTTGGTGGAGTTCGCCAACAATGCTTCCTTCCAACAAAGCATTCAAATGACACCTTTTCAAACATTTTATGGGCATTATTGTTGTTCCCCATTAAATTTCTCGGACCCTACTTTAAGGGTAGAGGCTTCCAAGAAGATGCTAGAAGAAATGGATGAACAGGTTAAGGCCATTAGGCAAGACATTAAAGCCGCCAAGGATAGGCAAAAGGCTTATGCGGATTTGAACAGGCAAGTAAGAACTAACTAAGATTAAGAACTAACAATTTTATTTAATTAAAAATATTTAAAAAATTTGAGAGTCATAATCTGATATTTTTTCAGATTAACAAGGACTGTAGCCACCCTTCACGAGAGTTATGAGCCATATTAATCACTAGTGTTAATGTGTATAGTATGGATGGTCCAAAAATATTAGATTTTTGGGCAAAACTAGCATATTTAAGATATTTAAGATATTACTTATTGTAAATATCCTAAAAATCTATGGAGATTTCTAGAACAAGATGTCATGTAAAAAAAACAAGTGGTTTTTTCAACGAATTAGCAAAATCATGTGCATTGTGATTTTAGTTTGCAAGCAGTAAACAACACTTTCAACAGGGAGAAGAAGAAGGAGTGATCTAGAAGATTTCTAACCAAGTGTCATGGGATTTTACCTCCCCTTTCATAGCCAACAAAACTATCAGAATTGTGATTTGAGCATCAAATTGCTGATTTTTTCCAAGATCCCCTCCATAAAGATCTCTTCTTCTCAACCACAACCCTTCTTCTCTTGTTTAACGTTAAATATGAGGCATGGGGAGCAGTTAGAAAGGCACAAGGAGACCCCGAGAGGTTGCAAGAGAGAGTTAGAGAGAGGAAGGTAGAAGGATAACTCTCCAAGAGATTGCATGAAGGAGCTTGAGAAGAGAGAGAGAGAGAGAGAGAGAGAGAGAGAGAGAGAGAGGTTACCTCGAGAGGCTCTGAGGGAGAGAGTTAGCTCAATTCCGCCTATCTCAATCTTTGACTACTCCATCTTCTCTTATGCTTTCACATCTCAAATTCATTCCTCCTTTATCCCTCGAATCCACTTGCGGACAATGCCCGCCAAGTGAAAGATCTCTCCAAATGCTAAAACTCCCACCACAACCAACAGGACTGTGAACCAAGGGATTGCATTTATGGTAAACACATTTCTTATGAATCAGGTGCATTCCATTGTATTAGGGAAAAGAAATTGGGAGAAAAGAACGTTTGCATTAATTATCGCAACTTAATTGAGTATGTTTTGAGATAATGAGCATACTAGGAAAATTTTGTTCATCGCACTAAAAAATATTAGAATTTCAAGCTAAAAATACGAATATCTTTACATGTATGGAAAGCAACACAACTCTTCTTAATCGTGTACAACAAATACAACAAATAGATGACTTGTTTACCCTACTTATAGGAAGACATGGATCTGCCTACATCAAAGAGCTATCAATAAATATGTTAGAAGATTTTATGCAAAGCTCAAAGATTGTAGTACCTTTGCTTGAGGGGGACATAAAGACTAATGTAAGAAAATTCAATAAAAAAGAAAACCATGAAGAAGCAAATTCAATAAAAAAGGAGACTAGATGCTATCGCATCAAATTGGAATTTCCTTCGGTAGAGAGAACAAAGAATTGTCTAGTACATATTGTGGACTTCTTCTTGTGTTTGTACTTAGGAACACCTGCTTGGAAAATGAGTCATCTAACAAAGGAATTGATAAGGAGAAAATCTTTCAAATTGGATTCAAGTTGAAACACATAGGAAAGGCATGTTAAACACCCCCAACTAGCCGCCAACCCTATCGGAGGAGGTTTTTGATAGCCACGTTGGGAATGTGGACTAAGCCCGTCGTGAGAGGTCTCTCCATAGAAATGTCTGTTTCGTAGGAGGATACTCGGGTGCTAGGGGAGCTTTGGCTGTAAATTCCCTTGCTTCCAAGTCCTACTCAAATGGTCTACGTGACTCGGGAAGGAATCTCAAGGCCCTGTTACTAGTATAAGGGCGAAAACTTGGAGGAAAATAAGACGCATCTTTATGGATTGCGAGAATTGTCCTATGGACGGCCGGGATTTGTATCTCATTTGAAATTTTAATATAAAGTTTATTTACAAGTAATTTTTCTAAACTGTTTTCGTGTCAGTGCACAAAATTATGTAAAGGAACATGTGACTAATGGGTTAATTAAGAAATTTTCTTGTATGTGTTACCACTAATGTGCCCTTAAGTAAGTAGGAAAGTAAAGCTATCAAGGGAAGTGGGTGGGTAGAACCCCCGACGGATCTGTCCTACGGCAGCAGGGTGGTCCTAGAGAACTGGGAGGCTTCTCAACATTTAAATAGGGATGGCGTATTGACCTTAGATAATGTAGGGTGAAGCCCTAGCTCATATCATTTTAGGGGACCAGAACGGGACTTTACCCTATGCGTAGAGAGGTCGAGAGATGCATCCCTCTCGTTTCCCATTCTCTTTAAGCCAAATGCCATATGAGTTCACCTCAATTTAGATGCTCTGCACAAAGTAGATCTTCATCTGAAGACCAACCCTAAAGGCCATAGAATGACTTGACCGTTAGAAACCCAGAAAGACTCAAGTCGATCCTAACAAGGTTGGCCGATATGCTTTGTTGCAGACTAGACTCAAGATTGGCTATCTGACAAACACTATGACATTTCGTGGGAGTACGAGGCAACATCTTTTAATCAAACTCTCGATGGACTACTAAAACGTGTCGCGACCCAAGCACATTACAAAATTATAGTGATGCACTTGATATAGCAAATTTATAACCTTTGATGTGCTTGTATTAGAGGCCATATAGGAGCATCCTATAGATAGTAATTTAGTTCATAGGTTTGATTTTGATAGTGTCAATGATTTTGGGCTAGGTTTATTATTTGTTTTAGAGGATCTTAGAGATGTGAGGATTAAGGTTTAGATATTTTGTTTTCTTAGATTCTTTTGTGTTTATTTTATCTTATTTCAATAATAATAATAATAATAATAATAATATATAAAACAAAAGAAAAACAAAACAAAGCCATAAACCCTCTAAAAAAACAAAATAGCAAAACTTATTCATGTTTTTTTCTCATTTTAGGTTTTAGCGCACTTTAGTTTAGTTAGTATCCATGTAGTTAGGTGGTTAGTTGCACACACGGTTGGGATATTCCTTTAGTGCTATGAGTTCATGACAATGCACTTTGGCTAGATGGCCAATTTTCTAAGGGGTTTCACTCTTTATTGCTCTAACTGGTTAATTTTTTAGTGGTTAATTTTTGTGTAGATTTGATGATTGTTATAATTTGAAAGCCACTACGTGCTTATTTTAGCTATACTTTGGAGTTGTAATGTCACAATTATTAACAGGTTATTTCGTTACTTCACCTAACAATATCTATGCTCTTTTGAAAATGAAAAAAACGACATCTTAATTGGATGTAATGATTTAACATTTTGAAATAGATAATTCATGGAAAGAAACCAAACTAAATATACCTAAGCACTTACGGGATTGAGTATATAAGTGAGTTACACCAATATGGGATGAGATATTAACACTAAGAAAGTGATCTAAGGGGGTGATGTGTGTGCACGCCTTGGTGAATTTCATTGTATGTAGTGATTGATTAGGAATCTAATAATTTTATTTCATTTTCTTTATCGCTTCTTTTAGCAATTTCAGGTAGCTAAGTAACAATATTCTCTCTATGAAATTTTGACTAGTAGTACCGTGAATGAGATATGTTGTGCTGGTGGGTATCTTTATCTATCATTTGCCCAAGCAGAGTGACTAATATTATATGCTAGATTAGATTCCTTGAGTGAAGCTGTTGAGTTGAAGTTTTTGGGCATTCAATTTAGTGATGAATTCCTAGCCTTCTAGTTTTTTCTTTTATACATAGAGACTTAAACTAAATTAACATAAATCCAGTTCGGAAGAGTCTATCTATTTATTCTTCCAAAGCAAGAAAGAAAAAAAAACAGACACCCTAAATAGTGAAGGGTTGAAAGAAGGAAAAAAAAACATCCAAAAGAAGATAACCATTGCCTCTAAGGTCTTGGTAGGTTGTAGGGATTTCCTGGATGGGTGCCCTGTGTCCGATGCCTTGTATCTCTTTGGAGTGGGACCTTTTGGGAAGGAGAATAAATATAAATACCTTTTTACTTTTAAAAAAATACAAAAATAAATTTAAAAAAAACAAAGACACTCAGGACAGTTGGGAGTTAGGGACCATTGACTTGTTGGTCTAGTAGAACATGAAGGGTTACTAGCTAAACCCTAGGAGTCCCATTTGATGTTGTAATATTAGCTTGCCTTGTTGGG
Organism: Lygodium microphyllum; assembly: GCF_053477565.2. Taxonomy (NCBI): domain Eukaryota; kingdom Viridiplantae; phylum Streptophyta; class Polypodiopsida; order Schizaeales; family Lygodiaceae; genus Lygodium; species Lygodium microphyllum. Next base: position 23,574,246 of record NC_141140.1, on the reverse strand, counting down.
GTTCTTTGTTAGGCATGGACCTTCTCAGTAATGCTATTTCAGATGGAATATTTCTAGCAGGAAAGTAGTGTGGCATTTTCTTGCCTAGAGGGATTATTGTTGCTTAGTGGCTTTAGAATGCTTCTCATTAGATACTACATGTTGTGGATGAAACTATATTATGCACTTTAGTGGGGAGAGTGAGTAAGGGGACCAATAGTTTGCACCTGTTTCAAACTCTTTCAATGCTATCTTTACTTTGATTATTTACTTTATACCCCAAGCATTAGTCGGTTTTTCTATCTTTTAGTGTCTACTAGTCTATTCTATGTGCTTTTGCAGATTTCCTATAGGTGTGCTCATGGGGATGCTCAGGGCTTGGAGGGGGAGAGTATTTATTTTTCACATCACAGTTATTTTCTCATTGGCTTAGAAGCTCTCATGGATGATGCCACTATTGAAGGAGTTGAAGACTGCAACAATTCCTTCTGTGTTAGTTTGCAAGAGCTCACTAAAGCTAGTGAGGGAGAAATAATAATTGCTTATTTTGAGCTTAGTTTACACTATTTTTCATGTAAATTGAAGGACTTTGGCTCTTTATTACATAATATTTTTCATAAAACTTAATACAAATAAGATCGTAACGTTGTATTTGATCATGCTGAGATGAAGTTAGAAATAGAGAGTTGGGATATTTTAGATGAAAATTTTTGGGGAGTGAAAAAAAAGACTAAGTGATAGAAAGCAAATGTGGGGAAATATTTTTAGTAAAAGTGTAGATATTTTAGAGATGGGAAAAAATACGGGTATAATTTAGTATGCATACATAGCATTTGGATCAAGAACCTATGGGCAAGGTAAAAAATAAGGCCAAGAATGTGCAAGGGCACCAAAAGGATCCAATTTAAGTGGGAAAACCTTAAATTTTGAAAAGAGGATATTCAAAAAGTTGGAAGAGGATGTCATGGAAAGGGGGTTTAAGAAAAAAGTAAGAAAGTGAGCAGAAACTGGATGCCATATTGCATGAGGATGTTGATGATATTGCTATAGCACTTCATCTCATTTTCAGCATCATATGTTGCAAACAATCCCTCCTCTCATCTCCTTTCTCATCATTCCATTCTTGAAGAGAATTCTTGGGTGCAAGGAGACAAAATTTTCAGCAAGATTAAGGGAAAATGAGGAGATATCAGAAAAAAATGTAGGTGATTAGAATATTTGAATATTGTTGAGCATTAAGGGAGAGGAGGTAGCATGCATTAGCATCATCGAATATAGTTGAAGATATTCCTTTCTCTTATTAATCCAGTAAGTCAAGTTCTATTAAAGATTGAGCAAAAAAGGCATAGTTTGAATGATTTGGTGTTGAATGCCTTGAATTTATGATCTCTAAGTTTCAATTGGATGAAAGGAGTTGGATGCTTGCATTCGATGGATTAAAATGACAAAAAAATGTTGTAAAATAAGCTAAAATTGTATTTTTAGGTCATAATTACATAATATTAAGAATTTTACTAGTATTAATAAAAAAAAATTGAAAAAAAGTAAAAAAATAGTAAAATGAGCCTACTGATGAATTTTTACCTTCTAGAGATGAATCCATTAAGAGATATACGCATTTTAGTAATAAAAATGACAATTCTTGATCTTAATTAGAAAAAATTAAAAAGATTAGTAAAGAATTAATGATAAAACATAAAAATAGAGTTGAATTACAATATGATGGATCACTTAACCAAGTATTAGCTTAAATTAATCTTTAAATTTAGAGATATCTAATTTTTAGAGTTGAAAATGGGAATTTTTTGGTGTTTTTAGTAAGTAATTAATGAATATTAAGAGTAAATGTGAGATTTATTAATATAAAATGGAGTATAGTATGAATTTATTATGGAGAATAATGGTTAAGAGGGTTTAAGGTTTTGAGTTTAGAAATAATTATTATGAATTTTTTAAGTAGTAATAAAGAAAAATTAATAAGTCTTGATAATGAAGGAATTAGTGAAACAAATAAAAATAGACTATAGTTTATTTTATTTTTAGATTTTTTAAAAAAATCATAGCTAATGGAATCTATTTAAAAGTACTTCCTTTGTAAATTGCTATTCAGGACTAAAGTAATGATTAGTGTATATTAGTGATTTTGCTAAAGTATTAACAAATATTAAAGGTGGATTTGGATTTTCTAGATAAGATTGTTCTCTGATTTAAATGCTAAATAAAATGGGTTTGATATGTTAGGAGTTGTAGTTCAAAATAAGGGTTAAGGAGTAGTATTTCAAAGACACTAGTAACTTAAAGGGGAGTGTTGGGTGAGTTAATAGTTGGACTATATAAGGGAAAGATAAAATGTCTTTTATGAAAAATTGGGGATAAAGAGAGCATATAACTCCACTTCCAATCCTTAGTTAACACAACGACTTCACATATATTCATCTTGCATGTTTATTTGGGGCTTTTTAGAGGGTTGATAGTTCACCACGGACAAGTTCAAACCCTATATTCGGGATTTTATCCAAGACTATATTTGAGGGTAAGCGTGACGACTGGCACAAGAAACTTCATGTGCCTATTTGGGCTTATTACACTACATTCAAGAGAGCAACAAGCTACACCCCATTAAAGTTAGTATATAGGGAAGAGTGTGTCTTGTCCTTGGAAATTGAGTTATCCAATATAAGGTTTGCGTTGAACCATTCTTTGGGTGAAGAGAAAGCATTGCAAGAAAGGTTGACCTCCCTAGCACATATTGATGAGATTCGATTGCAAGCCTTATTACTTCAAGAGGTAGGAAAGAAGAGAATGAAAGCACTTCATGACCTTTATACTAAAATGTATAAATTTGTGAAGGGTCAGTTGATCCTATATTATAATGCACGTCAAGAGTTATTTCCTAGTAATTTGGAATCTGGTGCACAAATCGGATGCCGTATGCGTAGGTAGCAAGTGCCAAAAGGTTCCCAAGAACAAAGAACTCTACTTTTTGCTCAAAAACCAAGAGAGAAAATTTGCACGACATGAAGCAAGAAGACTAATTGGGTACAATCTCCTCCCCATGCCTTGTGTGAGCGCTCCACAAAGCATGTATTTAATATATTATTCATCTCCAAGCTTAAAAATAGCCCAATTTTACAATTAGCACCCTTTTGCTTTTGTGTTTTCTTTTATCCAAATAAAGAATAAAGCGGTTGGGTACCCAAAGAGTCGGGCTCTGTGCCCAAATACAATGTCAAATAATGAATATTTAAATCGTATGCCCATGCGCATACAAAATAATAAATATATGTCAAGCACTTTAACAAATAAGCTCGTCAAAATAAATATTGGCACCACGCCTAAGATGCACTCCCATAAAAAATGATAATTTTTTCTAAATAATTTGAATGCACGCTATCGCCCAGTGCTTCCCAGCACCACCGCCACCTGCTCTACACATTAATTGAAGCATTTACAATTGTTAGAAAATAATAAAATTAAATCGAAAAAAGTGAATACCTAGTAGTCTTCAGCTACAAAATAAATAAATAGGTTAAAACTCGGTCCTAACCTTAATTTATTAAGAGTGCGCTCTCTAAACTCATAAGCATCCATTAATTGAAATATGTATTTTGTGGAATCACCCGCTATGGAATCACCCACTTGCACATTAAATTAACGAGATGCCTGAAAAGGACAGGTGTCCCCATCGACTTTTCACACAAGGAATCCACCTTGTGTAGAGTCCCGGTAATAAATATAATTTTACGGAATCCACCATGGACTATGCCTCCTAGCATCATACCCTCGAGGTGGGATAGCAATTGTCCTCAATTTCTATTAGCTCAATGTGGAGTGAGTAGTGAAGGATAAGCACTTAGGTCACGAGTGTGCATCCATTGGGCCTCTTTAATATGATGATTTTTAAATTTCACCAAATATCGAGAATATCTACGGCCAATTCTAGTGGTCATAAAGTCGGTATCTAGAATAGTCTCGTGTTCAAGGATTTCAGTTTCTTCTTCTAACCAAGGAGGATTTTCATAAATAGGATAGATAGGTAATTGGCCTTTGAAAGGTCGTAACAAACTGACATGAAAAGTATTGTCGATTTTCCAGTATTGGGGTAGTTCTAATTTAAATGCATTGTCATTGATTTTGTGAATGATTTTGAAAGATCCATAAAATCTAGGAGCTAACTTTACAACGAGGTGTTCCTCAACACTTTGTAGTCTTCGCTTTTCAATGAGTAACTAGACATAATCATCAATTGTAAAATTCATAGCTTTTATTTTTTTGTTTTCTTGTTTAGTATATGATTGTTGGGCTTTCGCAATCATAACTTTAACTTCATTCAAAATAGTAGCATGCATGTGGGCAATATCATAAGCAGCTTTAACTTTGTTTGACAATGAAGTAAGAGGTGTAGGCAATCTATATCCATAAATGATTTCAAAAGGTTCTTTTCGTGTAGCTGTATGTGGTGTGCTATTGTATGTAAATTGAAGTAAATGCAAGTGTGTATCCTAGGTTTGTGGTTTTGAAATTGTGTATGTATAAAAGATCTAAGATTGTGTTGTTTGTAGCTTCTGTTTGCCCATTTGTTTCAGGATGAAATGCAAATGAAAAATCAATCTTTGTTCCTAAGTTAGCAAACAAAGTAGTCCAAAAATTATTACAGAATCTAGAATCTCGATCAAAAATAATAACTATTGGTAAACCATGGTTAGTGAAAACAATTTTTAGAAACAATTGAGCAACTTGAGATGCAGTTAATGTTTTCTTGCATGGAATGAAATATGCGTGTTTGCTAAATCGATCTACAATAGTCCATATCATATCATGATTAGCTTGAGTGTTAGGCAGACCAGTAATAAAATCCATTGAAATATGCTCCCATGGTCTTTCAAGGATTGATAAAGGCATTAACAAACCATACTGCTTATCATGGTGTTGCTTAACTCTTTGAAAAATTAAACACTTAGATACAAAGTTAGAAACATCAGATTCCATCTGTGGCAAAAAAAAATCCTCAATCAAAGTACGTAAAGTAGAAATAATACCTCGATGGCATTGATATGGGGGACAATGAATTTCTGCAACACAAAGGATCTAAATGGAATAGTTACACATAACCTTTTCTCATAAAACATAAATCCATCAGCATAAGACAATGAATCAATTGGATTCCAATTATTGGTAATTAATTTATTCCAATCAGCTTAAAAACTAGGGTCTTGGTCATAGGTATCATTCAAAGGGATAAGAGAATCAAAAGATATCACAGAGATATTATGAATAGTCGATCTTCTACTTAAAGCATCTGCAACAACATTTTCTTTTATGGGTTGATATTGGATAAGTGGATGAAATATTTGAATAAAAGCAGCCCATTTAATGTGTCGGTCAGATATTTGTAGCTAACTAATACTTTGTTGGTCAGTTTTGATCATGAATTCAGATCCCATTAAATAGTGTTTCCATTGATGTAAAGCTTGTACTACAGCTAGCAATTCCTTATCATAAGTGGAATACTTGAGTTTAGAGGGTTTAAGTTTGCAGCTGGAGTAAGCTATGGGATGGGAATCTTGCATAAGGATAGCTCCTATTCCAGATCCACTAGCATCAGTGTGACTACTAGGAAAAATGGTCTAGTAAAGTCAGGAAGTTGCAATACAGGAGCATGAGTTAAAGCATGTTTTAGTAAATCAAAGGACTTTTGCTGATTTTCGGACCAATGATACACAATACCTTTGTTTAATAATTTTGTTAAAGGTAAGCAATGAAAAATTTCTCACAAATTTTCTATAAAAGCTAGCAAGACCTGAGAAAGAACGTAATTCATGCACATTTTTAGGTATCAGCCAATTCAAAATTGCTTCTATCTTTATAGGATCAACTTTAATACCTTCAGATGAAACAATATGTCCTAAGTATCCAATTTGTGTTTGGAAAAATTCACTCTTTTCAGGATTAGCATATAATTGATTCTCTTTTAGTAATTTGAAAACCAAAGATAAATGTTCATAATGCTCATTTTCATTCTTACTAAAAACCAATATGTCATCAAAGAAAACAATGACACAATGCTGATGCTCCAAAAATATGTGATTCATCATATGACTGAATGTAGCTGGTGCATTAGTTAATCCAAAAGGCATAACAAGGAATTAATAATGTCCAAATTGAGTTCTAAATGTAGTTTTGAAAATGTCAAATGTGTCCAGTCGTACTTGATGGTATCTAGATTTAAGATCTATTTTGCTAAATATTGCAACCCCTTTTAGTTTGTCCATAAGATCGTCTACCCTAGGAATGGGATATGTATTTTTGACAGTGATTTTATTTAGGGCACGATAATCAATGCACATCCTATAGTAAGTGTTGTTTTTCTTTTTAACTAATAAGACAAGTGCACCAAATGGAGAACTACTAGGTCTAATGAGTCCTCGAGTTAACAATTCTTCAACTTGAGTTTGAATTTCTTTCTATTCAATTTGATTATATCGATAAGGTGCTTTACATGGTGGTTGAGAACCTGGAATTAGGTCTATTTTATGATCTTCAGGACGCGTGGATGGTAAACCAGGTGGTAAGTTAGCATCAAAACAGTCTTTAAATTGTGAAAGAAATTTTGTATGCCTAGGATGCATCTTATTTTCCTTAACTTCAATTTCATTCACCCAGATTAAATATGATTTGCTACATTTTCTTAATGCATGTTTAGCCTGTGTATGACTAAGCAATGGAAAACTATCAAAAGCGTGCATACCATGCAATGTGATTTGTTTCCCATGAGAATGAATCTTCATTGAATGAGTGGAATAATCTATATTGTGATTATACTAATGACGCCAAGGCATTCCTAAAATAATGTCACTAGATTGCAAAGGCACAACTAGGAAATTTCTATGTTCAACATAATCACCAATTTTAATTTCTAAGTCATGCACTTCTTGTGTTCCATTGTATCTAGTGCCTAAGAATGCAGCCTTGATGCGATAATGAGTAGAAACAATATGTATCTAGTTCCATTGTATCTAGTGCCTAAGAATGCAACCTTGATGCGATAATGAGTAGAAACAATATGTAATTTTAATTATTTGACCAATTTTGTAGAAATAAAGTCGTGTGTACTCCCATCACCATGTAAAATAGTCTTTTCTTTACCATGCACAAAACCTTTCATCGTTAATAAAGAATGGGGATATGGTATACCTAGTAAAGTATCTGAAGTAGTGCCGTTATCATCATCGTCTTCCGTGAAATCTAGCATTTTTTGATGGTCTTCATCTTCAATGGCTCCCAAATAGTTGATGTGAACAGTTGGATTTTTGGATTGACAATTTGCCGCTAGATGTCCAGGTTGATGTCATTTGTAACAGACTATGGATTTGGCTTTAGACACATTATTAGTAATAATGAGAAGTTTAGGAATATTGGGATTCGGCTAAAGAGATGGCTTAGGATTTGGATTTGTATTTGATGGTAAAGTAGGGGGTCGTGTCCAAGATTTACGGAATGAAGATGGAAGGAAACGGTTTTGATTGAATATTCAAAAATTAGAATTGAATTGTTTTGTACCAAAGTTACCATTGTTTGAAAATTGTTGTGGTCGCTTCTCTCGTCCTCAAATCTTGTCTTCAGCATCATGGGCCAAGGAAATTGCATCTTCGAGAGTCGTTGGCTTGAACATGTTCACTTCCGCATAGAAATGACCAAGTAACACAGACATAAACTTGCGCATATGAGTCGCCTCAGGTACATCTTCAAGCATTCGTAATCGCAATAAAGCATTCCAAAAACGCTCGGTATATTGGGAAATAGGCTGGTGATCTCTTTGTTACAGAAGATCCCACTGTTTGATTGCTTTTTCATGGGATTGGGGTGGAAGAAAATTCTGCAAAAATTTCTTTTGGAAAATCTCCCAAGTAGTAGGACAATCAATGCTTTTGTGGAAAACCGCCCACCATAAGGATGCTATGTCCACTAAATGATTAGTGACACACTTAATTTTGTCTTTTTCAGCATACTATTCTTCATGGAAATAATCATCAAACTGGCTGATAAAAGCAAGTACAAACTTTCCATCGCGCGACCCATTGAAAGTATAAAATTTGAAATTTCTTTTACTTATCTTTGTTTCTTTTCAAATAGATTGTGCTTCAAGTGTCGCATCGATCGTACGTCATATAATATCTTCAAATTGCGTTCCATCTTGATCGGCAATAGATCGTTGTAGACTGGCCAATTGAGCTTGCAAAGTTTGACGTGCTCTTCGTTCCTCTTGAAGCTGTATCATAATTAGGTCCAGTTTTTGCTCCATCATTGGTTCTGGTAAATCACCTTCAGCCATAAAATCTTCCATATTTTGATCGATCATCTTGCAAAATTTCAAACAACCTCACACACTCGAAATCCTATTAGCGGGATGAGCATAGCTCAAGTTCAGGATTACAAGGCTTACTTTATAATAAAAAAAAGTGGCTTTTGATGATCTTTCTTCTTCACGGCTATGGAAATTGATGTCAGCCTTCTTCCAAGAGGATACTTCATCCGTGTAGACTGCGTATAGCAATCTGTGTGCTGGAATTTAGCTCTGTCAGAGCGCAAGTGCGAATGGGGGCTTATAGAGTAGTTAAAAACCGGCTCAAGAGTTGTTGTGCATGGACTCTTGATATGGGAGAGGTTTAGAACCTTGGGAATTTAGTCTTTATAGCTTAGAAATATTTAAGCTTGAAGCTTTATTTTAAAAAAAGTATTCAGTCTAAATCGAATTGACCAGGATGTCAATATAAGTCGGACGGCACCGTCGAATGGCAGTTCATCCTGCCACCACAACGTCATGAGTTTCCAATTGTTAAGCTTAATCACTAATCAAACTGGAAGTCTATGAGAAGAAATAGACTTAACAATTGGAACTTGCCAGGTGGTCCTCTGCCTGTAGAGGCTGGTCCTTCGCGATCTCAGTGCCTAGTAGGGGGTTTTTCACTGCCAGGAACACACTGATATTGATGGATTGCCGTGAGACTGACTGTAGAGCTCGATCATTCTAGGAGCTTCGCCTTCATGCGAGATGGTAAGCGATTGGAAGCACTCGATCTCAACCTGGCTTTGATACCACTGTACACAAATCGGATGTTGTATGCGTATGCAATGAGTACTAGAAGGTCCCCAAGAACAAAGAACTCTACTTTTTTCTCAAAAACCAAGAGAGAAAATTTGCATGACATGAAGCAAGAAAACTAATTGGGTACAATCTCCCCCCCATGCCTTGTGTGAGCGCTCCACAAAGCATGTATTTAATATATTATTCATCTCCAAGCTCAAAAATAGCCCAAATTTACAATTAGCATGCTTTTGCTTTTGTCCAAATAAAGAACAAAGCGGTTGGACATCCAAAAAGTCGGGATGTGTCCAAATACAATGTCAAATAACGAATATTTAAATCATGCGTCCATGCACATAAAAAATAATAAATATATGTCAAGCGCTTTAATAAATAAGTGTGTCAAAATAAATATTGGTGCCAAGCCTAAGATGCACGCCCATCAAAAATGATAATTTTTTCTAAATAACTTGAATACGTGCTATCGCCCAGTGCTTCCCAGTGCCACTGCCACCTGCTCTACACATCAACTGAAGCATTCACAATTGTTAGAAAATAATAAAATTAAATCGAGAAAAGTGAATACCTAGCAGTCTTCAGCTACAAAATAAATAAATAGGTTGGAACTCAATCCTAACCTTAATTTATTACGAGTGCGCACTCTAAACTCATAAATGTCCATTAATTGAAATATGTATTTTGCAAAATCACTTGCTATGGAATCACCCACTTGCACATTAAATTAATGAGACGCCCAAAAAGGATAGGTGTCCCCATCGAATTTTCGCACAAGGAATCCACCTTGTGTATGAGCCCTGGCGATAAATATACTTTTACAGAATCCACCGCAAAACCTCACGAAATCCACCATGGAATATGCCTCCTAGCATCAGAATCCAAATGGGATAGCCCTTATAAGATCATATGTATAGGAAAGAATGACTCTATAGCCCTTTTAGTATATTTGCAAGGGATAGAATTTAAAAATAAAGTAAACTTTAGTAAGTTGAAGCCATATTATGTGTAGGGATTGACATTAGACTTGGTACCTTTGCAGGTCTTCCAGGATCTAGCTTAAACTTGTAATAGGTGCCATGGAAATTGGATGGGCAAAATCATTCCTGATTTTGAATATTTGTATTTAGAGCAATGTTACCACCAATGTCGAGTGATCTGATGGAGTAAGGGTTATCATATTACTGAGTGGTAAGACGAATCTTTTACTTGTGATATTAAGGTCTACTACTATCATTGTCATAGGGTTCTTATTAGCATCCCTATTGAGTTTAGTGAGGAAGAAGGGATTGTACATGTCATACATCCTCTCTCTCATCTCAACTTTGACTACCATAAGTACAAGTAGGCCAATTGGTATGGCATGGCCTATCAATGAAGAATGGGTGTATACTTTTTATTTTGATGGAGCTACACGAGGACTCACTAAGCATGTGAATGTTGATATGGTTATTAAAGACCCTCAATGTAAGGTTGTTATGAAAATGGGATTTTATTTAGACATCGCTTTTACTAATAGCATAGAATAATACAAGGCCTTAATCATGGGACTGAATATAGATGAATGTGGTGATATTCGTCACTTATTGGTGAAAGGCAACTCATGATTAGTGATCAATGAAAAAACTGCAAGTAGAGGGAGACTAAGATGAAACAAGCACAGGTTAGGAGCTCAATGTCAACTTCTTCTTCATTATTCTCCAACCATATCTCCAACAGTCTACCCACACTAAAAATGGTATCCTCAAAATATAGATACCCCAAACTTAAGGACACTTTACATACAATAATATGATAAGGCTTAGACTATGCCTTAGACTTTGGCTTATTTCTCAACACTCCCCCTCAAGCTCAGAATGAGCTTGCACACATAAGACTCCAAGTGCACTCCTGAAGTACTCAAACTTATCTTCACCTAATGCTTTGGTAAAGATATCAGCAACTTGGTCATTGGTTTTCACATGGACTAAGTTAATCTCTCCATCAATGACTTTTTCTCTAATGAAATGATAGTACACTTCTATGTGTTTTGTTCTTGCATGGTAGACTGGGTTCCTTGCCAACATAATGCTGCTAACATTGTCACAATACATAATGACTCCACCATCAATCTCTATCCCCATGTCATATAGGATCAATCTCAGTCATGTCTACTCACATGCTACCAATGCAATGCCTCTATACTCTGCTTCAGTGCTTGATAGAGCAACTGTAGGTTGCTTCTTACTGCTCCAACTTACCATGGCTGATCCAAATGAGAATGCATAGCCACTAGTAGATCTTCTATCCATAGAGCTACCTGCCCAGTCTGCATCTAAGTATCCAAATAATGTAGGCTTGATTCCTTTTTCATAAAACAGCCCAAATCCAGCTGTCTTCTTTACATATCTAAGAACTCTTCTTACTACATCCAAATGTGATTTGCATGGTTTCTACATAAACTGACTTATAAATCCAACATCGTAATTCAAGTTTGGTCTTGTAATGGTCAAGTAGATAAGACTACCAACCATCTTTCTGAACATAGTAACATCCTCAACATAAGATCCATCATGCATCAACTTAGCATTTTGATCCAATGGTGTATCAACCAGTTTGCATCCTGTCATGCCATATTTTTCCAACATCTCCAATGCATATTGCCTTTATATCAGCCATATACCATGAGGTGTGTCAATAACCTCAATACCCAAGGAGTATCTCAACAAACCAATGTCCTTTATATCAAACTCTTTATGTAACCTATGCTTGACTTCAGTAATCTCCTTCTCAAGTGTACCTATAATAATGAGATTATCAACATAGATGACCACAATAACCATACCATCTTCTGTATGCCTCACATAAAGTGAATAATCAGCTTTGCTCTACTGAAATCCCATACTGCATAAGAATTTGTTGACTCTATCACACCAGGCTCTTAGTGCTTGCTTTAGTCCATATAAAGCATTCTTCAACCTGCATACATAATGTGGGTATTTTGAATCCACATAGCCCTCTGATTGATCCATGTACACTTCCTCTTCTAAGTTGCCATTCAAAAATGCATTTTTCACATCCATTTGATAAAGCCTCCAACCATAGATAGAAGCCAAAGCAATTACCGATCTTACTGTCGTCATTTTAGCTATTGGACTGAATGTTTCTTCATAGTCCAAACCATAAGTTTGTGCATATCCTTTTGCAACTAGCCTTGCTTTATACCTTTCAAGAGAACCATCCGACTTACATTTGACCTTGTAAACCCATTTACATCCAATGGACTTCTTGCCATAAGGTAGTTTCACCAAATCCCAAGTCTTATTTTTCCTTAGTGCATTCATCTCTTCATCCATTGCTTGTCTCCACTCTTTGCTCTCTACTGCTTCTTCAAAGCAAGTAGGCTCCATATGTTGTACATAAGAAACCATGTATGCATAATGCATCTTCATGAACCCATTATAAGTCAATCTATCAACAACTGGATACCTTACCCTCTCTGACCTTCTCAATTGAGGTGCACTACCGTGTGTCTCATCTGATCTAGCATGTGGTGGCACATACTTTCATGCACTTCTAGTGCCAGGTGTTTTAACATGCGGAATGCCATACACATCATCTATAGATTCATCTTCTGAACTTTCAATCATTGGTCTCTTACCTTTTGCAACTTTTGCACTCCTTTGTGCATTTCTCAATCTACCACTCCATGGACTGTAGCTACCACTGCTTTCCACATTCTCTTGAGGTCCTGAAGCATCTTCCACATGCTAATTTTCAGCCTTGCTGTTTGCTGAAATTTTCCTTCCATAGCCATTATCATCATTGCTTTCATAGGAATCAACATCCACTGCAATTTTGGGCTTGTACCATGATTCATATTCACTGAATTTGACATCCCTGCTTATGTATACTTCCTTACTCATTGGATCATAGCATTTGTATCCCTTCTTCTCATCAGGATATCCAAGGAAAATGCATTTTACAGCCTTAGGTTCCATCTTCTTTCTCAAATCATCCGGAACATGAACATAACAGACACATCCAAAGACTCTAAGATATGCAATAGTGGGTTTCATGCCATACATTCTCTCATATGGTGACATATTATGAATCAAGGCTATAGGTGTTCTATTCATAATGTGAACTGCAGTATGCACTGCTTCTGCCCAATATGACAATGGCATGTTCATTTGGTTCATCATTGCCCTTGCAACCTCTGCAATAATCTAATTCTTCCTTTCAGCCACACCATTTTGTTGAGGTGTATACCTGCATGTCAATTGCCTTTTGATACCATGATCTCTCAAGAAGTCACAAAACTCATATGACATGTACTCTCCACCATTATCTGATCTCAAACATTTTATGTAGCATCCAAACTGCTTTTCAACCATAGATTTAAATTCCAAGAACTTTTCAAATGCTTCACTTTTATGCTGCATAAAGTACACCCAAGTCATCCTGCTGAAATCATCAATGAAAGTGATATAGAATCTACATTTTCTGCTCATGGAAACATTTTGACATGGGCCCCAAATATCTGAGTGTATTATTTCCAAAGGATAGCTGCTTATTCTCCCCCTCTTTGGAAATGGCAATATGGACTGCTTGCCAAATTGACAAGCCTCACATACGAAGAGGATGAGTCATGCTCCCAAGCACATGCTCCATAGCAAATAGGTGACCTCTAAGCGATCCACCTCTAGGTCCATAACCTGTACCACCATAAGTGCCTGCATAGTGGCCATATTGGGTCCTTCCACGACCCCTAGATATAGCATTTTGTTTTTGATAACAATCCCTCTCAAAGTGATCAAAATGCCCACAATAATGACAAGTGCCATCTCTTTGTGAAGAAGGACTAGACCGTCCTCTACCTTTAGGGAAAGATCTCCCCCTGCCTCTATGCATGAAGTCACCACGACCAAAGTTACCTCTTCCATGAGCAAAACCATAATTACTACGACCAGGTGAAGAGCCTCTAGCTCTTGATGAGCTGCCATGACCTCTCTGGTGATAGAAAACACTATCTCCACCTGCATTTTTTCCACTGCTAGATGCATTCAATCCCAACTTGATTTCTTCTGTAAGTAGCAATCCAATAAGCTCCTCAAAGTCAGGCATAGAGCCTCCCCTAACGGAAATAGAGGTATCCAAAGATTTGAAAGCTGGTCCAAGCCCATTTAGTGTCACTGACACTAAATCATCATCATCATCAACAGGTGCAATAATGGATGCAAGGTCTTCTGAAATTTTCTTGATTTCTGCCACATAGTCACTGATACTGCGATTGCCTCTCCCTGCACCATGTAATCTCTGCTTAAGTTGTATCTTACGAGCCTCTGTACATGTTCCATATATTTTTTCTATGATTTCCCATGCCTCCTTATAAGTGCTTTCCTTTTTGATATGAGGAATCAATGTTTCTGAAATACATATGGAGATCCAATGCAAAACCTTCCTATTCTTCCCAGTCCAATCCTTGTACGCTTTCTTTTGCTCTTCAGTTGGATGTTTGGGAACTTCTGGACATTCATCATCACCTGTTATGAGATCCGATAGACCTCTAATCAAAAAATTCTCCATCCTATAAGACCACACACTATAGTTGTCTTTGGTCAATTTGTCCCCCACGATCTGAGTGATCTGTGCCATTGTCAAACATTATGACTACTGCAAATTCAGAAGAAAACAACAATACAATCTGTCCAGAAATGGTATTCAGCAATATGAATGTCATACATGTGTCCAAAAACTGTCATATACATCCATCCATGATACCAACATGTCATACATTCAGTTCCCAGCAAGAAACATCCAAATCGGATTCCACACAATGTCTGTATGTCCCAAAATGCATTAAAACATGGGTCTAAAGTTGACCACTTTCCCTGCAATTTTTAAATTTCTTTTGGCTCAAGTCTGTCAAGCAAGGTATTTGGTTTTTCCTGTAGATTGTGGCATAGTCTGGAGTCCTGGACTGTATTTATGGCACTTGAAGCACACTATCTCTTTCATAACTCTTGGACTCTGTAGGAATTTGAGCTGTAAAGCCTCTAACATTGCCTGTCTCTCTAATTCACATGCCTTGGAACAAAGAGTGCCTTAACTTCGCTAACTCTGCAGGCTAAGTTTCGATGGCTATGGATGCAGCTGGCTGCACAATGTGGTTGCCCCTGCTTCTCTGTTTGCCACTTCTCGCTGCGGCTCAGAATGCCACCACTAACCACATTACACTACTGGCATTCAAGTCCTCTGTTGATGCGTCTCAGAAGCTTGGAAGCTGGTAGCTTAGGGGCAGCATATATTGTTGTCTCTGTCATACACTATTCTGTGGTTGCATAGAAGATGCATAATTGTTATAGGCAGTAGCCAACAATCAATCCAGAAACTGAGCATCCAAGATGCACAGGAGGCAACTTCAATTAGACACCAATTAAGTTACCAAATGCAAAACGAATACCAAGAGGTATAAGAAAGAAATCTGAAATTGCATTCAATTATGCAAACTAGAAAGTTGGTTTCATATACAACTTCAGATCTGGATGCATCTCTTCTATGGACATGGTAACAAGCTCTCACAATGAGACGTTCTATGTTTGTCAGATCGATGGACTGTGGGTCTTGAGCTTGGACAACAATGCATTCAATGGCTCTCTGCCAAATTTCACCAATTGGAAATACATGAAGGCTCTCTATTTGTCGGGAAATCACTTCACAGGTTCAATCCCAGCCTCTGTCTCTCTTTCTGAGCGAACAGGAAACCAGGTGTAAGGAAGGAGGGTTGTGCATTCCCTGCCTCTACACACTCACTCAGACACCATGATGGTTGAGGAGAGCACTGCTGACCTCGCCTCCGAGCTTGAGCAGCAGAAGCTCCAGGATGATCCACTGGTTGAAGACCATGATGATGATGCCCCTTAACTAGATGGGGAAGATGGTGGCCTTGCCAATAGGAAAGGGAAATAGATTCGTAGTGAGAAGAAAAGAAGAAAAGCAATGCAAAAGCTTGGCATGAAACCTGTGTATTGTGTTCAGAGAAGCAAAAATTGAGGACCTCAGCACTCAATTACAGACACAGGCTGCTGAACAGTTTAAAGCCCCCGATTTGTCACATGAAATCACAAAATCATCTACTCAGCTAAGCTTGAAGATAATGAAGAGGTGGACGAGACTGGTGTTGAGCCTAAGGATATTGAGCTAGTTATGACATAGGCTGGAGTATCATGATCTAAAGCAGCGTTGGCTCTGATACCAAATGACAAAACTGCAAGTAGAGGGAGACTAAGATGAAACAAGCACAGGTTAGGAGCTCAATGTCAACTTCTCCTTCATTATTCTCCAACCATATCTCCAACAGTCTACCCACACTAAAAATGGTATCCTCAAAAGATAGATACCCCAAACTTAAGGACACTTTACATACAACAATATGATAAGGCTTAGACTATGCCTTAGACATTGGCTTATTTCTCAACAATCAACCAATTGAAGGGCTTACAATGTGAGGGATCCCATTCTGTAGATCTATCATCATGTAGCCTTGGATATACTTTAAATTTTTGAAACAGTGACTTGTCAACTGGTTCCTCATCATCAGTGGAACCACTTTGCAGATTCATTGGCAAATTATACCTTTGTTGAGGACGTATTTGCCAACTACTGTCCTAAGTAGTTATTAGAATTTTTAGATCCTATTAGTGTAGGACTAGTGTGGGGATTGCTCACTGGCATGTCTTGTTATGGTTGCCGATGGTTAGTATGGCTGATGAGTCAGGTAGTGATTGATCATCTTCTTATTCTTTCATGGATGCATAGGATCATTGAGTGACATATTCATCAGACACCTCTTGTCATTTATGTAGGGGGTAGCTAATAATTTGATGCATTTAGTGTAGGGCTTGAGCAGCCCATCCCCTTGGTCTAGTGTTATATTTTAGTATGATTTATGTGGGGGTCAAGGGTTTGTTTTTAGTATTAGGATGCTGAATAGTGTGCTTTATAGCCATATTTTCATTAGGGTAAGAGGAAAATTTGTTGTTGGATTTCATGTTTGATCTCATTAGGCCGACAGGGCCATTTATTTTGTAATGAATTGGGTTATCTCATTACGCTAAGAAGGCCATTTGTTTGTTTGGTATGGATGCATTTAATGGTTTCTTGTCTTAGTGCTGCACTAAACAGATTTGATGGAGTACATGGAGAGAGCCTCTTGTTGCAAGAAGCTTTTTATGGTCAAGTCGAGGTGTTATTCTTTCTTTTCAAGATTTTTACCCCTTAATCTAAATATATATGTATATCTGGGAAATTTTCTTCTTTTGTAGACCAGTAAATTAAGGCATAAAGTCCCAAGGTTTCATTCGGTATATTTGGGGGAGGTCTAAGTAGTTCTCCACCTCCTATAAAGGCATTGTCAGGCATTTAAAGATTTGTTTTATGAGTAGTTCTAATGACCTCATTCTGCTAGCCTATTAGGCAGTTGTTTCTAGGAGCTTTTGTTAGTTCTAAGATATCTAGGGAAGTCTGTAAAAAATAAAGACAAAATATGATAAATACCTTTGGAAGACCTAGTACATTGAGGTATGTAAAAAGAGGTTCTAATTGCCTAAAATAAGAAAATAAAAGAAGAGAAGTTTTCAAGATCAGATATTCATTGCCTTATGATGGCCTAGTAAGTCCCTGGGGACAAGTTAGCCTGGAGGTGACATTTAGTTGAAAAATGAATACAGATAGTTGGAGTGAAAATAAAAGTGAGAGAAAGAAGAAAAGGATTTAGTGTCACCTTACGAGAGCTTAGTATGTTCTTGGGTACTAAGACAGGACTTGAGAATGATGCCCTATTCTCCTTGGGTCATAATATGATCAACTCTCTCCTTTTTACACACCCGAGTATCAAGGCCTAAAGTATTAAAAAAGAAAAATCAAAAGTATTTGAAAATAAAAGACTATGCTATAGGAATCCTTGCCTATTAGAAGTTCATGGTCCTATTATCCTAGGTGAGGTAGGTGGGTTATACCACCACTTAGGATAACTCCTTTGATAGTTCTTTTTAGCTAGTATGTGTTGGAGCAATTGGTTAGCAATTGACTCTGGACTTTAACTCTAGACTTCTTATCTGATTAGGCTTAGCCTATTCCTCGTGGATCTTTATGCGTGATTTTTTTTAATGTTTTGTTGTGTATTTTCTTTGAAGTAGCTAGATATTATTTATGGTTTCTAACTTTGCAAATCATTTCATGGATTTAACGGACTGAGTCACCCTATCCCGTGGTCACTAATAAAAGTAGGATTTTATGATCATAAAAGAGCAAAAAAAGTGCCAAATTTTGTTAGTTTGAGGCAAAAATCAAAGGAGATCGAAGCTCATTAGAAGTGACGAATGTGAATCTGATGATTTTAAGTAGCCATGGAAGGCAGGATTTGGAAGTGCTTATGAAGACAGAACTTGCAGTAGTCTTAGATTTTTAACAAAATTTTACAAGTGCTAGAATGGAGCGGAATAAGTTCCATGTAGTGTAGGACACCAAGATGGTCATGTAAAAATTTTCGGATCGAAATTGGGATGTTGAAAGTTGTAGTTGCACATGCCCAAGGGCAAAGGGGATCAAAACAACCGCCAGCATTAAAAAGTTTTGAGGGGAAGAGGTGTGACCCTTGGGTGATCAAGGCCCCAAGTTCTTTGCAAGGGGAAGAATGGCATTTTTTTACATTACTTGGAAATAAAAAATGCCATCATGGGAGGCAACAATGATGATAATGGAGTCACACAATCCAATTGCACTATCCTCTTTCTCGAAATTTTCACTTTGAATTGACAATCTTGGCTCCATGATTGATGACTTGATCAAAGAGATATAATTCAGTCTTTCTCTCCTCTCCCTCTCTCTCCTCCAATGGGCTGTTGTTCATGTGGGAATTATTTAGAGAAGATTGGGATGGAGATCGATTGTTCATGTCAAGAAGGGGACTGGAGAGAGAGAGCGCAGAAGAGAGAAAGAATGCAGGAAGAGAGAGAAAGAGAGTGACAAGGAGAGAGAAAGACTAGAATTGGAGAGAGAAAGATAGGAAAGAGAAAGAAGCCATAGAAGCTGTGAGCAAGATGGGAGAGAAGGACAATAATGCATTAATGTGTCAAAAAGATGAGAAAATTAATGTGTCAATGTAACATGGCATAACATCAATATTATTTGCACACTAAATCCTTATTATTCCTAGCTTCTTACAACCCATCCCATCCCAAAGGTTTTTTCCCTCAAAAACAAACTTAAAAGACTAGAAAATGAATGAAAAATGACAAACATATGGACTAAAATGGAAGAACAGGAGTAGGCCTTAGCTATATACATGATCACGAAAACTTCAAAAGTATATGGAGCCATAAGATCTTCAACTGATAAACTCTAAATGAAGTAGATAGCTTGTTGTGTAAACAAACACTGTTGGATCAAATCTGCCATAAATTTTAGTAGAAGTGTCCAAATGAGGCGTACCACATGTCAAAACGTAGCTCTTGAAGATTACTTTGACCCTATGTAGGTGGCATAATTATAAAAATTAGGCACAATGAGAATTGTTCTAAAATAGCATGTTGTCCTAACCCAGTCTGTACCAAAACTAGCTCCATAATCAATAGGCTTCAGCCGCTAATGTATCCCTTAAGAGAAAGGAAATTCATTCCATATAGAATCAGGCCTCCAAGAAGCTTCCTCAAGTGGTAAACCTCTTCATTTGATCAAATATTCCATGATGGAACGAGATCTAAGTTTCTTCTCACGCTGACCTATGACAGTCTGTGGAATGTACTGAATAAGATCTTCTTCATCAATAGGTGGCAGCTCATCAATTGTATCAACTGGATCACCATAGAAAGGCTTGATCTAACTAACATGGAAGACATTATGAATCTTTGTAGAAGAGGGTAGCTCCAACCTATATGCAAAGTCTCCAATGTGCTTTAGGATCCGATAGGGACCATAAAATCTATGAGCAAGCTTGTTACTAGATCCATCTTTCAAAGTGGAATACCTAGACTCGGGCACCTTCAATAAGACCAACTCTCCTTCTTGGAACTCTAAAGGCCGCCTCTTCTCATCAGCACACATCTTCATTTGATCTTGAGGTTTCCTCAAATTCATCTTGCATTGCTGAAGAAGGGTTTTCATTCTTTCCAACTCTTCTTTCCCATGAGGATTGATTCTTTCATTAAAGATGACTGTGGGCAAGGGCACCTTATAGCCATACATAGCCTCAAAGGGTGAAACTCCAATGCTAGCATGAGTAGAGTTGTTGTAGGAAAACTCAGCCAAGTGTAACCAAGAATCCCATGAATATTGGACATCATAGCAAAAATGGCGAAGATAAGTCTCCAACCATTTATTAACCCTTTCTGTCTATCCATCAGTTTGTGGATGGAAGGCCGTAGATGGAGCCAATTTAGTGCTCATAGATGTGAACACCGCCTGCCAAAAGTCACTCATGAATGAGTCTCTATCATGAACAATTACCTGCGGTAATCCATGTAGCCTAAAAATCTGCTCCATGAATTGACTAGCCACTTGAGAGGTAGTAAACTGGGTCTTGGTTGGAATGAAATGGGATGCCTTGGTGAGTCTATCCACCACCACATATATACTATTCCATCCCTTCTTGGTAGTAGACAAGCCAATAATGAAGTCCATGGTAATGTGCATCCATTTGCTTGTAGGAATGGGTAATGGCTACAAAAAACCACCTGGCTTATGATCCTTATTCTGTTGTGACAAGGCATACACTTCATGACAAAGTCTTTGACATCTTTCCATAGCCCTTTCTAATAAAAACTTTTGTTGATCCTATCATAGGTCTTGAAAACTTGAAGATGTCCAGCTAAAGGCTAATAATATAGTTCCTCCAAAATTTTCCTTATAAAAGAAGAGGTAGAAGGAATAACAATCTTGCTATTTAACCAAATAAGGCCATTTTTAAGCTGATAATGTGAGCTTTCTTCCATAAGACCTTGCTGTAATTTTTGAAAAATATGGCTGAGTTTTTCATTCAAAAGATAAGCCTCCTGTAGTTCTTCAATCCAATCACTATGTAGTTCAATCATTACTGAAACTTTGCAAGCCCACATACGAGAAAGAGAATCAGCCACTATATTGTCTTTACCCCTCGTATGAGTGATATCAAAGTCATAATTTTGCAGTGTAGCTACTCACGTACATTGCTTAAGAGTAAGATTGAACTGGGTAAGGAAATACTTAAGAACCCTATGGTCACTTTGGACCCTGAATCGACTGTCATACAAATAATGGTGCCATTTCTTTATTGCATGCAAGATAGCCAACATCTCCTGGTCATAAAAAATCATGGCCATTTCTTTATCTGTTAGCTTACGACTTTCAAAGGCAATCACTACATGATCCTATAACAAAACAACCCCAATGCCACGACCACTGGCATCACACTAAATGGTAAATTCTTTGGAGAAGTTTGGGCATACTAAGTTAGGAGTAGAAATGAGGAGTACCCTTAACTAGTTGAAGCTACTATCTGTAAGAGCATCCCAAAAGAAAGCCTCCTTCTTCAACCTGTCAGTCAAAGGAGCTGCAATAGTTGCATAATGCTTGATGAATCGATGATAGAATGAAGATAGACCAAGAAATCCTCTAAGAGAAGTAGTAGTAGTGGGTGTTGGCCAATCTTTTATACATTACACCTTCTTGGGATTAGCATGTATCCCTTTTTCACTGATAATATGTCCCAAGTATTCCACTTCACTCTACATGAAAGAACATTTCTTCTCCTTAGCAAAAAGCCTGTGATGTCTCAATACATTACAAAAATCTCCTCATATATGCTAAGTGATCATGTAAAGTCTTACTGGAAATCAAAGTGCCATCAAAGGACACCAAGAGAAACTGAAAGAGGAAAGGGTTCAAAATCTTATTCATCAGGCTCTGGAAGGTAACTGGAGCATTTGTAAGTCCAAATGGCATCACTAAGAAATGATAAAGCCCATGATCAGTCCTGAAAGTAGTCTTGACTTCATCACCCTCTCACTTGCAGATTTGATGATACCCTAACCTCAAATCAATCTTCGTAAAGAATCGATCCCCATTAAGCTCATCAAGCAAATCATTGGGTATCGAATACCTGTTCTTCACTGTGATCTTGTTAAGATCCCTATAGTTAATGCACATTCTAAAAGATCCATCTTTTTTTTTACTAACAAAACTAGAGATGCATAGGGTGAAGAACTTGGTTCAATGAATCCCATCTCAAGAAGCTCATTGATTTGCTTAGCCACTTCCTCTCTCTCACATTTGGATAATCTATAAGGTGGATTTTTTATTGGATTTGAGTTAGGTTCCAAATCAATAGGGTGATCTACTGCTCTCTTGGGAGGCAATGAAGTAGGCACCTCAAACAAACTCCTATACTCCTCATAAAGATCTATCAAGGCTAGATGACTTGCTGAATTATTGGGCTGATATTCCATCTCTTTATTAAAATGCAAAACAAATATTTTTGAACACCCACTACAAGGGAATGGGGCAATAGCGACACTGATTAGCGATGGCGGATACCGATGTCGCTATTGGCGTCGCAATTGGCGTCGCTATATGCGTTGCTATTTGCGTCGCATTTGCGACACAAATAGCGACGCCGCAGATAAAAAAAGCGCGGCCGAAACCAGAGCGCTGTTTTCATTTTGTTTTCTTCGCCTTTGGAGAGCGAGAGCGAGGGAGAGAGCGAGGGAGAGAGCCAAGGCTTTGTGAGAGAAGAGGAGAAAGAGACTTGCTGCCGCCGCCGCCACCGCCACCGCCACCATCGTTGTTCGCGAAGGAGAGGAGGAGCCCTCGTTGCAAAGAGAAGCCGCCCACGCTCGCCATATCTCATTGGTGAGTCTCCCTCTCTCTTTCTTTTACTTGTTGAAGGTTTAAATCGTTCTCTTTTGTTTGTTTAGGAGAGGAAATGAAAGAGAAGGAGAGGGAGAGGGAGAGAGAGGGAGAGAAAGAGAGGGAGAGGGAGAGAAAGAGAGGGAGAGTGCATTCTCTCTCTCTCTCTCCCTTTTGCTTGTTTAATGTTTAAATTACTTTCTTCTTTGCTTGTTTAGGAGAGGAAACAAGAGAGTAAGAGAGAAAGAGAGGGAGAGGGAGAGGGAGAGGGAGAGGGAAAGAAAGAGAAAGAGAAATAGAGGGAGAGGGAGAGGGAGGGGGAGGAAATAGGAGAGGGAGAGAAAGAGAAAGAGAGGGAGAAGGAGGGAGAGTGCATTCTCTCTCTCCCTCCCTCTCCCTTTTGCTTGTTTAATGTTTGAATCACTTTATTTTTTGCTTGTTTAGGAGAGGAAATGAGAGAGAAAGAGAGTGAGAGGGAGAGGAAGGGGAAGGAAATGTGAGAGGGATAGAAAGAGAAAGAGAGGGAGAGTGCATTGTATCTCTCCCTCTCCCTTTTGCTTGGAGGATGTTTAAATCACTTTATTTTTTGCTTGTTTAGGAAATGAGAGAGAAAGAGAGATAGAGAGGGAGTGGGAGAAAAAGAGAAAGAGAGGGAGAGGGAGAGGGAGAGGGAGGGGGAGGGGAAGGAAATGAGAGAGGGAGAGAAAGAGGGAGGGGGAGGGAGCGAGGGAGAGGGAGAGGGAGAGGGAGAGGGAGAAAGAGGGA
The DNA here is from genome assembly GCF_053477565.2 of Lygodium microphyllum. Classification (NCBI taxonomy): domain Eukaryota; kingdom Viridiplantae; phylum Streptophyta; class Polypodiopsida; order Schizaeales; family Lygodiaceae; genus Lygodium; species Lygodium microphyllum. Next base: position 23,550,539 of record NC_141140.1, on the reverse strand, counting down.
GGGAGAGGGAGAGGGAGGGAGGAAATGAGAGAGGGAGAGAAAGAGAACGAGAGGGAGAGGGAGAGGGTGAGAGAAAGAGAGGAAGAGAGGGAGAGGGAGAGAAAGAGAGGGAGAGGGAAGGGAAGGAAATTTAAGATAATATACGTATTGATAATGGTATGCAATGTGCTTTGCATACGGCCACGTACTTTATCAAAATGAACCCAAAATTATTGTTATAGAAGAAGAAACCCTTAAATTGAGTATAGGATAATTTCTCTCAGGTCTTATGACTATGAGTAGAATTGATTGAAATAAATTTTATTACTATAGTTATAAAATTTCATAGATGGCGCGCATTAATTTTAAAATGGATTACTTATACTCAAAGCCGAGATATAACAAAAAATTATCTACCGGGATAAACAAATCGTTGAGCATGATACAAGGCCGAGATATAACATCGGAAAATCTCTCGACTACCATATACAATGCAAGGTTTATGGTCAACTTGCAACTTGACGTACATCTCCATAAAGCTATCCATTTAAGCCTTGTTTGCTGTAATGTAGATAAGATGGCAAACGAAGAAGGTCCTATTGTTCAAGACCGCGAGTCGTATCTTAATCAGCGTGTCCCATGTCCTTGCTCTCAATGCAAGTTGGCAATTAGACGAAAACGCCGATTGTCTATAGAACACGTACGATGATTTGGCGATTTTCAATCTGAGATCATTGATCAGGCGATTGCAGACTTTCAGCAAATGGTAATTTGAAGTTAGCATTTTTCATGCATTGTACTCTCAAGCTAATTGAAAACCATACACAATAAGATTGGGTCTTGTTGGCAAATTTTGTATCCAGGGGGGTGATGTCTCGACCCAAGGGGGAGTGCACCCTTTGCGGCCAATTAGAAGAGTTCGTGGACGTGCGATGGATGGATTGCAGGAGCCAATCGACCACTCGCAAGGCCCATCTATACCGTCAATGCCAGAGGAGACAGACAACCTTCCCGACTTGCCTACAATCTTGGAGCCTGAGATGGAGGCAATGATCGATGCATTGATTCCCATGGATGTTGAGACATCTGACCTGCTTAGAGAGGAAGCATCCATACCATTATATGATGGGTGCCGAGTATCTCGGTTGAAGACATTGCTTGCACTCTTAAGTGTGCAAGAAAAATACGGTTGGAGTGATACGAGTGTGACTGAGTTATTCAGGTACCTTGCACACAGACTTCATTGTTTTTTTTTTTAACAGTATTATTGCAAACATGGATGGATTTTTTAAGGTGTTTTTTTGATTTTTTCAGGTTATTGAAATATCATATATTGCCACCTGCAAACACCATGCCTGAGTCTCGTGATGATGCGCGACATGTTTTACGGAAGCTTGGCATGGACTACAATAACATCCATGCATGTATCAACGACTGCATATTGTTTCGAGATGAATACGAGACTATGGAGACATACCCAAAGTGTGGTGCTCACAGGTATCGACAGGACTTGCAAGGGCAAACCATCCCTCAAAAAGTCCTCAGACACTTTCCGCTCATCCCCCGCATAAACCACATGTTTCGCACGTTTGCCATGGCAAGCTTGACAACGTGGCATGTGCAGAATAGGTCCACTGATGGAGTGCAACGAATATCAGCAGATTCGCGCGCATGGAGCCACATTGACTCTACCTTCCCAAGCTTTGTGCGAGAGCCAAGGAATCTTTGGCTCGGTCTCGCCATGGATGGTGTGAACCCATTCGGTCTGTGCTCGACTTCTTACAGTGTGTGGCCTATAGTGCTTGTCAACTACAACATTCCTCCATGGCTTTCTACGAAGAAAGGACATCTCATCCTTAGATTGCTCGTCCCGGGCCGCTACAAAGTAAAAAATATGGACGTGTATCTTCGTCCATTAGTCGATGAGCTTAAGATTTTGTGGGAGGAGGGGGTCACGGTGCAAGATATGAGCAGGCGCGATGGTCGGCGGTCAACCAACATTCGAGCCATTCTCATGTGGACGATGCATGACTTTCCGGGATTGGGAGAGTGCTCACGTGAGCAGACCTTTGTTCTCGCCGGTAATATCTATATTTTATTTCATTCAATCAAGTATTCACTAGGTCGTGGATCGCCTTGTAGGTCTCGTTACCTCAGGTTATCATGCATGTCCATTGTGTGGGCCACAGTTAGACTCCCGAAGGTCACGAACCATGAAGAAGATGGTATATTAAGGACACACCGCTTTCTTGCCGGAGGATTATGAACTCAGGAAAGGTTTTCTTGGACGATCTCCAGCACGTATGAACGCTGCAAGCTTGTACGAGCTGAAAATGGTAAACCCGGATTCACATCCAAATGGAATGCGACGGTTCTCAGTTTTCTACGAGTTGCCATATTGGACCCACTTACAGGTCAACCACTTGTTGGATCCCATGCATATTTTCAAAAATGTGGGCAGCTTGCTATGGGACCACATCACAGGAAAGAGAGACACTATAGGGTCACGAATGGATTTAAAGGAGGTAGGTAAGATGGAGGCGCTTTGGCCGCAGTCGAGTGCTGAAGGGGGAGTGCAGCTTCCTCGCACTCCCTGGGTTTTGTCTACCAAAGAAGAGCGCATTGTGAAGCAAGTAATCAAGTCTATCCGCACTCCAACGGGTATGATGCGTTCTCTCAGGTCCGCATTTTCTAAAGATGACCAGATTTCTGGGCTAAAATCCCATGATTGGCATAAGATATGCCAGGTTTGTGAACAGAATGGATTTTAATTAGCGTGGACATTTTGAAATTTGAAAAGGGACCATTATTCTTAATGCTTTCTCATTTGTGGCAGTTTGTCCTACCGATCGCGATCGCGGGATGCCTAACTCCAGAAATTTGCGGGGCCATTTACAAGCTGTCGACTTTGGTGCAATGGATCTCACAGAAAGAGATTAAGACGTCCTCTATTGAATCCGCAAGGCGGGGAGCAGTTGAGACGGTCTGTCTCTTTGAGAAATACCTGCCCACTAGCATGCTCACGATACAAGTTCACCTTCTTGTGCATCTTGTGGATGAAGTGGAGATTGCTGGACCTGTCCATACGCGATGGATGTTCTTCTTGGAGCGCTTCATGAAAACCCTGAAAGGCTTTGTGCGACAACGAGCTCGTCCGGAAGGTAGCATGGCAGAAGGTTGGTTGGTGTCAGAGGCGTTAGTGCATATCTCACAATGGCTACCAACAGTGGAACCAGACAATGAAATGCTATGGACGCTGAAGGACGATGACAGGCTAACTGGAGATGTGGTGGTTGGAAATGGGGTAGAAAAAAGAATGGATGCCTCAATGGAAGAGAAGGTGAATTGCTTTTGTATGTTGCACCATGCCTCCATGGAGACGTGGCTCGCCAAGTACCAGATTGCAAGGCAAGATCGAGAGGAAGTGCGAGCTGAATTCCGACGCAGTACGCGTCACCGACCGATTCGATATCCCGAAGGCATGGAGGAGATGCCGCGGTTTATGTCAACACGATGGTTGCATGGAGCCTTGACCGCAGCATCCAGCGAAGGGACAGAGGTCTCAATGGAGGAGTGGGAGTTCTCGAGGGGATGTAGTCCAAAGGTAATGAGGGGTTTAGAATGTGTCGTATCTAAATTTGCTTGCTACATCTAATTTGAGTGTTTCAATGTGTAGTACAAAATATATAGTGCAGCGTGGTCGCGCGGACGGCATTTTCGGGTGGAGCGTATTGACAAAATGCGCTCCACAATGGACTGTGGTGTCATGGCAAGGTTTGAGCAAGAGAGCCGGCGACGAGCAACGGATCCGAACACGGTTGTGGATGAGATGGAGTATTTTGGGAATTTGCAAAGTATTATTACGGTGGATTACCGTAGCTTCTCCATGATAATATTCGACGTGCAGTGGTTCAAAGTGGTACTTGGAGGAGCTGGCGCAACAGTTCGACGAGATCCATCTGGATTTCTCGAAATAGATTTCGAAAAAAAATGGATGGATTTGCGCGACACCTTTGTATTGCCGGCCCATTGTGAACAGGTGCAACTAGGCATTTCCTTGCTAATTGTAATACGACATGGTTTATGTCACAATGGTTTGAAGACGGTTTGTAAGAGTTTGTGAACAGGTAATCTTCTATCCAAATCCCCGACAACCTCGATGGTGGTATGTTATACCTTCAACTCCTCGAGGTGCGAGAGTATACGATCAAAGCGATGTTCCAGGCATAGATGAAGAAAATATGCAAATAGAGGGATCGAAATTACAAGGGGTGGAGGCCACCGCAAGCTTGGAGCCCGCATCGGCTAACAATGATGGAAATACAGAAGTCGTAGAATTTTTTGAGAACGAGACAGACTCGTTATTTTGTGGTGACATGTCTATCGACCTTCCAGTGTATGTAGAGTTGTGTCAGGAGATTAACATGGGACCATAGAATACTTCATTCTTGGAGAATTGTATTACTCAATTCGTTGTTTAGATCTTCCATAAAGGTAGATAAGATATGCATTTTAAGAGGGATTTTTCAAAAATGATTTTATTAATGTACTTTGTATAGTTTAAATTGATTATTCTAACATTATTTTTTATCTGTGCAGGTATCGACATTTTCAGGATGAGTCGAGGGATGAGCGATGAGGAGTTTCAGGAGATGATGGCATGTATGTCTCCAGATCAGCTCGCGAGATTCAGAGAGATAGCAGATCAGGAGCTGTCTCGTTCTTCGTCAGGGCGCTCTACTAGATCAACTTCAGCGCGATCAGATGCTTCAGCTTCGAGCAGACGATCTCGACGCTCGCGACTTGGGCCAGAGGGAGGGACTGCGACTGCAGGAGGATCAGGGGGGTTGCTGCTGTGGAGACATGGACGCGGTGTCTCCGTCTCATCGTTCAGCTGGAGCTCCGTCACCTCCAGGATTTGTCACACCTGTGGGGACGTCCACTCCAGTTACTCTGGCTTTTGCGCAGCCGTCGGTAGATGTCACGCCTTTTGGTGGCACTCCTTTTGGTGGAACCCCCTCTGGTGGCACTCCTTTTGGTGGCACACCCTCTGGTGGCACCCCTTTGAGTGGCACTCCGGGAGAGGGTACCCCTGTCGGTACACCGGATGTTCAGGGGTCTCTTGGATATGCCCAGGAGCGTGGACGGAGATGGGAGAGGGCCCATACAAGGCACACTCCTAGGGATTATGGATACCTAGTGGATGGCAGGTCAGGAGCCATCATCATGAATGATGAGGGGAGGAGGGTGATGGCTCACATGAGGGAGTTGTGCCAACAAGTTTTTCGGCACAACGTCCTGGATCATTGGAGGAACATACCGGAGGGGAGCAAGGAGTACATAGTAGCATCCTTGCACAAGGAGTTCCCGGTGCCAGCCGCAGTGGATAGATTCTCTACAGGCTGGATGATGGATTGCATGCATGCATACATGTCACATAGACGATCCGACACACGCAAGGCAATCAAGAGTGGGGCTCCAAAGCCCGAGTGGTTAGATGCAAACGACTGGCACCGACTGAGGGAGGAGGCTACAAATTCGCCAGGACGTTGGAGTCAGCAGCGGGAGGCGGCGAGGGCACGAATCGAGGCCGGATCGGTACATCATCTTGGGAGTGGCGGCCACTGGACATATTTGGAGGACTTTGTAAGATTCTCTTTTGTTTTGCTTATTTGTTTTTTTGAGATATTCTTTGTACTGACAATCATGTTTCTAACAGTTAGCATTTTGTTTTCTTTGCAGCACTCCATTACAAATCGCGATCCGCAAGGCCTTGAGACTCGATATGCAGAGAGGCACGGTCTCAGATCATTGATCGACCGATTGTATAGACGCGGCGGCCCAATAAGTCACTCATCTTTCTTGTCCGTAGTTACCATGAGATATTTGAATGCATTATTGTATGGTGGATTGATATGTTGTTTCTTTTTCTGCAGAATCCGTTTGATGCTCCTTTACAGCGGGAAGAGCTTTCGGGGGACGACGATTTGTAGCTCGCCCTTGGATCCTTAGAGCTCTCATACCTTTAGTTTTTAGTCACCCGATCTATATAGACATTTTCTATGTATTAGTGATATTGTTTTATGATTGTACCAATCGCATTTTATGCGATATCATGTATTTATTTCATCCATCAGTTTTATGATTTCAGTATACATTCTTTTTGTTTGCAAACGCTTTGTATGCAATAGTGCAGAAACTATTTTGTATGGCTCTCATACAGCACACAGTGCTATATGTGGCAGGGCAGCTTGCTGCCCTGCCACAAATTTTTTTTTTCTCTGTTACCATCGCTATTTGCATCGCAAATTTACTGCACGCGTTGCTATTGTTGTCGCTATCAGCGTTTCAAATTCTCTGTAACTGTCGCTATATGCGTCGCTATTTACGTCGCAAATGCGACGCATATAGCGACGATTCTATGGCGTCGTCAATAACGATGCTTTTTGCGACGACGGGGGCAAATTTTGTTGTTTGTATTTTCGTCGCTTTAAACGTCGCTATAAGGTCTATATCTTGTAGTGACCTCTTGTACTCCCTTTTGAGTTGTTGAATGGTGATAAGCTGAAAATTTTGATCTACTAGGAATTCCCTATAAATGGATGAGTTGTCCATTGAAGATGAATTCCATATACAGTTGTGAGAAATCCATAGAGATTTTGCCTAATGTCATCAACCAATCACAACTGAGTACAATGTCTATAGGCCCCATTTCTAGAATAATCAGGTTTACTTTTGCTTCAAAATTTTCAGCCAGCTGTAAAGAAACCTGTGGGCATATTTGTGTGTTGATTTCTTATTCACCATTGTCCACTTGAACTCTAATGGGCTGCTATAAATTAGTGGGAATATAATTCATCTTGTCCATAACGGACTTATTCACAAAACTATGTGTACTGCCACTATCTATCAAAATGAACACTGCCTTTCCATGAATGTTACCCGTCATACGGAGTGTATTAGGGCTCTTAGAACCTATCTAGGCATCCATGGAAATGGAGCAACTAGTGGCAGCAAGTGGCTCATGATAACTCCCATCTGGGTCAAAAGAAACACTCCCACCTAGATCAAAAGAAAAAGAGTCAGTTGGATCATAAAAATACTATTGCCTAACTTATTACTCAAGATCATCATTTTCAGCAATAGGTTCGATTGCATTAGCTTCATCAATCTCATCTTCAAGATCCTCAAAGACTAACATACTCTAAAGCTTGGGTTTGACATTTTTGTATACACACTTTGTGCCATGATCAGGTGTATACTTTTCCCCACACTTGAAACATAAGCCTTTTTCCTTTCTTTCTTTGTAGAGATCCATAGGAATAGACTTAGGATTCATGTTGGCTGAAATGGGTTTAGTCTTGTTGTCCCCTTATTTGAAGTCAACTCAAGGATTGCTTGCTATCCTAAAATTATTTTGAGGTCTTGAAGCATTGAACGGTGGATAAGTTGGTACTCTTAAGCCCCCATTTGGCACATGATTGTTGCCATAAATGTTACCAACTTGCCCCTATTTTAAAACAGTCCTTGACTGTCCAAAACCAGGCTGAAATGAAGATTCTCTTCTATATTTCCTTCCATAGTGCCCGCAAGCTCAAGAGTCTTAATGAGAGAAGTAGGGTTTTGTGCCATGACATCAGCTTCTACTGATAAAGATGGCTCTAAACCATACATGTACTTGTGGATTTTAGCCTCATCACTTATGCTCTCTACATACATGGTGAGGTTGAGAAATTGGTTAGTGTACTCTCTTACACTTAGGCTTATTTGCTCCAAACCATACCATCTCCGTGCCAATTTCTTTTTTTTAAGAAGGGAGACAAATACTTCAGCCATAAGTGCCTTGAAAGCTTCCCAATTCTCTACAAGTATGTTTTTTCAATTTATATAACTCCACCAAGTATGTGCGAATCCCTCCAAATGCAAAGAAGCAAAATGAACCTTCATGTCATCAATTTTGGGAAATATGTCAAAGTAAGATTCCATCTTAGAGGTCCACTCCTCTAAATCTGATGGTGAAGATGACTGACCATTGAACTTGGCTAAAATAATCTTGTCTTTCAGCTCTCTTTCATGGAATGGTTGCTATCTCAAAATAGGCTGATCATGAGTGCTAGGCATTGAAACCCCAAATTGAGATGAAAATCTCCCAATAGGTGGTTGAGAACCACTATGCAATCTTCCCGTTGGTAAAGGACCCCTAGGAAGTTGAGTATTCAGCCCAAAAGCTTGAGAATTGGCTCCATTCAAACTGCCCAAATAGTCATCATGCCTTTGTGAAGTCTCATCTACTTCATATTGGCTATTTGGGATGCCTCTTTATCCAATAATTCCATGACCATGAACATTTTGGTTAGATGGCTGAAGTGGAACTGAAGGCTCACTATTTGAATAAGCTTTCTCCTTCTCTTCTTTAGATCCCATTTGCATTTGCATCCATTGGAAGAATTGAGCCATAATTTGAGCATTGGAATCCACCAACTTGTCAGTAGAAGCCTTTTTTTGTCATTGAATCCACTAACTTCTCAATGGAAGACTTCATTTGATCAATAGATAAAACCATCTGCTCAACTCTTGATAATAGATCCATATGACGTTGTTGATGCCTTTGTTCATGTGCACACAAGGTGTTATTAAGTGCACCAATTTCTCCATGTTATTGAGGCTCTTCAGGGCTCTCTTGGGGTACATTCTCCAATATGGAATCTCTGATTTGCTAAGCATAATCATCTTGGACATTATTTTTGCCTTTATGCCCTGCCATAATAGTGCAGTCCTGCAATACCCCTTGTCAGAAAAATGGATATAACTTGGGCTAGGAAACTCCGACTCCAAAATTTTTTAGTTCAAAAGAAAGCTAAGAATTCCCTCTTAGAGATGAGCTATGGCACACTATAGTAGGTTTAGGACAAAAAAAAAATGCAACTCAATATTTGAGTTTGAACTGTCCAGGCTTGCACCCTGTTTTAACCAGTGAATGCCTTGTTTACACCCTGTAAGGTAAAATAGTAACCCCAAACGGCTACCAAACCCTGTAGAAGACTGAGTAGGACCTGTGGGTACCCTGTAGTCCCTACATCTGTACTTCAATAATGAAGCTTGTACCTATATGGACCTGTAAATTCCCTGAAGTGTCTTGTAAAATCCCTGTTTTACCCTATTTTGATCCTGAAGGTACTTGAGCCTTTGGAAAATCTTCAATCTTTGATTCTCTACTCGTTGTACCTGTGTGAGGGATAAAACAATAGGATATTCTCCCTACATGGGCTCCAAATCACTGAGAGGTGGGCAAAGTTCCCCCCAAGTCAGTTGGTTGCACCCCTTCGGGATCTTTGATAGTGAGGGAGGGTCATCTCTCTTTTGTCCCACTATCTCCCCTGGAATCCACCTTTTTCCTCGGTGGGTATATCAACATGGCAGTGGCATTCTATTCTAATCAACCAACATGAAATGAATTTCTAAAATATTCATTCAGCCCCTTTCATGAGATGCAATTGGATGAATTCTTGAAAATTTGGATAGGATGAGGGTCTTACCGATACAAATTAGTGACTCACTGATTTCATGTACTTACCCTTTTACAATTTTTTTCTTGGGCTAAAGAATTCAATCAAACAAATCAAGGTTATGCATCAAACTTGGCAAATGATTCCTATGATGAGATTATGATTGGATCAATGCTAAAATTCAATGAAATGGCTGAGATTAATAGGAATAATACTAATCTCTAATCTATTGATCAATTCTGAGAATTAATTAATCAATAATCTCTCATCAACAAGTGGAAAAGCATTAGCAAGTTGATTATTGAGAGATTTTAGAGATTAAGCAAGAGAAATACCTTAATTAAGCTTGAAGAGGATGGTAGATGTTAGCTTCAATCCCATTAATGGAAGAATTTCCCATAATCCACCATGAATCCACTATAAAGCTTGAAATATCCATGAAATCAATCCATATGAGCTCCAATATGATCAAATCCATGAAGAATCAATGCCCCGAGCTTGCTTGAACACTTGAATACCAAAAATTCAAGTCTCTTGAAGGAAAGCCCCAAAATAATCCTTCAATATGAGCTCCAATGTCCTCCACGAGCTCAAATCTTTGCAATTTGTTGAAGAATCCTCATTGAAATGGTATTATGGGCTGAATTGATGAAGAATCCTCAAGAAATTGTTGAAGAATGAAAGGTTGAAGCTTTCATGGCTGCCCATGGACTGTTCATCTAGGGTTTCAAGAGAGAGAAAGGATGAAGAATATAGCCACATTTGAGAGTCTACACTTCAAAGAGTTGAAGTAAACAATGCCAAAGATCATTGAGAAGCATCAGTGCTAGAGATTAGCTGAAGATTGATGAAGAACAGGCTTTAAAAAATCAACGCAAATTTGTGGTTGTTCATACAGTCATGAAAATGGTGTTCAACCTATAGCATTTGATGCCTAGAAGGCCATTATGCATGTTATTGTTGAAGAAGAGCAAGGATCAGTGAAGAAAGAGAAAATCTCTGTTGAAGAACTCCATGGAAGCTTTGCCAAAGCTTGAAAGAAGAGGAAAGGAAGATCTCTTTTGAAAAGTAACCACAGTTTAACCCCAAACTAAGCCCCGTTAAGTCTCATTTAGCCTTGTTACCTCCAAATTGCATGAAATTTTGATGACAACCTACTACTTTAGCCTCCTGTCACCATATCTAACCTTGGAGATCTCCAGATGTAGTCTCTTACCAACTGTAGATGGTCTACAACCCTCCACTAGTCATTGTCTTTGTCAACTACTTGTCTGAAATTGATTTTTGATGGAGAAAATAGGACTAAAAATAGAAGAAAAAATGGATCAAAGACCAATGCTCTGATACCATTTGTCAAGAAGGGGACTGGAGAGAGAGAAAGTGTGCAAAGTGGATAACTTTGAGTGCACAAATATTTTACTAAAAAAAATTCAACATTGTGAATGTTCTCAATCATTCTTTCCATGATTTTCCTTCACTAACAACTTTGCTACAATGATAAGGTAGTGCTAAACTATTCTGTGTCACTGTATGTCTTAATACTTAAAATAATATCAAAACTTATATGCAACCATGTTCAACATATAAAACCCCCTCTCTTCCTATAGTTTAGGGTTTTGCTTACGATAGGTAGGTTAAGAGGCATTTCCAAGTATGTCTTTTTATAATATAAGCAATAAATATGCACTAAAACATAGAAATGTGGATATAATAAGGAAAATCCTTACACTTTACCTCCATTATACTTGCACAAATATATCTCTAATTTTTCATTAAAATTTCTTTTTTTTTCAATTTTCTTTGTCTCACAAAAGTGCAAATTTTAGTTTTTTCTTATTTTATTTATTTAAAGTGCTATATTTTCTAAATTTTTAGTTTCAAGGAATTAATTTAAACTCTAATCTATCATCATATTTAATATCATCCCATATGAACATGATTTGATCACCCAAAACTAAGAAAAACATCATTTTTTCTCTTAAAATATGCATTTTGAACTTTTTAAATTAATAACTCACATAACGGACATAAGTTCTACAATTTATGGTTCATAGCCCTCAAATACATGAAAACCAAGCTTCAAACAAATTTTCATCACATACGAACAAGATTTTCACCATAAAATGAAAAAAAATCCAAATTTCTATTAAAAAAGAGGCTTACTGCCATTTTTCATATTTCTAATCTCAAGAACTGATCTTGGGGAGAGCAACCAATAGACCCACCATTAGTTCCCAAATAGAATTGGTTTTCACTCAATATCAGCATGGTCCCACATTAATCTAGTTCAAGTCAAACTGTAAGAAGCTGGGAAGAATAAGGATTTAGTGTGCAAATAATATTGATGGTATGCCATGTCACATTGACATTGGTATAAAAGGAGAGGACATGTAAATTTTCTCATCTTTTTGACACATTAATACATTATTGTCCTTCTCTCCCATCTTGCTCACAGTTTCTATGGCTTTTTTCTCTTTCCTGTCTTTATCTCTCCAATTCTAGTATGTCTCTCTCCTTATCACTCTCTTTCTCTCTCTTCTTGTAGTCTTTCTCTCTCTTCTGCAGTCTCTCTCTCTCTCCAAGAGTAGCCCCTATAAAATTTTATGTAATTTTAGGGGGCTACTATGATGCTCCCTCTCCTACCATTTGGTCCTTACTACCTTGCTTTATACTTTGCCCGATCTTTGGGGGTATTTTTAACTTCCTCTAGCTTTTTCTTTGGCATTGGTTGAAGAGCTTGGATCATCCATTACACTCTAGTTCATGACAAATTGTTGCACACAATTTGGACATCATTTGATTAGTTGATGCTCTATTGATGCTTATGTGGAATGTTTGCAATGCTAAGATGATGCATTGATGCTCTTAAAAGGATTTTGTGCATGTTAGAGCTTGATTAGCTCAAGCACTGAAGTATTTATTGCTATACGAATAGTTTGGATAGTAAGCATACAATAGTTAAGCTTCATTCTTTGAATGCCTACAAGTGATTCGGAGACTCTACATGCTTTTATGGATACTTGGCATTAATAAATGTGTTGAGATATGATTATGATGCACTTTGAGCTTTGGCACAGCAAGAAGGACTACTATTAACTTCAGCTTTTTGGACAAGCAAGAGCTATGGCTAGAGACTCAGAAATATCTGGAGGTAAAATGGTTAAAATAGCAGGTCGTCACTTCTTTTCATGCAAATTTTAAGGGTTCCAGACCAAGTTTAGGGTCCTAGGAGTTGAAAGAGGGCAAAACCTCAGTTACTTTTTGCTCTAGCCCCCTTTCTCTCTCCTCCCAGGCAAGGTACCATAGCCATACAACAGAGAGAACTTCTCTTTTTCCCTAGAGTAGCCATGGGAGGGGAAAACTGAAGCCCCAAGAGCCTTCCCCACTTGCCCCTAACCACAGGCCATACCCTTGAGAAGGGTCACAAGTCACCCCAGGGAATAACCCACAATTTGCAATGCATTTTGCGCTGATGTTCCTTGCTCCTCCTGCCTCCCCCCTCTGTGCTTGAGCCTTCCTTCCTTGCTGCCCTCTGCCATTCCAGGCCCTGAATCAGCACACTGACCTCCTCCTCCTTGATACTCTTTCTCCTAGATTCAACCCATAAGGTGGACATCATTTGGACTGTTTGGAACAGTTTGGGGCAGCCATGGATTCTTCAAGCTAAGCCATCTCTGACCCTGAGAGCTCATACCCCACAAGCCCTTCAACTCGTGAATGATTTCTTTTGCCCGGATGAAGATATTGAATTCAACATGCATGGGAGCTTTGTGGATAGCCATGAAAGGTTCACTTGAAGCTTCCCATTATTGAAGCTCAAGCTCGGGGACAAGCATAGGAGCCTTCTTCATCAGCAGGAGCATTCGAATGCTGAAGTATTCTCCACGGATGCCCAACCAACAACCGGACTTGATCAATGGAGCAATCGGGCACCATGATGACTTATGCTTCAACAGTCTTCCCAAGCATTAAAGAGGTATGCCAATCTAATCTTAATCTCTCAATTTAGCCACTTGCTGAGCTTAATCCATTGTTGGAGAGATTCGAGATTGCATAGGTTTAATAGTTCAATCCTCTTCGTGTGCATGCATCATACATCTTCCTGAAATTTATTGTAATGGCTGACATTAACTCCCATTTGGTCTTGTGATCTCGGATGAGCCCCAAATGAATAATATCCATTGTAAATTGGGTAAGTAGCAGCCAGTGAGTCATTGGACTGCCAAGGTAAGCCCTACCCCAACCTTTGTCATTCCTTGCATCTCATGAAAAGGCCAAATATCTTCTTTCCAATGCATTTCATGCTGATTGCCTAATAAAAATGTCTGCCATGTATACTTCGACTGAGGAAAAAGGTCGATGCCAGGCAAGGTGGTAAGACAAAAGAGAGGTGACCCTCCCTTACCACTTAAGACCCTGAAGGGGTGCACAACCCGGCCTAGGGGGAACTTTGCCCACTTCCCAGTGATCCCGAGCCCGATACTTGTATGCAAGTGCAGGTACTCCCATGAGCTCCACTCCCCTATCCCAATTATCCCTCTTGGATACCCCATAATGCTAATGTCACCCATGTATGACACTTGAAGTACATGTAGTCAAAGGAGATGTATGGCATCGAATATACTTATGCATTAATGGTAGAGTTGATGGGTATGCAATGATGCTCAGGATTATGCTTAGTATGCTCAAGATGCTATTGATGTGGCTCATCAGGCCCCTTGAACTATGCTCTGTCCATGTAAGACCTTGGTAGTAAGGGACATGCAGTGTTTTTGGTCACAGTCCTACAGGACTGTCACAAAGATCCCATTGCAGAAATTTCTTTTTAGAATTTGGGGGTGAACCCTATAGCTCACCTTGAAGAAATATTTGTCTCCTCCCATTTGAATTAAACACCTCCCCAATTGGAGCTATGGTGTGAAAGTTATGCCCATTTTTGTGCACTAGGGTCACTATGGACATGATGCAGACCGGCACAGTACACCCATGATAGAAACTTCTGATCATTTTTTGTCACAAAGATTAATAGCTCATCTTAAAGAGGACGTTGTCCCCTCTGACTTGAGCCCAAAATCTCATCAATCGGAGTGTCCTACAAAGAGTTACATCCCTTTTATTGACTGCAAGTCCTGTGGACTGCATCTAGATGGCTGGCCAGAATGGCAAAAGCAAGGCCCAAGAGGAACTCCAGAGGGAGATTAGAGACTACTGGACCTCCATGAATGAGGAACCAAGCTCAGTGCAAGATTACCATGGTAACATGCAGGAGGAAATGCCTGAAATGGACCTGTATACCATTCTCAATCACACCCTCTGCCAATATGAGCTCCGTCATATGGAACGACACAATGATATGGTCACCAACCACCACCAAATGATGTCCAAGTTTGATGAAGTGATCAAGCACATGGCTATCACAAACTCAAAAACTCAACAAACCTTAGAGGAGCTCACTGCTCTTGTAGCTCAATTAGCGACTGCTTCATCCCAAGAGAAGACCAATGACTCTAGGCATGAGTCTAGACATCCTCCACATCAGGAACCATCACATGGTCCACAGGGTATACTTGGCACTAAGGGAATTTTCCCTTCTACCTATGAGATCGAGGAACCCTCTCATACGCATGATGAGCCCCTATTGAATTCCCACGTCCACCATGTTGACAACATCCATTTGAGGCCTTCTCCCACCTTGGGTCAGATTTCACCCGCTCTACCTAGGAGCCCCCATGCACCCCATATGAATCAGCCCCATCAAGGACAATATGGTACAAATGGCCAGCCTGGCAATCATGGATAGCATGGTTATAATGGACAACATGGGCTTAATGCACCACAAGGGATATATGGACAGCATGTATGGCCACCATGGGTTGCATGGACAGTAAGGATTTCATGGGTAGCATGGCCCCTATGATTTGTGTGACAAGGTCATCCTAACAAAGTACAATGGGCAATCCCCCTCACCATCTGACTTCGAGGAATGAACGTCCAAGTTGGAGTCCTACTTCAACATCTACCCCCGCACTGATGATCAGAAAATACTTTTTGCCTCTCTCCACTTGGAAGGGTTTGCCCACATATGGTGGCGCTATATCAATTGAGAGAATCAGTATTTCATTGACTAGGAAGATTTTAAAATGCATATGGTCCAAGTTTTTGTGTCCCCTGTGGAAAAAGAACGGTTGGAAAGGTGATGGTACACTCTTGACCAACGTAACCTCACTTATGTAAATACACAAATCAGTTCATGAACTCGACCATGTATGTGGAGAGCATTAGTGACGATGCTAAATTGCACAAGTACATCTATGAGTTGGAACCGAGTCTATCGACTGATATCATGGCTCAAAAAACTACCACACTATTTGATGCAATCAAATTGGCTGAGAGATATACAAAAAGGTACCGTAAGAATGAGCATTTTCACCAAGGTGTTGGACATCCCTGCATTCCGTCATGATCAGCCCCATATGGAGGTGGTTTTCGAGGCACTTCTATGCCTAATAACAGCCCCAAAGTACCCACTTACCCCGCCTTCCATTGCTGAAAGAAAAATGGGCACTTTTTGGACAACATCGGGCTCTAATGCTGAAAATAGATATGCTGAAAATAAATAGTCCACTGCATCACCTTCCCATGGATCTAGTAGTCAACGGTTCATCTCCCTAGATGTTGTGAAGGAACGGAAAGAAAAGGGTCTATAATTTAAGTGTGGAGATAAGTACATTGCTGATCATGCCTCCAAATGTCTGTACAAGATAGCTAAGGTCAAAGTTCATAGCATGTATGTCATGGAAGATTGGCACACTGAGGAGGATGACCTGCCCATTAACTAGGCTAAGCCTACACAAGATGTTGATCACGAGTAGTTCTATGACCCCGAGAATGGGTTTCCCTTTGACCCGGGCAGTGTTCCATCACAGATACTTAATTTAACATCCCACCCACCTCCCACTTCCCTTTGCTTGATCTCCTTGGATGCTTGGACGGGTTCCTGCAGTCCCAGTACCCTTCGCATTCAAGGCAGTATCAATGGAAAGCATGTTTTTATCCTTGTGGATAGTGGAAGCACTCATAGTTTTGTCAATAAATCAGCCATTGATCTGTTGAAATATACCCCTATGGCATTACACCACCCCTTGAAGGTCCAAGTAGCAAATGGAGAAGAAGAAATCAGCACACATGTATGTCGTTTAGTCCCCTTATGCCTGGTTGAAAATTATGTGGCACTACTTGATCTGATTGCCCTAGATATGGGCCCCATTAATGTTGTCTTGGGATGTGATTGGCTGAAAAAATTGGGGAAAATTGCTATGGACTTCTCTCATCTTTACATGGAGTTTATGATGCATGGACAGCCTATCCACCTAGAGGGAGTTCAAGATCATGCTGATTTTCAGCTCATTATAGCAAAGCAACTCAAACGGGAGTTTAAGACTGCATGAATGTAAGTCAAATACTATGCACCAATGCTTTTGTGCCCAAATGTGGATCATGAAGTGCAAGAGCTGATGATTTTACATATAAAGAGCATGTTTCAATTGAAGATATCAATGTGTAAATTATGTAAACATGTCATTCATATACTTCATCATGCATGCATTCCTATATGTTTTGTATTACTACTTTTGGCATGAAAGGCACACTTCATCGAGACCATGCTCATGCTACCAAGGCCTCATAAATATTACTACTCAAATGATAGCTTAGCAAAATGGATAGTAAATTTTCTTATTGAAATATTTTTTATTATGAAAACACTTTATAGTCCATTCTTTTAATGTGGTTATCTTTATTACTTTCATAACAAAACCATTTATTTCACATGCCACTCAAGTAAGTGTGGTATTAGACTATGTGTGTCACCACAAAACTCAATAGAAACACATTAGTCCATCCCACATATTCTTTAAAGCCCATTTTCATCCATGTGACGAAAGGAGACTTTTATTTGAAATCAGTTCTCATGGTTTTATGCTTCAATTTTCTCATATATTGATTCTTATTTCTATTTCTTTATATTTTTTGAGTTTTGATAACAAAAAAAGAAATAAAATAATAATAAAGCTAGAAAGAAGCTACATATACTCATAAAAACTCATTGAAATAGAAATAGATGGATATTCACAAAAATGTGCATGTAAAACACACTTCAAGAGAGACTACAGAAGACAACAATGCCATCCATAGACAATCCACTAATGTTTCCCTTGCTTCCTTTGACTTAGGTCTGCATTGCTACTTTTGTTTTTCACCCACTTGCATGAGAGACTTGCTTACCATGCATGCTCATAGAAAGAAGGGTTGTTTTATAAGATGGATTAGAGAGAAATACTATTTTGGAGAGAGAAGGAAAGAATCAATAATCATATCAAAGTATAGATTAAGCCTTCCTCATCTCTCTTTCCTAATTATTGATGCTTTTTAATCCTCAAATTCACCAACATTCGTAGGGAGAGTGGATAGGATGAGGGTTTGCAAAAATGTTACACCACTCCCCCTTGAATTGTGAGTCTTTTTAAAGTTCCTTTTCATTTCCTTAGGTTCATTACATGATAGGCACCCTACTTTGTAACCTTAATCTTGTACTTTAGACAATGAAAACAAATGAGTTTCCTCTTGCACTTTGCTCCTCTACTTCTATCTTGCATGCTAGACTTTGCTACTATTTTTGCCTTTAAAAATGATCTAGTGTGCCTTTCTTATACCTAAAAATATCATGATTCACTATGCCTCCTTTGGTGTATTTGGATTAAAAATTTATTAAGGATAGAGAGCAATATGAGATCTAGTTGGCATTTGACACAAGTTAGCATATTTGTACACATCATTCACATCAAGAAGGATGGTAAACTTATAAAAACTCTTTACAATTTCATTTTTAGTAAAGCTCATGACATAGTGTTCGTGCAATGCTCCTTTATATTTGTAGTTCAAATGGTTATATTAGAAGTAAGGAGTAATAATAAAGGAGCACTAGATGTGGTTTGATGGTGTTTCTTGCAATCCAAGATTTGTAGGTTACTCTACTTTGTAGTAAGGTATGCTTGGTTGATAAGTACTCAAATGAATCATTTTGTAATGAAAGAAGTTGAGAGGAGAGAGAAGAAGAGATAGAGTGAGAGAGTGAGCAAGAAGAAGAAGGAAGAAGACTAGAAGAAGAGAGAGAAAGAGAGAAAAGAGGAGAGAAGGAAGGAGGAAGCCATGGAAGCTAGAGATGAAGGTGAAGAGTATTATCTTGATAATAACGGGTTGCCCTAAAGTGGGGCTCTTACACCTTAAATACCCCACACAGTGTGACGAGGTGTCTAAACACTAGTCAGTGTGTATCCCGCTTGTTACAATCCATCCCCACTCGGAAGGATTTTTCCCTTTAAAAAAAGGAGAAATAGAGGGGAGTGATGGGTAGGCTAAGGGAGGGTTGCAAAGTACTACTTAGAGCCCTTTGACAATGAAAATTAGGTGTGGAGAGACTAGGGACAGCATGCAATCCGGGACCGGTCTACTGAAGTAAACTGGTCACAACTTTTGATAGGCTGCTCCAAATAGGGCATACTTTCAGCCTATGTAGAATGCACATGCATGTGATTTGAGGAAGTACAAAACTATTCTAAAACAGCGTGTAGTCTACGGGCAAAGGGTGGTCAATTTGGGGCATGATCGGCTAGTCTTCCAGCCGTTGGGGTTCACAGAGGTAGGAAAATTCATTGAGGATGGTTGTTGGGCGCCAAGAGGCTTATTCCAAGGGTAGGCCTTGCCATTTGATGAGGTATTCTTTGATGGATTGGGACCGTAAGTGCTTATCTCGATGCCCAATAAGTGCTTCAGGGACATATTGAGTGATGCCCTCTTCATCTATGGGGGGGAAGTTCTTCCACATAGTCCACTCAGGAGCCTACAAAGGGTTTCAGCTGGCTGACATGAAACACATTGTGGATTTTGGTGGTAGGGGGGAGTTCTAAGCGGTAGGCCAAGTCACCAACTCTCTTTAGGATCCGGTATGGGCCATAGAAGCGACGGACTAGCTTGTTAATGCTGCCCTCTTTGAGAGTTGAGTAGAGGGACTTAAGCACTTTCAAAAGGACCAATTCCCCCTCTTGGAATTCCAAATGCCTTCGTTTTTCATCAGCATAGAGTTTCATGTGTGTTTGGGTCTTTTGAAGGTTCATTTTGCATTACTGAAGTAAAGCTTGCATGCGATATCCAATTCAGCTTGACTCTGAGGGTTGATCTTATCAATAAACAAGACTGTGGGAAGGGGAACCTTATACCCATATAAGGCCTCAAAAGGGGAAACTCCAATGCAGAGTGTGTGGAGTTATTATATGCAAACTCAGCCAAGTGAAGCCACATATCCCAACTGTGCTGTACATCATGGCAAAACTGCCTCAAATATGTCTCAAGCCATTTGTTTACTCTCTTAGTTTGGCCATTAGTGTGAGGGTGGTATGCAATGGATGGAGCAAGCTTGGTCCCCATGGAGGTGAAAACTGTCTACCAAAAGTTGCTCATAAACTTTGCATCCTGATCATGTACTATGACTTGTGGTAAGCCATGCAACTTGAAGACATTTTCCATAAAGTGAGTGGCCACCTGAGAGGCAGTATATTGGATCTTAGTGGGATAAAGTGGGCAGCTGTGGTGAGGCGATCAACTATCCCATAGATACTGTTCTAGCCTTTCTTAGTCGTCGCAGGAAGGCCACTGATAAAGTCCATTGTGATGTGAGTCCATTTCCCTTCAGGGATAAGGAGAGGCTACAAGAGGCTAGCGGGCTTGAGTGCACTATCCTTGTTCTACTGGCATGGAACACATTTGGTCACAAAGTCCTTGACGTCCCTCCATAAGCCTTTCCAATGAAAGCTTTTGGCAATCCTATCATATGTTTTGAAAACACCCAAGTGACTAGCAGTGGGGCAAGAATGCATCTCTTCCATGATCTTCTGCGTGAAAAGGGAGAAGTGTGCGGGATGAAAATCTTGCCATGGGACCAAATAAGGCCATGCTTGAGCTGATATTGGGAGTTTTTAGCCATAACCCCATGCTGTAGTTTTTGAAATGTGTGGCTGAAGTGATCATCTAACAAGTAAGCCTCTTAGAGCTCTTCAACCCAATCACTGCGCAATTCTAAGATAGAGGACACTCTGCATGCCCACATTCGAGAGAGTGAATCAGCCACAATATTATCCTTGCCCCGAGTGTGTGAAATATCAAAGTCATAGCTCTATAAGGCTGCCACCATTGCCTTTGCTTAGGAGTCAAAGTAGACTGAGTCAAGAAGTACTAGAGGACTCGGTGGTCACTTTTTACTTGGAAGCGACTGCCATACAAATAGTGGTGCCATTTCTTGATGGCATGGAGGATGGCCAACATCTCTTGGTCATATACATTCATTTGTATCTCCTTCTCATCAAGCTTGTGACTTTCAAATGCAATCACACTATGCTCTTGCAACAATACTACACCAATACCCCGGCCATTGGCATCACAATGAATGGTAAATAGCTTAGAGAAGTCATGGCAAACAAGGATGGGGGTTGAAATAAGTGCGTCATTAAACTATTTGAAGCTATGATCTGCAGTAGTGGCATCCCAAAAGAATGACTCTTTTTTCAAGAGATCAGTCAAAGGTGCTGCAATGGTGTAATAGTGCTTAATGAAGCATTTGTAGAATGAAGAGAGATCAAGGAATCCACACAAAGAAGTGGTGGTGGTAGGAGTGGGCCAATCTCTAGCACATTGCACCTTCTTCGGGTTAGCCTGTATACCATTTTTGCTCACAATGTGTCCCAAGTACTCCACAAATGTCTGCATGAATATGCATTTTCTCTCCTTAGCAAAGAGTCGATGCTCTCTCAATATGTCAAACACCCTCCAAATGTGTGTCAAGTGCTCCATAGATGACTTGATGTAAATGAGGATGTCATCAAAGAAAATAAGCACGAACTTGAACAGAAAGGGTTGTAGGATTTTGTTCATGAGGCTTTGAAAGGTGGCAGGGGCATTAGTCAACCCAAAAGGCATCATAAGAAAATGATAAAGTCCACGATTAGTCCTGAAGGCCATTTTGACCTCACCTCTTGCCCGCATATGAATCAGATGGTAGCCAGAGCACAAGTCAATCTTAGTGAAAAAGCATGCCCCTTTTAACTCATCCAACAAATCATCAATCCATGGGATGGGGTAGCGGTTCTTCACTATAATTTTGTTCAAATCTTTGTAGTCGATGCACATGCGAAAGGTGCCATCTTTCTTTTTGAGTAAGAGGACAGGGGATGCATAGGGGAAAGAACTCGGTTCAATGAAACCCATCTCCAACAACTCCTTGATTTTCTTTGCAACCTCTTCATGCTCACACTTGGAGAGTCGATAGGGGGGTTTATTCACTGGCTAGGAATGGGGCTCTAGGTCAAGTGGATGGTCCACTTGTCTCTTGGGAGGGAGGGATGTAGGCATCTAAAATAAGTCATTGTATTCCTCAAGTAAGGCTTGCAAGGCTGAATCATGAGATATTGTGGAGGGATGATCAGAATTGTCCTTATTTAATTATAAAAAAAAGATTTGTGAGCATTTGAGAGACCAAGCTATAGGTAGGTAGGGGTTCTTTGGGGCTAAGTGAAGGTAAAGAGGATCATGTTATTTCTTTACATGAAATTAAATAGTGTAGAATTGGCTTAGTCCCATCACCACCATAGGAGAGCCATTTAAATGTATCCATTCTCTTTCTTGGAGATTGGGACAAGAGGAAGTTGTGCTTGGGCTAGTTAAATGCAAAGCTATTCTTTTACTAGTATCACTCATGGCCACAAGGCCATGGGGGTGTGGTTAGAGGGTCCTAGTTTGAGCCACGGAGCAAGTGTTACCTTAATATTCTATAATAAGAATGTTAATCACTTTTACCATATATTACAACTTATCATTTCTTGTTATGGGTATATTTCCATAATTATAGTCCCATAAAACCCTTGCAAAATGTACTAATAAATGTGAAAAAGCATATGAACTTTTCCATCACAAATACATCAAGAATGGAGCTACACATGTACTTGTGAGACTTTCTCTTATGCAGTTTAAATCCTAAAAAGAAAACACCTTTATTCGTCATAAAAATTAGTTCTCCTAGTGTCCATCACTTTAAATAGTAGAAAGAAAACACCTTTATTCGTCATAAAAATTAGTTCTCCTAGTACCTATCACTTTAAGTAGTGGAAAGGAAACAACTTTGACATACGGTAAAAGTTGGTGGTCTTTGATCATTCCCACTAAAATGAAGCTAATGCAACCCACGAGATACTTTCACTAGATCTAAAAATGACATGCAAAGTTTACCCTCCCCAACATGATTTATTGGTGCACTGCACATGTTATTAGGAAAAAGGTTTCATGACCCGTCACAATTACTAGCTCACAATGCTCACAATGCTACACACACTAGTACACATGAACCCATGGTGCAAAAATTGCACATGCAAGCACAATGCAAGTGGGAAATATTCATGAGACTCATACATTGTGTGAGATAATGTAATAGTTGCTCATAGAAATATATTTTTCTCCTAATGACCACTAAGAAGGCACATGCCCCCTCACAAGTATTGTAACCATTTCATTGAGGGTTTTTGTTATTGAAAAAAGTCAACATTAGTTTAAAAAACACAACTATTATCTTGTATGGCAAACTCACATTTGCAAATATCTTTATGTCACAACTTATTTTTGAACATGATAATGATTGCATATCTCATGTCTCATAATATTCGTCTTCCTTTTTCCTCCTTTGATGCTCAGGCGCTCTTGAGTCCCCTCAATGAACAAAGAACTTGATCCACTAAAGAAATATGTTTTATTGAAAATCCAACTATTTCTTGAACATATGTGCTTAATTGGAACTATTGTGTACATACTTATATTCAACATCCAAATGATTTATCAACTTATAGGTCATTATCCAAAATATCTAAGTGTTTGAAATTTACTCTAATCCATGCTCAAATGTGTTCACCTTGATTTATAGTAATAATCAAAGTTTGAAACTGTTTTTTGTTAGCATGTTTCCATGTGACTTTGCTCAATTTAGGCCTTTTTCTACAACAAGTGTGAGATCCATCCTAACTTTATCTTCTCACAGTATCTTGTTCTACAAGGATTTCTTCTTGCACTCTTTTGAGCATTTCTTGTGTACTCCTACAACTTTTCCTACTTTTGACTTTATCTTTTTTATGGTTGAGCTTGTCCCTCTTCATGCTTACATGATTCCTCAAAATTGTCATGACGTACTTCACTTCTACATACTTATCTTAGCACTTCATGCATATATGTAGTCCTTTTAGCAAGTCAAGATATTTATGAAATCTTTTGAGGACTCATATCTAAGTGTTCTTTACTTTAACACATCATGAAAAACAACTTGGTATACAAATAGCAAAATCCTAACATAATATTGCTGCATGAAAGATATATGTGCAACATAAGAAAAAATTACTTCCCATAAATAGCATTGCTACATACATTCATTAAGAAGATTGGCATTATAAGGTATACAATGGCATTCGTTCATTGACAAGATTGGAATTTGAGAGGTATACAATGTCATTTATTTATTAAGAAAATTACCCTTAACATACACTCACAAGCAAGCCTTTATAGAGCTTCAACCTATTTGGTGCAATAATTGGTGTCTTAAAGAGGATGCAGCAATTGCTAGTAGTATTGGCCTACATTGTAGGCCATCAAAGTTCAACTTCTAGCTTTGACTTGGTGGCGATAGCCCAAAGAACTGACTAGCTACAAGATGGCGACTGCTAGTTTCCATCATATGATGTATCAAATATAACATGATGTCATTTTTTTCTTCAATGATGTTGTTTTTAGTAGGAAAAAACAAGACTATAAAGAACATCTAGTAATCCTTAGTTTTCTTTTAAAAGGTAAAATATACGTTAATCTTGATAAAAATGAATTCTTTTAAGATGACAGTAAAGACTTAGGCCATATTCTTTCTAGAGAAGGAATTCAAGTTGGCCCTAGGATGGTTGAGGAATTCATACTTGGGCTAGATCTAAAGTGTGATGAAATTCGAACTTTCTTGAGTTTACTAGATTTCTATCGCAAAATTTTAAGGAATTTCTATTTATTGCTTTGCCTTTAACAATGTCATTGAAGAAAGAACTTGTTTTCAATTGTTTTGGGGCAAAAGCTAGCAAAAAACATGTGGTGTGTTGAAGCATGCACTTATCAATGGACCTTGTTTTGCAATTTCTTGATTTTAGTCATCCATTCTTAATGGTGGTTACTAATGCATTTGGGTTTGGTGGTAACACTATTCCAATAGAATATTCACATCATATTGCATCCATTAGTTGTAAACAATACTTCAAAGAATTATTGTATAATACAACGATAAAGTGATTCTAGCAATTTTCCATGAATTAAGAATGGGAACTAGAGTTTATGATTAAAACACAACAACAAAACTTAATACATCTATTAATCCAACCACCAATTTCTAACCCTCCTTCATTCAACACTTTTACCCAATCACAAATTTCCAACCAACATATATTGTGCCTTCTTTGTTCAATACTTTCACACTCTAATTCAAGATTCAATCCTAGCCTTGTAAAAAAAAAAGATGTCTTAAGCGAAAGACCTGGTTGGCAATATCTGTGTGCTTTATTTTTCTTCTTTGATTCAATTAAAGATACATATTTGCATGATTTTAAGTTCCATAATCCATGGATTAATTTCTTGCAATAACTAGGTTTCCATTGACTCCTATCACTATGTTGAAAGTTGCTTGTACCTCATTTATTTTTCTCTCTTATTTTATAAGAAGTTTACAATTCTCCTTACCAAGGGTATGGAGGTACGGTTTCCACATTTCCTCATTCTTTTGAATGAAGGAGTATCCTTGCAATGTTGATTGCAATTCGGGACATTGGCTTCCCTACAATGAAACCTTACGTATTCATTTGAACTAGGATTTGTCATGTAATTCATATAGTTACTTAAGGACTTTGAATTCCTTTCAGCTTCAAGCAAGATGGGCCTTGAGAAGAATCCTTCCAGCTTCTAAAACTTTAGGGATTGAAATTCTTTTGACTTCCTAGGAATTCTACATATTCTATCACAAGTGCAACCTATGTTTTGTGAGATGTAAGAGGATTTCCTATTATTTCAACCAAGCAAACGGATGCAAATGAATAAAATCTATATGACTTACTTGTAGTTTAATGTGTATTCTTGAAATTTTTCACATATATATTAGTATGAAATTTCCATGCAATTTATGTGCAATTTAACGGTTTCTAAGTGCAATTTTAATTGATGACCTAAGATTAATGCGATGAACAAAATTATCCTAATATGCTCATTATCTCAAAACATGCTAAATTAAGTTGTGATAATTCATGTAAACATTATTTTCTCCCACTTTATTTTTCCTAATACAAGGGGGTGCACTTGATTCATAAGATATGCATTTCCTTGGTTCACCATCCCCTTGGTTGTGGTGGTAGTTTCAGGGTTTGGAGAGATCTCTCGCTTGGGGGCCATTGTCCGCAAGTGGATTTGAGAGATAAAGAAGGAGGAATGAATTTGAGATGGCAGAGTGTAAGAGAAGATGACTTAATTGAAGACTGAGATAGGCGTAATTGAGCTAACTCTCTCCCTCGCAGCCTCTCGAGGTAACTCCTCTCTCTCTCTCTCTCTCTCTTTGTGGAAAGGTCCCATGGGTAATAATTTGGCCTTCCATGGACGATAATAAACTCCTCTACTCTACTCTACTCTCTCTCTCTCTCTCTCTCTCTCTCTCTTAAGCTCCTTCCCACAATCTCTCTCTCTTAAGCTCCTCTTCTCACAATCTCTTGGAGGGGTATCCTTCTACCTCTGTCTCTCTACCTCTCTCTCACAGCTTCTCAGGGTCTCCTTGTGCCTTTCTAATTGCTTCCCATGCTTCATATTTATAATTAAATAGGAGAAAAAGGGTTGTGAATGAGAAAAAGAGTTATTTATGAAGGGGATCTTGGAAAAATCAACAATCTGATGCTCAAATCACAATTCTATAGTTCCATTGGCTCTAAAAGGTGGGTAAAACTCCAAGACACTAGGTTAGAAATCTCTCAGATCATTCATTCTCCCTATTCAAAGTGTTGTTTACTACTTGTAAACTGCGGTCTCCATAGCTTTTTAGGATATTTACAATAATTAATATCTTAAATATCTTAAATATACCTGTTTTGTTCAAAAATCTAGTATTTTTGGACCATCCATACTATATACAATAACATTAGTGATTAATATGGCTTATAACTCTTGTTCACATTGTAACTTCCGTGAAGGGTGGCTATAGTCCTTGTCAATTGGAGAAAAATGTTGGATTACGAATCTCATTTTTTAAATATTTTTAATTAAAATTTTAAGCTATTAATGTTAGTTATTTTTTACTTTAGTTAGTAACCTTACTAACTTATTAATTGACTAACTAACTTTCGAACTAACCACCTAATTTTTAATTGTGTGGAAGTGTTACAAATTCTCCATCATCTCATGGAGTGGAACATCACCTATATCATCAACATTAGGCATATGTGCTACAAGTAAACTTCCCAAAGAGCAGCATGCCACATCACATCAATGTACTGACAAATGTGATCCCAATAAGGATAGCTATCATATGATGCAAGGTCTAAATATAATGGAGTCAGATGGTAGACAGTAGCTTCATATCTAGCAAACTAATAATGTTCTCTATCCATATGATACTTACAAATACTATGTTCAAGAGTAAAAACACTAGCATAATTGTGACATTGATAAGTGTAACCAATAGCTTCCTGCATATAGCAGTGGTACCATAGCATTGAAAATACGTCTGACACTACTAACACGGTAATTGAGTGTGTATATAAAGATATCTTTGATATGGTTGAAAACTAAAATAGAGGTAACTATAAACAAAAGATAGTCATAAAATGTACACCTGCAGGAATGGTTGGTTTTTGGGTACATTCAGTGGCTAAATGTCCTGCTTGATGGTACTTTTCACACCACGTATTAGAACTCGTCACATCTCTTCCACCTCCTGTAGGATTGGATATCTTGGCGGTATTCACTTTCAACGTTTGTAGATGTTCTGTAATCACATCCATAAGCTCCTTGATGCTTGCAATTGAATTGGACAGGTAGTCCTTCAAATTTTCACCTCTTGGAGTACTTGTAATAGGGTTTTGGAAAGTCTGTGTAATTACTGCATACACTGGCTGAGTTGATCTAGAGGATCCTCTATTTTGGTTTTGATTCAAAGCTCCTATTGAGACTGGGGGTTGTTGATTCAAGTTGGTAGGATTCTTCCATTGTTGTTGAGTCACGATTGGGGAAACTGTTTGAGGCATTGTCTAAGGCCACTACTGTTGTGGTTGAACCATCATTTGAGGCATTGCCACCTCTCCTGCCACTGTGGATTTGGTGCATTGTTCCAACCTTATATGTCAGCTTGGGAAATCTTGTTGTAATGGTGTTCGCTCAAAACCTTTTGTGACTTAATTGGGAAGTTTGGCTTAGATGGTGTAGATAAAATCATTCGAATGTTTTTCTTGCTCATTTTGGTATTTTGTTTTGTTTTGTACGAGAGGGAGAATTCTTCATGGGGTGTAGGCATGGAGATTCTATGGATGGATGCCCTCAAACCTCACCTCAATGCCAATAGTTTTGATCCTATACATGCAGGACCTTATACTATTCCTCGATTTCAGATTCATGACAAGTTTGTGTATGCTCCATGGGGTGAGATGGGACTATTTACAGCTCCCACATACATTGTCTTTGTCTTGCTCCATCTGCCATAACCCTTGCTTCCACTTGTGTGCTTCCAATCAAGCTCTACCTTTCAAAAGGTTGAATTTGGATACTTAAGAAAGAAGAAGTAAAATAAATGCTAGACAAAGAGTCTCTAAGAGACTAGACTAAACAATAGACCCTTTGTTCTCTTTTGTGGAGCACTAAAAAGCTAGGTGTAGCTAACTCTTTGATATGAATGGTTCCATAAAGAGACATATATTGGAGCATCTCTAGAAATAAGTAAGAGGGTAAAAAGTGCAAGCTAGAGTGGAGAACAATAAAGCAAGAGAAAAATCTTTTGACACCCTTCCCACACTCTTTATAGAGTATCAATAGTACAACCAAATCAAGGTCTCCTTTCTAGTCCAATACATCCTAAAAATGTTGTTGATGACAAGCTAGCAAATGTAGTCTCATTATCCATATTTAATGGAGAATATAATGAAGGTCCTGATCTTCATGTAAAGAGTTCATGGTAGCATATGCAACCAACAATGCCAAACCTGATAGAATTGGTTGATGATATTCTCCACCATTTTCAAGGGTCCGGATTTCAATGGTATGAGAGATAGGTAGTAGGAAATTTTGGTATATGGAATAAACTAAAGCTGGATTTCTAACATGAAATTTACAAATTTAGGCTTTGAAGAGCGGATGTGAGAGGAATTCATGAATTTAAGTCAATTCCCTAGAGAACAAGTTGAAGTATATGTCTCGAGAATGGAATCCATATCATAAAAACATTGACCAATCATAATTTGGATGAAGGAATTCTGAAGGGATTTTTTCTTAGAGGGTTGCAACCACAATTTCACAAGTTTGTGAAACTAAGAACACCAACTAATTCGCAAGATATAGTGGAAGGTGAAAGATTGTAGGATGAGGTAGAAGCTAGATTATCCATGATCCCAGGAAGAGAAGTCATACCTCCCTTAATGCTAGGAATGGCATATTTGCCTGAATCCATCCCAAGAATTATCTCTTACCCCTATCCAAAGATGCCTATAATGCCTCAATATAGTGCACCAACTCCATAATGGGTGCATAGACAATATCTCCCATGATAGTCCAACCACAACAGCAATGGCCTTAGAGAGTTCCCCCAATGGTAAATCATCAACAATATTGGAACCCTACCAACTATAATCAGTAAAGCCCACAGTTTATATAGGAGCTCCAAATTAAAATGAGAATAGCAACCCTTCTACATCAACTCATTCAATACATGTTGTGATCATAAACACCTCAAAATCCTACAACAAATTTATTATGAGGAGAAATTTTGAAGGACTTTATGGTTACAAACATTAAGAAGGAATTAATGGATGTGATAACAAAGTAGTTGTAAACTCTAAAGGTGAACACTACTAGTATCTCCAACACTATAGGCATGTCTTGAGATACCTTAAGGTCAAAGACTTGGTATAGAAAATATCACTAAGTGAGAAGTTTAGCCACCGAATGTACCCAAAAACCCACCATTCTTGGAGCCTTCTGTTCATATTGTCTAAGGAAGAACCATACAAAGGACATTTGATCTCTTAGGGGGAACCATATCCCCTTTACCTTCCCCTCCTTCACCTTACTAAATCCCCCAAACCTTCTACTCCATCCTTGGTGGGTGTTCCACCATATTCAAATTTGACACCTCATATTTGGGAAAGGGAGGGTTTGTTTGTTTCATGGGATTTTCCTTTGAGAGGGACCAAATATATCCTTACCATTGCATATCCATACCATGATATTAGCATTGCATATCCATTACAACCATTGCATAGCCATACCATGATATTAGCATTGGTAACTACTAACCTATACCACATATCTATACCTAGACTTCAACTTGTATAACAACTTCTATAATTTGGAGGGTCTACATCCATGCTCATATCACACTATGGGCCCAAAACTTGTGGTCCACTCTCCAAGAGTCAAGTTTCCTTAGAGGTACTCTAATATAGAGATTTGCATAGGTCACTGTTGAGAAGTCCATGCACCATTGAGTTTGCACAATCTAGTCTCTTTTGCAATCCACATAGATCACACGTCTCCTTGAAAGGACATTAGTCACAATGTAAGAGCTATATGTATCTCAATAAACTTATTGAAATACCTACAATAGGGGCCATATTTTTCTTTCCATGACAATCATAGTGCATATGGATATGCTAGCAAACAATGCATGTCTTGAAAAGAAAGCATGTAATAATGTGTATCAATATGAGTTGTGGCATGTAGTTGGTTGGATCCATTGATAACATTTCAGTCAAACAATGAAATAAACCCCATATCTATGATATTTTTTATACTTGGATAGTATGTTTGAGGTCATGATCAAGAATCTAGTAGGCACATTCGTTTTAGTGCACACTTGTTAGAAATAACAGTTGAAGTAGTTTAGCATGGCATGACATGTATCATTGATGGTTGTAGAAGGAGAAGTAGCTATGCAAAGTGATGGTATAGAAGGAAATACTATATAAAGCATAGTATATGAATCATGTATACAAAAACTTCATCCCCTTTCATGATTTTTTAATTAAACATATGTTAGATATGCTTAATGGCCCACCCTCATAAGGTGCCACCAATGATCCATGGTACTCTAAGTTGTAAGGTCCCATTATGAGGGGAATGTAGTGAAAACTGAGGAAATCGGTAGCGTTATCATAGGATGGTACATATTGAAAGATGATATGGGAATTTTCAACTAATTTGCATACAAAATAATATCTCATATCAATATGACAGAGTTTGAGACTTAATTTAGGGCCTTCAATGATAGAGATACATGCTTTCTTGTCGATGAAGATGGGAATTTGCTGAGGTTGATATCCAAAGCTGATATTCTCTAAGAGTTTCTTAAGGTAAATAACTTCCTAGGTGGACATGTTGTATGCCACATATTGAGCTTGCATAATAGAACGTGCCATTAAGTGTTATTATTTTTTGTTCCATGAGATAGGTCTTGCTAGAATAACAATAAAACTGGTGAGAGATTTTCGGGTACATGAAAAGAAGTGGACAAGAAAAAATGATACATTAATAAATTGTAGAATGTGCAGCCTTAGAAAGAGATCAACCTTAGAAGAGTAGAGCTACAAGATCATGGCATATGAAAGGCTTTGAATGGATTTTGCTATTATTTTATAAATATGATTTGCCTTTTCTCAAAGACCAAACAAGTCTCTTAGCTTCTTGCACACACCTCTTGCGAGCATGCTCAATATCATTTTTACCAAACTTGGTAGCTCCATAAAGGACCCCATTTCTAGTGGACTATACTCTTCTAAACATAGTGGCCATGATAACCACCCACATATGCCATACTTCATTAATTAGAGTCTCCTTATCATCAAGAATCATTTGTTGAAACATGGTTTTCTCAAACCTCTTCCAAATCTTACAAACATGTGGATATTCATAAGAAAGATAAGCAACATCTTCCTCCTTGTTTTGTAAAGAGACAGAGTGGATCAAATATTTTGAATTTTCCTATATTTTCTTTGTGGGGAGCTCCGTGCATAGAACTATCCACATCATCATATTTAGACAAAAAGAGGGGGTTGCAATCCACACTTTCTTTGTGGGGAACTGCATGCATAGGACTATCCACATCATCATATTTAGATGAAAATAGTGGGTTGCAATCCACACCTGCCTTATTATTCTCTCCCATGTGCCTAACAAGTTGTACTAAGACCTTGATCAATAATTATCTTATGGGAAAGGTGCAGTGGCTATGCTAGAACTCTGTCAAGGTTCCCTGAATCGTAACCAGTTATTGGAAAAAAGTGTTGTACAGCATGAACCAAGGGTAAGTACGATTGCCCCAATCAGACAAGAAGCCCTTTTGGGGCACCTCCGATGGAGCTAGCTAATGTATCGAGACCTCAGTTGTGTCAAATTAGAACCCCAAGCTTGCAGGTTGATCCTCGTGGGGACGGTCGGTACCCTCCGGAGCTTGTAGGTTGATCCTTGTGGGGATAGCGAGCTTGCAGGTTGATCCTCGTGGGGATGGTCCGTACCTTTTGTTATGGGGTGGGCTCTTGGGTAAGTTACTCATAAATATATGTATGCATCAGGTGGGCTCAAAATAAGGTATTTTTAAAATACTATTTTTATACATTTTTTACATATAGAAGGATGTAATATAAAAGGGTTATTTACAGATTTAATAGAAAAGGGTTATGTTTTATTTAGAAAAAATTCATAGATAAGGATATTTGTAAATAGGCCTTGAACATACGTGATGTAGAGGATATACATATAGTAACTTTCTCAACGGTGGGCTCTGGGAAACCTAGATGATAGACCTCGTGCATTCTCATGAGTGTTGGGCAAAGCCGTCTAAGATAGTTCCCCGATGGATCACTAAAGCATGCTACCAGGGAATTGTTAGGTAGGCATGTGACATGTGGTATCTGAACATAATTGAAATAAAAGATAAACTTTGGTAGAGTAATGAAGCATGGAACCAATTCCTTGTTTTTTGAGCAATGTACACATCTACGCTGAACTCCACGAATGACAAGTGGAGAAGAGAAATGATGAGGATACTCAATCACCTATATGATCCATCCCCTATGAATCACAAAAGAATATGGTTTTAGGATGAGCGTTATTGTTACATTGAGGCCGATCGATTCTTCAACATGCAGAGACTAATCTGAAACACCTTGAATGGATGGAAAATTTAAAAGTTGTTGAGGCCTTTATCTTTTGTCCCCATCTAGAAGAAATCCACTTATGATTACCAGTGGTCTCCAAATATGTCTAGACTGTTATGTCTATGAAAAGGTGCTGAAGGTAATCCCACCTGATAGGATTATAATCCAAGGATGTCGCAAAGTATCGAGATTACTGTATCCATGGTTTTCTAGATCTGCCATTTCCCAGTATAGGTTTTTGGACATAGATAGCAATTGACCTACTTTCTTCGACATGAATGAAACTGATATCCATCCCTGAAAAAGAAAAATATAATGATATCCTAGTTTGGAAATTGTACATAGCATCCTACCTATCCTATCAATGCTGATGTATCTCTACTTGTAAACATCTTCCATTTGTAAATATCCCTTGTAAAAATTGTAACATATGGCTACGGATAATAAAAGATAACAATGGCTATATTTTGTAAAAATATTGTACTCTTTGGCCCATCATTGTTTTAAAAATCTAGTAAGATATTTTAATGTGGAAACGAAGCTGAAAAGTTTAAAGCGCTAAACTAATTCGTGAAACTTATGATAACCCAAGGTAATACATCTATCACTAGTTTGACTGAAATTCAAGAGAAGAAGTGTCTCATTAAATAGGTTAAGCCACTAGAATCGAATGGCAAGGGCAAAGACATTGAAATCAAGGCAGATATTTGGATTGAGACCATGGAGGACTACTACACTACCGCGGGAACTACCCTTGCTGATTAGGGTATTATGATCGCCAAGTTGAAATTGACCAGTAAGGCATGCCTGTGGTGGAAATAGTGGTGTAAAGACCAGGGACTTGCTGAGATAGTTATTACATGGGAAAAGATGAGAGAGGCTATGCATGGTCAATATTTGCCACCAACTTATCACACGCTAAAAATGAATGAGTTCTTTAACTTAAGACAGCTCTGAGAATGAGTCTCTGGAGGCATATTACTCAAAGTTTATCTCACTGCTTAAATATGCACCTTCCATGACTATTGCTCAGCTAGGTGTCTAAGTTTTGTCATGGATTGAATGCTCCTCTAAACACACGCCTTGAATCTATGCACCCAACTGATTTGCAAGATGCTTTGATTTGTGTGGCACCTCTTGTTCAAGAGATTTAGTCAAAGCCAAGGATTAATAGCCTCTAGAATTAAAACAAAGGGACTTCACAAGGCTATGTTAAGTGAGCCCAAGGTCCACATCCACTTGGTCAAGGAAAGAGTGCCAAACCAAATGAAGTTGGGAACTTCATACCTATGGCAAGTAATTCATTAGTACCTAGGTGTTTCCACTCTAAAAAGCCAGACCACTTTAAAAGAAAGGGCCCAAAGCTTGGCCAAATTCCTCACCAATACAAAGGTCAGAACCAAGCTTCAATTGCAAAAGGAAAAGCATTTGCTGTAATTCTTAAAGAGCTGGAAGAAGAGGGAAACCAAACTATGGAAGTCCATATGGAGAGGGCATGAGTTCACGCCACCCTCCATAAGAAAGGCCCAAATATCGAATTTTCGGTGATTCAAATACGAGTAGAATATCAACGTAAGTCCTTTAAAATTCTAATTGACTTTGGAAGCACACACTTGTTCAGGTCACCAAAGTGTGCCAAGAAATTAGGTATAGACACAATCTCTACATCTAGGTTGCTTGTGGAACTTGCCAATGGGAAAGAAATCATGTTTGCTAAGCAAACTTGCAAAGTGACATTTAGCCTAGGAAGAAATCTCTATGAAATGGAATTTAGGATCATGAATTTAGGGGCCTATGAATGTCTCTTGGGTATGGACTAGCTAATCCCCAATGACGCACATATTTAGTGCAAAAAAAGGCTAGGTGACTTTTCAAAACCTAAAGGGAGAAAAAGTGATGACCGAAGGTGAGGCAAGAAATACCCAAGGTTCAACTAGCCAAATCATCTTGCATAATAAAAGGGTTAAGAAAAGGATTACCTATGTATCTCATAAAGTTAAATAAGGTTAAATAGAATAACCAAGATGACATCTTCCCAGAAGAGCTACTTGAATTACCACCTTGAAGAGAAGTCGATCACAAGATCAGAGTTGAACCAAGAGCTGCTCCAATCACTAAGAGTTGGTATAAAATGTCTATCCCTAAAGAAATTGAGCTGAAAGAGCAACTCAAGCAGTTATTGGATCAATGATACATCATACCCAGTAATTCACCATGGGGAGCCCTAGTATTTTTCAAAAGAAAAAGGATAGAACTCTCCGTCTTTGCATTCATTACCAATGTCTAAACCAGGTAACAATCAAGAATAAGTACTCGATCCCTAGAATAGACAAGTTACTTGATAGGCTGCAAGGGGTGAAAATCTTTCCTAAGATTTATCTCCAACCAAATAAGAATCAAGGAAGAAGATATTCCCAAAATTGCCTTCAATACTAGATAGATATGGTCATTTTGAATTTCTTGTAATGTCTTTTGGTCTAACTAATGGCCCTGCTATATTTAACAAATTAATGCAAGACATTTTTTGACCTTATCTTGATGAGTTTGTTCTAGTCTTCTTTGATGACATCCTAACATACTTCAAGAGAGATGAAGACCATGAGCTGAAATTGCGCATTGTGCTAGACACAATGAGGATGCAGAAGTTCTATGAAAGAAAAATAAGTGTGTCTTTTTCAAAAGGCAGATGGAATATCTTGGTTTCATAGTATTTGCTGAACGAATCTCTCTAGACCCAGCCAAAGTTAGAGATATTCAAGAGTGGAAACCTCCAAGGACAATTTGGGAAGTGATAAGTTTTTTAGGGCTCACTAGATGGTATAGAGCTTTCATAAAAAATTACACTCTAATAGCTGCACCTCTTACTAATTTGCTAAAAAAGTAAACTACTACTATGTGGACACCCATTGAGCAAGCCAATTTTGAGCAGCTCAAGAAAATTTTGGTACCATCACCCATTTTAAAGCTACTTGATCTAAGTCAAGAGTTTGAGGTCATAACGGACGCAAGTTCTCTTGCACTAGGTTCTGTGCTTATGCAATAAGGTCATTCGATAGCCTATTCCTCAAGCAAACTAAAAATCCATGAGAGGAATTACGCCACCCATGATCTTGAGCCATTAGCTATGATCCATGCTCTCAAATTGTGGCAACACTATCTGCTTGGAAGAAAATTTACTTTGGTCACTAACCACAAAAGTCTCAAATGGATCTTTACTCAACCAGACCTCAACATAAGGTAGTGTTAGTGGATTGAAGTCTTGCAAGAATTTGATTTTGAAATCAAGTTCATACTTGGAGAAGAGATTGTGATTTTTGCTGATGCATTAAGTTGTAAAGCTTTTTTGAATGCACTTATCATGGAAGATCCATCCAAAAAGGAGAGACTTTAGCTACAACGATATCGATGCCTAGCAATCCAATCATTGAGCTAGCCAAAGAAGAGGCAAACAAGGATCCTAAGTGTATCAGCTAATCCTTAGAGAAATCTTAGTTAAGGACATTGATCCTAATCTCAGAGTCAAATGCCAAAAAATTTCTTGGATGATGGACTTGTATATTTCAGGTCAAGGCTATGAATTCCCCTCAATTAAGTGATAAAAAAGAAGATATTATGGGAAGTCCATGACTCCTCATTCTCAGGACACCTTGGCTATGCAAAAATGCTTAATGCAGTTAGGAAAAGTTACTACTAGAAAAGACTGAAGCATGATGTACTCATATATGTTACTAAATGTCTAAGTTGCTAGCAAATGAAAGCTGAGCATGTCAAAATGCTAAGCAAGCTCCATCCACTTGACATTCCACAGATGAAATGGGAGTTCATCAGTATGGATTTTGTAGTTGGCTTACCTTTTGTTCAAGGAGGGTATAATTCAATCATGGTGATTGTGGATATGCTAACAAAGGTCACTCATCTTATCTCAGTTAAGACCAACTACAAAGCTTTAGATATTGCACGATTTTTTGTGAAAGAAATCTTTAGGCTTCATGGATTGCCTAAATGGATCATTAGTGATTGCAACTCTGTGTTTATGTCACATTTTTGGAGAAGCCTATTTGAAGCAATTGGAACCCAGCTTCGCTTTAGCACAACTTACCATCCCCAAACTGATGGTCAAACTGAGTGGGTTAATAAGTTCATTGAAGATATATTGAGAGCTTATTGTTCTAGAGAATCGACAAGGTGGATACTGTATTTTCCCTTAGTAGAATCTTCCTACAATGCATCATATCACCAGAGTATTCAAATGACTCCATTTCAAGCAGTGTATGGGCAAGATTATTTGACGCCACTAAATTTGTCTAATCCAACCCTAAAGGTTGAGGCTTCTAAGAAAATGCTAGAAGACATGGATAATCTAGTCAAAACATTCAGACAAGACATCCAAGCTACCAAAGACCACCAAAAAGCTTGCACTGATCTAGGACGGCAAGGGCGTATCTTCCAAGAGAGGGAGACATGGTTTTCATCCATGTATGCCCAAAGAAGAGTTCTCTGTCATTGGGAAAGTTCAAAAAGTTGAGTCGAAGGTATTGTGGACCATACAATGCTCTCAAATTTCTAGGAGCTAATGCCTATAAACTACAACTTCCTGATCATGTGAAAGTCCACAATGTATTTCACGTTAGTCTTCTGAGAGCTTATGTAGCAAATCAAGATCATATTCTTGATGACTAGCAAATTGTAATTCCTAGTCAAGGAGCTCTTGAACTCTAGCTTAATAAGATTCTAGATGTAAAAGAGAAACCTCCGAGAGAAACAGAATCATTAGAGAGTATCTTATCTAGTGGAAAGTAGCCTAAGGAGGATGCTACATGGATAGAAGAAATAGCTCTAAAAAAACAGTTTTCCCAGTTCTTTTTCGAGATGAGGACATCTCGATTCCTCTAAGGAGGAGAGGATGTAATATTCCCACCACAACACTTCATATCAAGAAATGAATTTAAGCTTGTGGTGTTTTAAAAAATTACTTGTCGAGCTATCACATAAGTGACTGCATGTAATTTTCTCAATATCGATTCTTGCATTAAATGAATTCCACAATCTGATACCAGAAGATGCCTCAATGGTCCCATCCAACAAAAAGTAAAGACATCTCGTAAATAATATTATGATGGATTGATCATAAAATTTCTCGCATTGTTTTTTATTTAGTATTCTCGATTCCATTTAATGCGTCAAAGATCGCATTGATTTCATAACCACAACAAAAATTGCAAAAGCCTAAGTTGGTAGATAAAGAACACACAAGAGTGACCATGAGATTGAGGAAGTTAAGTATTAAAGAGTATGGCATAACTTTATAAACTAGATAAGTCATGAGGTAACTTGGCCAAAAACCACCAGATGAAGCCGTTTTGAAGAAAAAAATACTTTTTTGAAAAAATAAGCCAAAATCCATGACCTTTTTTACACCTGGAGGGAGAGAAAGCATAAAATAATCATCCCTATGCCACCATCCAATAGGTAGGCAATCAAAATGCATTTTTAATAAAGCTTACTTGGCTCTTGACAAGTAGCCAAAAGAATGAGTCGACTGCATGCTCCCCCTCATGCTTATAAATACATCCCCTCTTCTTCACAAAGAAAGCAAGCAGGAAGACCTCTTGATGATGGAAAAATTTTCTCTACTTCTCTTTTCCATTGTAGCTTGAGCCTTGAAGGAGGAAAATACCCCTCTTCTACCTCATTTTCATTTGTTCTACCCCCTATTATGCCTTCATCCCATACGACCATACCGCTAAGTGAAACATTGGTGAAATTTTTCTGGACAACCATCAACTCTCCCTAAACTACCATGTCAATTTCACCTGACATCCATGGCTCCATGAGGTCACACAAATTTAAAAAGCCCATTTGAAGCAAGGGAAGCAAGGAACATGGCCGATGGAGAAAATGACACGGTAGGAATTGACAAAACCTCTGTTACAGCAAACTTGAGAGAGGTAACATCTCGTGGGTTTAGAAAAAAATAATGTTTTATAAGCTTATCGCTATATTTGGCTTTAAACAATTACAAACACATTCTAAATAAAATGCATATGAACTACCGCTTAGGAAAATAGCCTAAGTAATATAATAATTAACTATTCAGTGAAAAGACTCTTTCACTTGGAAAAGGATTATATACCTATCATGAAGAAAATATCTTAATTATGGTTTATTTCGTTATATTTATGGTTATTTAATTAATGACGCATGTGATCATAATAACATAAAAAAGATAGATGTTGTTAGGGAAGGGAATATTTTATAAATTTTCCTTGAAAGTGACTATCTCTATTTCATTTTGCTAATGATAAGCAAAGACATATGAGTTTTTTAATAATTTATAGAAAATAATTTAGATAATATCATAAAATAATAAATGCATTAAATCAATAGAAAATTGCATGGTAAAATTTATACTAGACGCACATAAATTAAGTATGTGGGAATATAATACAATGTCTGAAATATGAAAGAAAAATTACACTTATGATTTTTGCATTGCTTGGGAATGAAGCTTTCAGAAAAACAATCAGCATTGTACTTAGGATAGCTAAATGAAAATTGTTCGTTCTAGATAACGTTGAAAGTTTAGCAAATGGTCGAACATCCTTGATTAAACCATAAAACATGAGTAGAATAAAATAAAAATTATTTCTTTGCTGAAAATACACACAATGTTAATATTAATGATTATATTAGCGAGAGCATCAATATCATGAGTTGACCCATGTATGAATTAGCGAGAAAACCTAGCCTAAAATATTGAGAATGTAAAAGCAAAAATAACTCTAAAATACTCAATAACCCTAAAACTATTAGTCAAGATATTAAATAAATATCGAAAGCCTGTAGGACTTGTTTGACATTGATAAGCATTTGTCGATACAAATTCTAAAGTCTAAAGAGACTTGGAAAAGTATTTGAAATCTTACTAAGCGCGGGTTAGGGCAGGGCAACGTCTGCCATAGGTATAAATGACCATATTATCTTTTAGGGAAAAATACCAAATTTTTCATAAGGATAAAATATACTTTAGATTCGTGAAATAACTTGTGGATCCCAAAAAAGAGTTGCAAGTAGGAAGTGAAACCCTAAGAATAAGGTGAGACCTTAAAAGAGAAATCTTAGATTTGGGTGGGATTGCTTCCCATGCTAAAAACACTTGTTGTTGTTTCTTTTTGATTTGTACATGCATTGATGGTTGCACAAAAAAATTTGATTGTGCTTGCAGTAGTTAGATCTGATTGTAAATATATAATCATGATAATAGGAGGAAAGATTACGCAATGCCTCCCCCATAGTTAGATGCAAAACTATGCTCCAAGGGGGATTGTTTTGTACCGTCGCAAGGAGCTTTAGACCGACCCCCATAGCAAGAGGTTGCTTAGTGAGGAATCCATTAGGCAAGAGGAGGTGGGAGTGCTAGGGGGGCTTTAGTCGTAAATCTCTCTATTGCTCATAGGAACTGCTTGACCCTCACACGAATCAAGATGGGATCGTGGAGTCCCCAGTACTAGTGACGTGATGAAAATCTTAGAGGGTTTCTTTTGTTCTGCACAGACAGAAGCAATTTACCGGTGTCACAGTGCCTAGGGTTGAAGGTCACCACAGGGGTTTGGGAAGAAAACTGGACAAGATAGATGGAGATGTGTCTTCAAGAGATAAGTAGATTATAGTGAATGTTTAAAGGTTCAAGAGGTACTTCACGATCAATCACATGGGTTTGAGAGAAAAGAATAGAAGAATACTCCCAGAAAGAAATAGAAAATGAAGAAGAATACTAACAGAGATGAAGCCTGTCAGTTTATTCTTGCATTATGAGAAGATAAAACTCTAATAGGCAAAAATGTGTGTAAAATAATACCTTCCTCTATGCTACTCAGATCACCAATTTGATGCTTTCATTGGATCCAAAAGGGGGGTAAAATACCAAGACACCTAACCAAAATTTAGCTAGATTACTCATTCATCTCCCACTTTGGAGTGTTGTTCACTGCCTGTAAACAATGATCGCACGTCAGCAATTTCACCAATCTCTCTTTTTACATAAAATCCTCTCAAATTAGATGAAAGCTACATGGTTTCTTTTACATATTATCATAATCTAGAAGTTTTCTACAGTTTTATGGATTTTTACAAGAGATAATGTCTAAAATATCAAAAATTGGCTAAACTTGTCCAAAAATCTAATATTTTGAACCATGGACACTAACAGTAATGTCTAAAATGGCATCGACTCTCTAAATCAATAAGAAAGCCACACTCTAGATTTTTTAACACGGTGTGCGCGTAGTGGCACGACATCTACCCCCTCCTAACCTGCACATCCTCTGGCATGTGCCAAATTCTTATGGATTTGTAGTGTCAGAAGAAGTATCTTCTGCCATGTCAATGTCTTCATCTTCTATCTCTTCTTCTCCCTCTATGTCTTCATGCTCTTGAATTATATCCAAGTCTTCTAACTCATATTATGTTGAACTTCCTCTTTGTTTGAAGAGCTTGATTCTTTTTCTAGCTATGGGTATATTCATACTTGTTCCATCCAATTCAGCCAATGAATATGCGGCATTGTCATGAACGACCTTTACCACATACGAGCCAAACCAACGCTTTACCATCTTCCTAGAAGCACTCTATTGATTGTCTAGGTTATTGTCATAGACAAGAACCCAGTCATTTTCTTGAATTGCTCTTGGCCGAAGTCAATGTGGCTTATCAAATCTTCTTTTTTTGTTTAGTCTTGTTGTCTTTAGCTTCTCAATAGCTACTTGAACATATTCAGGCCTTCTTTCTAGCTACCATATGCGCAAAGTCAGCAACTCTTCTCTATTGATGCCTTCCTTCCAAGGTAGAAGACTCCATGTGAGAATAGATTCTTCAATTGGCATAATTGGTTGTTGTCCATGCATAAGTTTAGCTGCAATCACTATACTGTGAGTAGTCCGGTCAGCCCATAATGCAAAAGGTAGCATTTTAGACCATTCTGTGATCTTTCCTCTACAAGACTTTGTTAAAGCTTTGAGAATAGGTTGGTGCCCTCTCTCACTTTTCCCATTGCCTTCACGGTTTTAGGCTGATGTTAAAGCCAAATTAATACCCAATTGAGCAAAGAATTTGTGTGCCGCATCAACATCCAACTCTCCTCTATCTGCAATTACTTTACCCACACAACCATATCTACAAAACACTTCTTCAAGCAAAAAATGACAAACAGCTTGAGTAGTCTTGGTTGTTAAGGCTTTGCCTTCAACTTGATTGGTTAGATCCTCTCTTGCAAGCACTAAATATCACATATTCCATATTCTTGTGTAGGCATGGTTGCAAGATCAATAACCCATCTATAATGTATAGACAAGGGATAAGTCGGTTGTAGCATATCTCGATGCTTGACCATAGAATACATTTGACACACATAACAGGTTTCAACAAAATGTGCTATGTCTCGATACATG
This sequence comes from Lygodium microphyllum, assembly GCF_053477565.2. Lineage (NCBI taxonomy): Eukaryota > Viridiplantae > Streptophyta > Polypodiopsida > Schizaeales > Lygodiaceae > Lygodium > Lygodium microphyllum. The sequence goes on along the minus strand of NC_141140.1, from coordinate 23,508,098 downwards.
TTTTGCCACCAATAAATTTTTTATTCGACTTTACTAAAGGTTCCCTATATGCCTCTATGGCCAACCCATAGGGTTTCATGAAATTCCTTCATTACTTGTTGCAATCTTTTGTTACCTAAAACTCAGACACGTACTTCTTTCTTCTTCTTTGCATGCTTCCATAGATGTCCTTCTTTAAGAAAAAAACCATAAGCTTTTCTCTTAATATGCTTGAACTCTTCATCAGTCCAAGACTCCTCCTTCTTCATTATGCTCAAATATTGGCCAATCTTCAGCAATCTTCTTCATAATCTTCTTCAAGGAAATGAACTAAAACTTGAGCAATGCAATAAGCATGTTGGCTTCTAGTTGACCACCCTTCTTCCATAGATAAATCTTTGATCTTTATTGTTGTATGCTGATTTACAATAATACAATTTCTTGTTATTATTGTACTTAATGCTATACCATTAAAAAGATCAACTTCACCTGCAAGATTCAGCTTTGGGTTTGTATATGTAGCAATTGAAAAGGTACTTTCAGCAGCCATAGAATGAAATTCAACAAGTATTGATTGCCATAGGAAGGATCATGAAGACTTAACTAATTTGTTGCCCTATCAACCACCTAGCTCTTCACTTTCTTATCCATTGTCTTGTATTTTTCTCCACTTGTGCTTCAGCCTTGTTGAGTAAACCAATGTCTTCCTGCTCAACAAATTCTTGAATTTTTGGATAAAAATCCAATGTACATACTTCTATGGACTAATTTTCAGCTTAATTTTCTATATGAGCAGCGGCATATATTTCAGCCAATGTGTCAGTAGTAATCAGTAAAAAAAAAAACCCAAAATATCTTCATTTTCAGCCATCATGTCATAAGTTTTCAACTCCCTTTTTACATGACATAAATATTTTCTTTCAGCTTTAGTCATGGTTGGAAGAGACTTATAACAGCCCATACTATTGGATGTACACACATATAGATTTGCTAGAGATACAGTTTCCATAGCATAAGGAGGTTCAATATTTTTACATGGCGTACTGCCATAGCCTCCTTTTATAGCAGTGTAGCCCGAAAACCCTTGAATTCTCGAGCATTAGGAGACACATGATAATCACACACTCAATCTCTATTTCAATGATGGTTAACACACATAGTAAGAAATTGGAAAGCTCCTTATTATCCTTGCTTCAGATTTGAGCAGGAAGAGCCATCATTAAGAGATTTTGTTTCCAAGCGGGCTTTAGAAATGTAAGGTTGCCCAAGAATGATAGGGTAACTACAAGAGTCTTGAACAAAAAAGTGAAAATTGTATTTTATGTCTCCAATAGTTATCTGCACGTTAGGATATGCAGCATATAACTCTCCAGAAGAGTTGTTTGCAACTCTCATTTGCCAACTTGGATCAACATCTATGGGCCATTTGCCACTTTCATAAAAACTCATTGCCATGACGTTTATCTTCGAGCCATGTTCTAAGAGTGCAATACACGATGTTTATTTTTCTTCAATTTTGATGACTATTTCCGTTTTTGCTCTTGCCCAATGCGTACGGGAGAAGTGGCTGCTTGGAATGAATCGAGCCTCTTCCTCCTCATGCATGTGCTATAGATGGCCTTCTTTTTGAGAGATGGACTACCCAGCTGGTTTGGATCAACCGACCATTACATTTTCAACTTTCACTTCTTTAATTTTTGCATTCATTCATTCTTATCTTTAGCTTCAATTGCTACAATTAATTCTCTAATTGTTTCAAGATGAATTCCTTGTGAAGTCAGCTTCTCTTCATCCTGCACAAAAACTGGAAGAACTTGCAAAAAAATCATGCACTGTTTCTTCACCTTTATCCCCAACATATTGTCTTTTCCTTTTGATTACATTAATAATTACATCATGGAATTCACGTTTGGCAATTCCAATAATTTCACCTAGGGTGAATTCAATTTTGCTTACCAAAATTTGTTCTTTTAGGACTCGTTTGAGGTCGGTTGCAGATTCTATGTCAAACTACAATTTATAGCCTGGCTACTTACCTTTCTTATTTCCTTCGATCTTCTTTGTTTGTGGCGCATCTTCCATCTCTTGATCTGGGGTTATATTTTCAGTAAGCTTTGGTTGTTTGGGCGTTCTTCTAGTTACCCATTTCGGAGGGCCAGAAGAGGAAGGCCCTAGTTTATCTTCTCTTCTTATCTTTTCTTCAATCAAGGCTTCTTTATGATTGACGTCAGCAAAATGTGCAAAGTTGGAAAAGGAATCTACCGGTTCTTTCCAACCAGTTATTCCTCGAATGCATTGACTGGAGTTAGCCCAATCTTCTTTGGCTGATTTATCACGTTCCATTTGATCTAGTGCTTGCATCCATACTTTAGATTGCACATTAGCTTTACATGCTTTCAAATTTGATTTAGTTGGTTGAATTTGCAGCCCATAGGTAGCTGTATCAATTGCTGCATAGGCATTCTTTACAACTAAATCTTCTAATCTTTTCTTCATTCCACCATTGCCAAAATTTGGCTCTAGCAGAAAACTAGTTTCAGCTGCATGAAATTTTTCATCTTTCCAAAATATGAGCTTCTGTGCTTTAGCCTCACGGAAGGTAGAACACTCCCTCTTGTCATGTTGTTGGCTGTCACACCAAATATAGTGCCTCTTAAAGCCTTCTCTCATGGGTCTTTGAGTTGATGATTGTCCTCGTTCTTCAACTTTGACATCCAGCTTCTCCACCTTGGAACTAATTTCTGTAAGATTCAAATGAAGGTCACGCATGCTTTTAATGAGTTTATCCACCATGACATCATTTTTAGAAGGAACAAAGGAAGAAAAATTTGGTTGATTAGTCAAAGGAATAGGAGATTTTGAAGGTGGAACAAGCTCCATCAATGGAGTTGTTGAAGTTGAAGTAGAGTCCAATCTTAGTCGCATCCTCTCTCTTTGAGCAATCATGTTAATTGCATCAGAAACATCTGTCCATGTAGTCTTTACTCCTGATTCGTAGGTAGCATCTTCTAGGCGATCAGCAAGCTTCTCTTGCATAATGGGATCTACAGCCTCAAGGAGTAATTCAATCTTCTAACCTTCCATACTTTGTTGGTCTTCAGTATCAAGCTGTCCAAATTTACTTTCAAACTCATGGTATAAAGCTATTGCAGCTAAATCTTTGTTGGGTTTCTTAACCTAATCAGTGAAACTTTTCTTCGTCATTAGGCCAGAGTCTTCTAAGAAGAATTCTTCATGTAGGGATTTTTTGAATGTAGCCCAATCCACATCTTGCTGAAAAAGACCATGGATTCTTCCTTGAAGACCATGCGTGGCTAGTCTGATAAAATAGAGACTCCATGCATGTTGCGGTACACCAAAGAAGAGTATTTTCTTAACATACAAGCAAATGAAAACATAGACATTTTGACCATCAAATTATTTTAATTCCCACCAAACTTCCTCTAGGGCCTTAATAGTTGTGGAATCGATCTTCTCTTCGTCTTGCCTTTGTTGTTGTTGTTGTAACATTTGGATTTTTTGTTGTTGAGTCTGATGCAATATACGCACCAATTGTTGTAGAGTATCTCCCGAAGAATCCCCCATCTTGGAGTTCTCTTACACTGACCTTCACGTCGGGTTCACCAATGTCGCATTGCCTAGGGTTGAAGGTCACCATAGGGTTTTGGCAAGAAAACTAGACAAGATAGATGGAGATGTGTCTTCAAGAGATAAGTAGATTACATTGAATGTTCAAAGGTTCAAGAGGTACTTCACGGTCAATCACAAGGATTTGAGAGAAAAGAATGTATGGGGGTTCAAGAGCTTAGAATCTGGAGATGATAGAGATAGGAGAAGGGTTGAAGAAATAGAAGACGTAGAAGAATACTCCCAAAAAGAAATAGAAAATGAAGAAGAATACTAACAGAGATGAAGCATGTCAATTTATTCTTGCATTATGAGAAGATAAAACTCTAATAGAAGACAACATGTACAAAATAATACCTTCCTCTATGCTGCTCAAATTGCCAATTTGATACCTCCATTGGCTTCGAAAGGGGGTTAAAATACCAGGACACCTGACTAGAATTCAGCTAGATCACTCCTTCTTCTCCCACTTTAGAGTGTTGTTTACTGCCTGAAAATAGTGATCGCGTGTCACACGATTTTGCCAACCTCTCTTTTTACATAAAATCCTCTCAAATTAGATGAAAGCTACATGGTTTCTTTTTTATATGTTATCATAATCTAGAAGTTGCCTATAGTTTTATAGATTTTTACAAGAGATAATATCTAAAATATAAAAAATCAGCTAAACTTGTCCAAAAATCTAATATTTTGAACCATGGACACTAACACTAATGCCTAAAATGGCATTGGCTCTCTAAATCAATAAGAAAGCCACACTAGATTTTTTACACGATGTGCGCATATCGGCACGACACCGATGAATGGAGGTTCATCTTCTGTGTAGGTAGAAGGGAAAAATCATTGTAGACAAATTTGTAAAATAATAAATAAATATATTTTTCCAAAAGACTCTTTTCTCTGCCTTTGTGTTGTTTCATAAAATTATGTGAAGGAACCTATGATAATGGATTAATTAACGAAGCTACTATTATATGTCATAACTTGATGTGATAGGTAATTAGAAAACTAAAGAAAACCATTTGTGGGAAGCAGGTGGGTGAGATCCCTAATGGATGCGTCCTATGGATGGGTGGTCCTTGGTAAGCTGGGAGCTTCTCTCAAGAGATTGAACCAAATGTTAATTAGAAAAAATTAGGTAGAACCAAGTGTTGACTTACCTAGGGTCAGGTCTTAAACCCTTGATCAGTAATTATCTTAGGGGAAAGGTATGGTGGCTATGCCAGAACTCCATTAAGGTTCCTTGAATCCTAACCAATTACTGGAAGAAAGTATTGTACTCCATGAACTAAGAGTAACTACGATCACTCCAATTGGATGAGAAGCCCTTTTGGGACACCTTTGATGGAGCTACCTAATGTATCAAGGTCTCAGTTGTCAAATTAGGACTTGGAGCTTGCAGGTTGATCCTCATGGGGACAGTTGGTACCTTTTGTTATGGGGTGGGCTCTAGGAAACCCAGACAATAGACCCCATGCATTCTCACGAGTACCGGGCGAAGCTGTCTTTGTGAAGTCTCACCTACTTTATATTGACTATTAGGAATAGCCCTTCATCCAATGATACCACAACCTTGACCATTTTGGTTAGGTGACTGAAGTGGGACTAAAGGTTTACTCTTTGAATGAGCTTTCTCCTTAGCTTCCTTGGCTCCCATTTGTATTTGCATCCATTGGAAGAATTGAGACATTATATGAGAATTGGATTCTGTTAATTTGTCAACTAAAGCCTTTGTTTAGGTAGTGAAATCCACTAACTTCTCAATGTCATTTGATTAGTAGACAATATGATCTGCTCCACTCTAGATAACAACTCCATATACCTTTGAGCATGCCTATTCTCATGTTCACACATCGTATTATTGAGTGCATTGATTTCTCCTTATATTTGAGGCTCTTCAAGCTCCTTTGGGGTGTATTTTTTAGCATGGAATCTCTGATTTGTTGTGCATACTCGTCCTGGGCTTTACTCTTTCCCTTATGATCTGCCATAGTAGTGCATTCCTCCAATACCCCCTTTTAGAAAATTGGATATAACTTGAGCTAGGAAACTCCGATTCTCAAAATTTTTGATTCAAATCAAATCCAATTATCCTCTTCAAGATGAGGCACATCATAACAAGTTTAGGACAGACAATTCTACAATTCAATTTTTGAGGCTAAATTGTCTAGACCTACACTCTATTTTAACCTGTAAGTACCTCATTTCCACCTATGGGATAAAAATTGATGCCAAGAGGCATATTCCATGGTGGATTCCGTGAGACCATGGTGGATTCCGTGAGGTTTTGCGATGGATTCCATAAAACTATATTTATTTTTCGAGGCTTGTACACAAGGTGGATTCCTTATGCGATAAGTTGACGAGGACACCTATCCTTTTCGGGCATCATGTTAATTTAATGTGCACGTGGGTGATTCCATGGTGGGTGATTCCTCAAAATACATATTTAAATTAATGGATGTTTATGAGTTTAGAGTGCACTTGTATTAAATTAAGGTTAGGTCAGAGTTCCAACCTATTTATTTATTTTGTAGCTGAAGACTGCTAGGTATTCACTTTTGTCAGTTTAATTTTATTATTTTCTAACAATTGTGAATGCTTTAGTTGATGTGTAGAGCAAGCAGCGGTGGCATTGGGAAGCATTGGGCGATAACATGCATTCAAATTACCTCGAAGAAATTATCATTTTTGATAGGCGCACGTCTTATTAGGCGTGGAGCTAATATTTATTTGGGTGTACTTATTTATTGAAGCGATTGACAAATATTTATTATTTTTTATGTGCATGGATACTCGGTTTAAATATTTCATTATTGGACATTGTATTTGAGCACATTTCGACTTTTGGACCGCTCAACCGCTTTATTCTTTATTTGGACAAAAGTAAACACAAAAGCTAAAGCATCTAATTGTAAAATTGGGCTATTTTTGAGCTTTGAGATGAAAAAATTTATAAATACATGCCTTGTGAAATGCTCACACAAGGTATGGGGGGAGATTGTACCCAATTTGTCTTTTTACCTCATATCATGCAAATTTTCTTTCTTACTTTTTGAGCTTAAGTAGAGTTTTTTGTTCTTGGGGACCTTCCGGTGCTCGCTATGTACGCATCCAGGATCCAATTTGCACACCAAAAATGGTAGTGCCTTATGGCTACTAAACCTTGTAGGAAGCTAGGTGGGACATGTGGACACCCTGTTCCCCTATTTTACCAAGTTTTTAATTTGAAGGTACTTGAGTCTTTGAAAGTGTATATACCCTACAATGCCTTATGGCTACTAAACCTTGTAGGAAGCTAGGTGGGACATGTGGGCACCCTGTTCCCCTATTTTACCAAGTTTTTAATTTGAAGGTACTTGAGTCTTTGAAAGTGTATATACCCTACAGTGTCTTATAAATCCCCTATTTTACCCTATTTTGATCTTGAAGGTATTTGAGTCTTTGAAAGTGCCTCAATCTTCAATTCTCCACTCATTGTACTTGTGTGAGGGATAAAATGGTAGGATAGTATCCCTACACGAGCTTCGAATCATTGGGAGGTGGGAAAAGTTCCCTCTAGGTCGGTTGGTTTCACCCCTTTGAGATGTAGAAAGCTAGATGGGACTAGTGGGCACCCTGTAGTACCTGTACCTATACTTCAGTGATGAAGATAGTATGTGTGATGACATGTAAATACCATATTTTACCACGTTTTGAATTTGAAGATACTTGAGTCTTTGAAAGTGTATATACCCTACAGTATCCTATAAATCCCCTATTTTACCCTGTTTTGATATTGAAGGTACTTGAGTCTTTGAAAGTACCTCAATCTTTAATTTTCCACTCGTTGTACCTATATGAGGGATAAAACAGCAAGATAGGCTCCCTACATGAGCTTTGAATCATCAAGAGGTGGGAAAATTTTCCCTTGGGTCAGTTGGTTGCATCCCTTTGAGATTTTTGATAGTGGGAGAGGGTCACCTCTCTTTTATCCCACGAGTGTGTTATTTTTACGAGCTTTTGATTTCGTGCTTTTGCAATTGAAATTGATTTTTAGAGCTTTTTGAAACAACCTTGGATGCTTTGTACAAACGACATGTCATGCACTACTGTTATTCTTTAACATAAACATATATTGCGCATCATGCATGCATCATCACTTGGGAGCTCCCAAGGAGAATACTAAACCATTCACAATAAAGGGAGCAATGGTGTTGAATAATCACAACAAATAATAACATTCCAAAGTTTTGCATTACCCAAAAGGAGTACAATATCTAGAAAGGTTCCAAGATTGCTACGCCTTGATCGATCTTCATGTAACAAAAAGGACATGTCACACCCTAATGAAGTGCATGATGATGAGTCCTCCAGAACAATGAATGAGCCATGCTTACGTTGGGCTTCCTACATAACAGGGCATATCTTACGTGTTTTCCCTAACACAATGGCAAGGTCAGTGGGGGTTAGTGCAGGCTGATGTATGACCATGTGCTCCTTGGATTGAAGGCCAAGTATGTGCATGTACACATAATACATATGTTTGCAAGCAAGAAATGCCTTTTGGGTAGATTCTCTTTTTTGAAAATCAGGACAAGTGCACCTAGGCTCTTCTTTGATGTGCACATCATAACAACTCTCTGTCAAGACTCGAAATACTGAATGTTGTCTCTCAAGTTGCACTACCTCCTCGAAGAATGTCACAACCATGCAACCAGCTGCCTCTATTGTCTTTTGTGCATCTTTGGAAATTCCATGTCTCCACTTGCGTCTTCTCCCGCTTGAACCACATTCTGTAGAAATAGGAGGTTTGCTCTTCTCGTTCCTTGGTGATGCTGTAAAGCAGGCAAACTTGAAACCAGCCTGTCTTAGGCTGCTATACTCTTCCTTCGATATATTTGTTCCTATATTAACTGGCCACAAAGATGGAACAATTGGTGATGCTATCACTTGTTTCTGCACATCGTTTGTATGCTTGACATCATGATTACAGAACCATATCCATTGTGCAATGACCTTGTTCTTATAGGCTCTCTCAGACCAAAAGCATGGCGCGACTAACCCCACTTGCCAACTCTGTAATTTGCTGTTGCAATTCTTTCTACCCTCCATACCAAAACACTTTCTCACATAGTTAGGTGGTGTCCTTCGTAAAGCCCACTCCTCCTGTGCCACTTCTACCTCTTCTACATGGGTTGATGTTTCCGCATTTGGTGCACTTACTCCACTTGCAAAGGGCTTGATTGGTATCTCCTCATCCTCTTGGATACATATCTCTTCCATCTTTCCATTGTCAAACAGTATACTCCACGGCCTGCCCCTGATTCTCCTTTGCCTTGACTCCATCACGTACCCTGGTCTATGAGAACTTATAGTTGCTCCACCTCCCTTCTTTTTTCTTTGCACAGTCTCCCTATCACCTTGCATTATAGGCTCCTCGTACAAAGGACTTCTAGCTACAACACCTTGCAACGCACGTGCAATAGAGGTGGGATTTGGGGATTCCCTTTTGCTGGCACTAGCCAACAAAGACTCCATAGAAGGCCCAGATCCAATAAACCTCCCTGTGGTATAGCCCAACCTCTTTGCACATTGAATATATGCATTCAAAATATCACTAACACATGCATCATAAAGTGATATCTTCCGTTTTCCACCCTCACCCGCTAACCAACTAGCATGGACACTTTCTGATAAGTTTATGCTTGGAATTTGAGCATGTTCCCAAGGACTTTTGTTAGCCTGCGGAGTCAAATCCAAAAATAGAATCAGTAGCACTCCCCATTGCTACATTGTGCAACAAATCTTAATGAGCTGGAAAAAATGTCACATGAGATTCAATTCCTCCCTAGTGGGCAATTCTTTGCTCCCACCATTTCAACCACCTATCCAAAGCCTTGATGTGTTCCTTTTTTACATTTCATGCCCACCAATCTCGGATAGCAGAGGCCTGAAGTGAGGCTATTTGAGTTGTCATTGCTAGCCTCCATGCTTCACACAATTCAATGTGGTGCATTTGTTTATCCACAGTGACTAATTTCTTGGTATGCTTTTGCAAACTTTGCTCCCAATGAAAAAGACAAGAACGCTCCCTCCCTTCCATTATGTTATGAGGCCCTCCATTGTACACAGCCCTTATTGCCATCCAATTTGCACTTGCCTCATCGGACATAAATCCAGCAAAGTCAGGTGGATCATGGCCACATTGAACCATGTCAGAATTCAAATTTCTCCAAAACAGGATTTGAGACTCTTCGTCCTCCTCTTTAAATTCACATATTGTTCATTAACAACAATTTAATTTCAATAAAAGCTTTAATTATGTTGCCACATACCCGTGATCATAAACTGAACAAGACATAGTTGCCCACCCATCAATCCTATGGGTGTGATCAAAGTGCACCCATCCACATCGTAAATCTCTAGTCCCTATTCGCCTCATACGATTCACTAAGTCCACCCCTGATGTTGGTCCCTTGGTGGACATTTTAAACAAGTAGCACTTCTCCTTGGCATCACCTTGTCCCGGAAATCTACTTCCATGGAAAAATGGGAAGACACAACGTTTTTTCAAAAGAAGTATGTTGTCATACCCATCACCAACCACCTGACCTTGTTTGGCTCTCTCTTGTGAAACAATGCCTTTGAACCTATGTGTTTATTAGAGGGTTATTTCAAATGCAGGACATATATTGCAAGCAGAAAATAATAATGGACAAGCTTACCCTTTATTCTACACAAGTGGCATCATTTCTTCTAGAAAATGATTAAGGTCCACCTCAGTCGCCTCCGACTCGTCTTCTTTTGTTAAAGATTCAAACAACATCTGCTGAGCGACTAGCATCTGTATTTTTCGTGGGCCTCTCTTTTTGATCTTTAGGACTGTGCTCACAAGCCTCCGCACCTTGTCAAGGGTTGCCCTCTTTGTGCCATGTTGAACACTGTGAGCATGCTCCCCAACATGGATCACCAAACGTGTCATTGTAGGATCCAGTGGCAACACATAATAGATCATGCATTTGCAAATGGCTGCACAAGTAGCAACATTTTGACAATAGTGACATGTTATCTTGGAGTTTCCCTCACTTGCAGGATAACCCATGCTCACGGTTCTATCCAAGTGACCATGGAAAAAACATCATTGTATTTTCCCTCTGTTATGTAGTAAGGACAAGTGATCCTGAGACATTGAAGACTTCCAAGACAATAGCTCAAGCGCACAGTGCACTCAATTGCCATATTTGTTTGTGAGGGCCGCGACCACGGGTGACCATCATATTTTTGTTCCATACCCATCATTCGTTTCTTGCTATGTGTGGCTGGAAGCTCAAAAGCAATTGTGCCATTATACTCGATTGGGAGCTCATCCACCCTTCGTGGAGGTCCATAAAGCACTAGTAATTTTTTCAATCTACCCGTTCTAGCTTTCTCCTCAATGAAGGCTGCAATGGAGTTATCATAGGAAGATAAATCCTCGCTTTGGCTGCCCACACATAGGTCCTCCCTGACATTTGTGTCATGTAGATCCTTATGGATCCCTCCGTCATTGCATGCACCTATTGAAATTGTTACTTCATCAACATCCTTCTTGTTATCTGAGGGTATGTCAAGACACACTGGAGTTGATTTGCTACAACCAGGAGTACAATCAATGTAGTTGTCAATCTCATCTTCTATTGACTCAATACTGTTAGAGATGCACACATAGTCATTTGAGTGCATGATAGAGTAGGTGGCTGATAATGTACTATCAATCAGATAGTGCGCATGCCCTTGATGATCCCATCTTGGAGACACAGTGACATTGTTTGCTCCACCATCATTCTCTATGACGGCTTGCAACCCTTGGAATTTTTGTGTTGGAGGCAATAGATTCTGTAGGTAGTACTCACTCAAAAGAACCTCTCCATTTCTTAATGAAACCCTGTGCTCTAAGCAATCACTGGCTAGTCTCCATGTCAAAATAGCAAAACTCGACATGTTGTGCCCTCTGGTGGGTTAGTATTTGATGAAAAGAAGAAAACTCTGAATAGAGCTCACAGTGTGTATTTGATGAAGAGAAGGCAACAGTTCACCGTCGGATGACTGTGTAGAGAAAAAAGGGAGGCATGGAGGAAGTTACAAGAGGGTTAGAATAACCTCGAAGCTATAGCAACCGTCACTACAAGCAGAGATGACTAAATAATGAATATGCACACTCATCAAAATTTAAGAGCCACAGTCATTCATCAACATTTAAGAGTAATAATAAATAAGCATAATCATCAGAAATCAAAAGAAAAATTTACAACTCAATCACCCACCATCCTTCACCTTTATGCACTCATAATTAAGAGCTCTCGCCCCATGATTTTGTCAAAATAATGTTGTAAATTAGATTTAATTAATATTTTAAAAATTATTTATGTTGTATTAATTATTTAATTATTTAATGGCTAACTAATTACCTAATTACGTAATTACCTAATTATTTAATTATTTAACAGCTAACTAACTTACGAGAGAGAGACTAACTGGCTTATTAATTATAATAATTCTAGGAGCGATGACGAGAACATTAGCTTTGTCCTAAGCACTCTGATTGTGCTCATGATATGGACCATGACAATTGACTATGTAGCTTGATCTACTGTCAACGTTCGAGGCTTTGGAAGATTCAGATGAATATCATTGGGTGCGTTAGATTCGCGAACTATGTGCTCGGTGCTTAAACGATGGCAAATTCAGTGCGCGAGCAAAGTGCCTCTCTTCTTTATTAGGGTTATTAAGTATGGCGAAACTCTCTTCCTCAACTCTCTCCACTCTCTTTGCTCTCTCTCTCTCTCTCTCTCTCCCTTCTCTCTTTCTCCCTTCTCTTTCTCCCTTCTCCCTTCTCTTTCTCCCTTCTCTCATTCTCCCTTCTCCCTTCTCTCCCTCTCTCCGTCTCTCTCTCTCGCGACACACACACTCAAGAACTCTCTTTCTCCCTTCTCTTTCTCCCTTCTCCCTTCTCTTTCTCCCTTCTCCCTTCTCTCCCTCTCTCCGTCTCTCTCTCTCTCGATACACAACTCCTGCCCCACAACTCTTGCATGTTGACAGAGAGACTCCTAACGTTGAGGTACACCTCTCTGAAGCTCCATTGTGTCCGTTAGCATGCTCCAAGCGGCTTCGTGCAGCTCCGCATCTGCTCAACCGTTGACAGAGAGCCTCCAAGGCAAGATATTGAAGCCCCCTAATCATCCGCGTCCCCGCGGACGATAGGTGGGCTTATGCTCGCGTCCACGCAACCATTGACACACAGGCTCCAAACATTGAGATTGAAGCCCCCCAATCGTCCGCGTTCGCGCGGACGATGGGTGGGCTTATGCATAAGTGTCGTCTCTCCTGTGTGGCATCATCTCTCCCGTGTGGCGTCATCTCTCCCGTGTTAGCGTGGCGTCATCTCTCCCGTGTGGCTTCGTCCGTGACCTCAGCTCTCCTGTGTGGCTTATGCATGACGATGGGTGGGCTTATGCATAAGCCCCCCAATCGTGCGTGTCCACGCAGACGATGGGTGGGCTTATGCACAAGCCTATTTTCATTGAATTTTCTAAATTAAAGAGGTTGATTGTGTTATTAACCTTAAAGAGATTGATTGTGTTGTTAATCTTTAACCTTAAAGAGATTGATTGTGTTGCTAATCTTAAAGAGATTGATTGTGTTGTTAATCTTAAAGAGGTTGATTGTGTATCTATTTGCAAGTGTGTAGAGAAAGTTATGGCACCTAAAAGAGTGCTTAGAGAGAGAAATAAATGTGTGTCACCTCATAGTAGCTGTGAAGTCTGTATGAAGCTACGTTCAGGATGTGTTCTTGGGCTGATCTTAGAGCAAGAATCATCATCGCGTTTGAGATCAGTGGACACTCCAACAAAGAAAGGATGTGGTCCAAAAAGATGTGTCTACATTGATGACGAAGCACAAGTGGATGGGGACTCCAATACAATTGACGGGGTTGCGGAGCACACAGGTAGTCACTTATGTGTCCATTTCATTTACATATGACTCTTTGTTCAGTGTTATGTATTATATATGATTGGTTTAATGCTACTGTTTTTTATTGTTACTTATTAATATCTGCTCCTACAGAAACTAATGTGCAGCATGATAGTCTAGATGACAAAGAAGAGGTGAGTGGTGATAGTGATCAAGGGGAGAATGATGATGAAAAAGAAAAGAAGCACTCAAGGAACTTAGGCAAGCAAGTCTCTCTAGGACTGATGAAGGATGTGCTGAGTCAATTTTATATAAAAAAGAGGACGCTGCCTCCTCTTGTGCCTCTTTGCAGATTAGTGGCTCATGAGGCAGTCAGATTTGCTACGGATGATGCCCAGTGGTTGATTCCTTCCTTTGATTCCACTGGTTATCTTGAGACTATGGGACACTTCCTTGTGTCAGTTGAAGGTCCGAGAGGGGAGACCATGTCTGTGACAGCCAGCAATCTAGATGAATGGGGTCCAATATGGTGTCAAAGAAATGAAGATTTTGAGAGGGCTCTTGGAAGAGAGTGGCAAGACCTTAAGGGTAAAAAGTTCTTGGTTTGGGATGGAAACCACATTCTTAAAACGTGGTGGAAACGCATCAAAGAAAGTAAGTTGTCCACTATACATGCAAGTATTGAATGTTTGTATCCCATTCTTATGTTTGTTGATTTTCAATTATAGAGTACTCCGACTGTGCTCACTACCATGCTAGTGTACGGTGCCAATTCATTGAGGTGCCAAAGGCGAAGGAAGCAGAGCTACTACTCGCACTAGACACCACCAACGCGTAAGTCTTCTTCCTTTAACTATGCTCCTCTTTGTAATATGTTACACTTACATTCTCATATTATGCTTTTGCTTGTTTTCAATAGTATTTCTAGAGCTCATGTTACTCCAAATATTGCGCATGAGGTGTATATGTTTCAAAAGTTTGGTATTGCAAACAAAGACTCCATTCTAGATAGATTGAGTCCGGCCATGAGGAAGTGGGCTGAGGTTGAGATGAGTATAGAGGCAAGGTATTATCATGGTGTTGCTCCATGGTATAACTCTCCTTGTGGTTTAATATCTCAGCTTGTATGGAAGGTGATTTTCTATCTATGGCTCACTTGTATGAGATGTGCTTTTCTATCTCTAATTTAGTTTTTTTTTTGGAATGATAGGATGAATTTCATGTCTTCATCTCAAAAGAAACTGCGAAGCTTCAGGCTCTTGGTCTAGATGAGGTAGAGAGGAAGAAACATTTGGAGAAGGCTACAAGGGTGGAAGAGGAGCGCCTTAAGGATAGGGGTTACAAGTACCTATCCATTGCTAATCCCCAAAATGGTGATGAGTTCTTTAAGTTGTTATTTGGGCTAAAGTGGGATGATGCAAGCATGCTCAAGATCACAAGAGACAAGTTGTATTGTCTCACAAGCTCAAAAATCCCTGTGGAAAGGTAATTTGTATATATAACGCAAGGTGTGTGTATGTGATGCTTTTTTCTTCAATGCTTTCTATTTGCGTATATTGTTGTGCATCACAGGAAAAAAATATTGTTGCATCTTATGAGTCTCACAAACGCCAAAGACCCCCAATACCCACATTTTGGTGATTATAAGCTCTTTCGGGTTTACATGAAGAAAGAGACATATTGGGCTCACTTGCATTCGGAGGCACTACTTCAGATTGATAGGATACAAGTAGAAGGCCCACAGCTACCAGATTCATTTGAGGAGTTCTTTAAGCTTAACATGAAGAATCATGTCATGCAGGTTGACTGAATGCAGTGCATTCATATTGCTTTCTTAAGTTCTTTCTTAGAATGTATATGTGCTAATGTTAAGCGCTTGTGAAACTTGTGTAGGCTTTTGTACACCTCCTGGATGGAGTGAAATCTTCAGATGTTGCAGAGAAGATGCCAGAGCTTACATTTTCAGCCAAACGTGTGATTTATAGGTTAGCATCAAAACTATTTTTTTGCAAACTCTTCATCTTAAATGTAGTAGATATAATGGCACGAAAGCCTATTTATGTTATTGATTTTTCTATTCTAAGCTCCACGTGAAAGCTCGAGGTTGGGTGGTTTGTTTATTATTATAAAACTATTGTCTTATATAAAGGAGATTGTGTGTCTAATTTTCATATTAGATTGCATGCATTTGCTTGCGTAATTGGCAAGAATGTTGCAGGTGGATACTACAATGTGTAGAAGAGAAGAGACTGGATGCAGCTCCGCAATTCACAAGAGAGTGGATTGATGTTCGTGACGAGAACACTATGTATTCTCCATCATTACGTGAGAGAAAATTGACGGCATGGGAGGCAAGTCTTTGCCCTTGGTAGCTGGATTACCCTGTGGGGGTTATCCCTAAGCAAGAGAAAGATCTGCATGAGAGTAAGTACTTCAATCTATGTAAACATCTCATCGCTTTTGTATAAAACTTTTGTATGTCAATGACCAATAACCAAGCCTTAGACCAAGTGATAATCAAGAGTAGGAGGAATCAACCAAAGAATAGCTTGAAAATTGGGCCACATTTTTTTGGGTTGTTTACAGCAGTCAATAGTCTAGCTATGGTGCAACCTCTAGTACTCCTCCTATTGAGAATGAAGAGTGGAAGAAGATTCAAGCATGAAATGATTGGAAAACTTCATGATCTAGGAGGTAGAAAGAGATCTTTGTAGAAAAATCCATGGAAGCTTGAAAATAGCTTGAGGAAAGGGGAAAGAGAAGCCTCCCTTGAAAAATAGTTTGTTTCCCTTCCAAGTCCACTTAACTCCTATTTGACCATGTTACCTTCAAAATTGCATGAAAATTTGATGATGACATGCTATTTTGTCTTTCCACCACCATATCTATCCCAAAGATCTCTAGATATAGTTTTTTTCCAATTGTAGATATCCTGCAAGCCATTGCTAGTCATTGTTGTAAGAGAGGGGGATTTAATAACGGGGAAATACTAGCTACACTGGCTAGTATATAAGGTGAGAGAGACTTAATTTTTCATTATCAGTTAAATATACAAGTCTTCTTTCTCCTTCACCTTGCTCTCCAAGCTTCCATGTCTTCCTTCCCTATCTTCTAGTCTTTCTCTCTCTATTTCTAGTATTTCTCTCTCCT
Source organism: Lygodium microphyllum (assembly GCF_053477565.2). Classification (NCBI taxonomy): domain Eukaryota; kingdom Viridiplantae; phylum Streptophyta; class Polypodiopsida; order Schizaeales; family Lygodiaceae; genus Lygodium; species Lygodium microphyllum. Next base: position 23,491,409 of record NC_141140.1, on the reverse strand, counting down.
CGTAACTGTCTTTCTCTCTCTTCTGCTCTTCTTCTTCTTCTTCTCTGCAGTTCTTGGTCCCAGTTAGTCCCTCATTTTACCCAGTTACAACTTTCTAGTCACATGGAATTTTGAGTCACAGGTACACAGGTACAAGGAGCAATAAGCGAGTTCCCAAAGATTTTTGGACACAAAGACTGCAGGCAGGAGCATTAATGGTGTCTTGGACCAAGTTTGGAGGAGGGAAGACTGACTTTGGTAGCTCGTGGGTCATTTTTGGCTCATTTTGAAGGTAAACTCTTAGTAACCGTGGTCACAAGAGTTAGAAGAAAGTCTGACTTTTCAGGGAGGGTCTTCTCTCTCCTCATTTCTCAAGCTTCTTGCAAGCTTCCATGGAGGAAATCAGGCCCAAATCTTGCTCCCCTTTCCTCTCTTCCGCAATCCCTCTCCCTCTTCTTTCTCTCTCTCCTATCCTCTCTCTTACAATGGTATCAAACAAACAGATAAGGGATGCGCACAACCCGAGGGATGACACCAACTTTGAGGTTGAAGAGGAAGAACTCTCTCACTCCATGGGAAGTCTTAGTACACTCAATCATACCCTCAGTTCACACGAGACTAGACATGCGGAGAGGCATAGGGAAATAATGGAAGGTCAAGCTCAAATGGTGATGGAGATGCGCCAAATGACCTCTATCATGGAAGCACTTGTAGCCAAGTTCTCAATGTGGATGGAGTCCCAAATGGAAGGTCAAGCTCAAATGGTGATGGAGATGCGCCAAATGACCTCTACCATGGAAGCACTTGTAGCCAAGTTCTCAATGTGGATGGAGTCCCAAATGAAAGGCAAGGAAAAAGAGGATAGACCAAACATGCAAGCTAAAAGAATGACCATCCCATCCGTGAATGTAGCCTATGCAAGTACCCAAGGTATTTTGGGAAGAATGGGCATTCCCAACATCAGCTTTGAGCAAGGAGAGCCCTTGCAAAGGCATGAGGAGCCCACAAACAATGGGATGAGAAGTAACTCTCAGCCACCACCCATGCCCATACCACCTATGCGTGCTCAACCGTCGTTTGGAAGGAATCACTCAAACAATGGGTCATTTCTTGGCAGCCAAATGGATCAGCCCCACTTTGGGTATATGGGACAGCCCCCCAACCATGAAAGGGAGTTGAGAGACAAAATCATTTTCTCAAAGTTCAATGGCCAGTCGTCCTCCCCGATTGAATTAGAAGAATGGCTCTCGAAGCTTGAAGACTACTTTGACATAATGCCAAGAAATGATGATAAAAAAGATACACTTTTCCACGATACACTTAGAGGGCTTTGCCCACACGTGATGGTGGTACATAAAGAGTGAAAATCAGCAGCTTGTTGACACTTGGGATGCATTCAAAGCCCTTATGATTCAATTCTTTGTATCTCCGATTGAGAAGAAGGAGAAGCTTGCAAGGCAATGGTATGATTTAGAGCAACGTGGGATGATGGTGCATGACTACACAAACCAATTCTTCAATCTCACAATGTATGTTGAGTCCATTAGTGATTATGCAAAGCTTCATAAGTACATTTATGGTTTGGATCCCCAACTCTCGGCTGATGTTTCAGCCCAAAGCCCGTTAGATTTTTTCAAAGCTATTGAGTTGGCTGAGAGGTACTCTCGTAAGTACCGCCGAGATGCTTCATTTCAGCATGGGCAGTAAAGAGGGATGTCTTAGCCATTATTTGGGCAGCAAAGAGGATCTATGCAGTCACATTTTGGGCAGCAAAGAAGTGCTATAAAACCCGGGAAATTTGGAGCAGGTTATGGTGGTGGAAATATGCCATTCAGCACCCCGAAGATTCCCACATACCCCACCTTTAATGCCTTTAGGCAAAATAGTAATTTCAGGACTACAAACCAATGAAGAGCTGAAAATAGACAAGGGGACAGCAAGGGGAAAAATGCTTCAGCTTTTGGTGGTCAACGCTCTATCCCGATGGACCTCTACAAAGAGAGGAAACAAAAAGGACTTTGCTTTAAATGCGAGGAAAAGTATACAGCCGAGCATGCATGTAAACGTGCTTAGGAATGCAAAAGCAAGGGTACATAGCATGTTAGTCTTTGATGAATCTGATGAGGATCATGAGGATGCTAGTGCCTTTGCAATCACGGCCCAAAATGATGAGGTTGAAGAGGAATGTGGGCAAGAAGAATTCTTTGACCCGGTTGACATCTTCCCATTTGACCCTGGCAGTTATGTAGATGTAAAAATGGGTGATAAGAATGATTCACATGCTGCTATCACTATTTGTACTATCTCCCAGGATGCTTGGACAGGATCTAAGAGCCCCAACACTCTTCGTCTTCAAGGCAAGTTTCACGGGAAATATGTATTTGTCTTGGTAGATAGTGGTAGCACACACAGTTTCATAAATAGAGTAGTTATGGATAGGCTGAAATATTTTGTCTCTGATTTACAGCAACCAATGAGGGTGCAAGTGGCCAATGGGAGTGAGGAAATTAGTACTCATGTATGCCTAGTTGTACCTATTAAGCTTGCTGAAAATTATGAGAAGAAAGTGGATTTGATTGCACTCAATATGGGGCCGATAGACATTGTGTTGGGCTGCGATTGGCTGAAAACTTTGGGCACCATTTCCATGGATTTTTCATTACTGTACATGCAGTTTTTCAAGGCTAGACAGCTTGTTCACCTGCAGGGAATTAAAAATAGCAGTGAATTTCAGCTTATTACAGCCAAACAGCTCAAGAAAGAGTTCAAGAAATGCTCCCAGATTTTTGTGTTGCAATTAAATAATGAAAATGCAGATCAGTCCCGAAAAATGCATGATAATTTAGCCCTTAAGGCTCTACTTGCGGAGTATGGTGACTTGTTTTAGTTGCCTACAGCATTACCTCCCAAGAGAGCGGTTGATCATCCCATTGATTTGGAGCCCCATTCCAAGCCGGTCAATAAACCCCCTTACAGGTTGTCCAAATGTGAAAGAGAAGAAGTGGCCAAGCAGGTCAAAGATTTAGTAGATATGGGATTCATTGAGCCTAGCTCATCCCCTTTTGCATCACGTGTCTTGCTAGTTAAAAAGAAAGATGACACTTTCAGGATGTGCATTGATTATAGAGATCTGAATAAGATCACTATCAAGAATAGATACCCTATTCCTAGGGCAAATGACCTGTTAGATGAGTTGAAGGGAGCTAAGTATTTCACAAAGATTGATTTGAGATCCAGCTACCATCAGATACGCATGCATGAAGGGGATGAGATAAAGACTGCATTCAGGACTGATCGTGGGCTCTATCACTTCTTAGTCATGCCCTTTGGCTTGACTAATGCACCAACCACGTTTCAGAGCCTCATGAACAAATTACTTCAGCCTTACTTATTCGAATTTGTATTGGTATTTTTCGATGGCATCCTCATTTATAGTCGCTCAAAGGAAGCTCACCTTATGCACATGAGGCATATATTTGATATACTTAGATAGCATAGACTCTTTGCTAAGGAGACAAAGTGTTCATTCATGCAGATTGAGGTTGAGTAATTGGGACACATTGTCAGTGAGGCAGGCATTAGAGCTGACCCAAAGAAAGTGCAATGTGTCAGAGATTGGCCCACACCTGCAAATACTACCTCTTTGAGAGGATTCTTGGGTCTCTCCTCATTTTACCACAGATTCATTCGGCACTCTTCCACTATTGCAGCCCCTCTCATTAATAGGCTAAAGAAAGAAGCATTTCTCTCAGATCCATTGGCAAATAGAAGCTTTAATCAGCTGAAAGATTTGCTTACTTTAGCCCCTATCTTGGTATGCCCTGATTTTTCTAGGGAATTCATCATTCAGTGTGATGCCAGTGGGAGAGGAATTGGTGTAGTCTTGCTGCAAGAACATAGGGTCATAGCTTTTGAGAGCTGAAAGCTAGCTGAAAATGAGAGGGTTATGAATGTCTATGATTAGGAAATGCTGGCCATCCTTCATGCCATCAAGAAATGGCATCACTATTTGTATGACAGTTGATGTAGACTGAAAAGCGACCATAGAGTACTCAAGTACTTCTTGTCTCAGTCAAATCTGACTCAGAAGCAGAGGAGATGGGTAGCCACCTTACAGAACTATGACTTTGACATCACCCACACTCATGGGAAGGACAATGTAGTGGTTGATTCCCTGTCTAGGATGTGGGCATGTAAAGTCTCTGCTATCATGGAGTTACATAGTGATTGTATTCATGAGCTTTAGGAGGCTTACCTGTTAGACGATGATTTCAGCAATGTATTTCAGAAATTACAGCAAGGACAATGTGTGGAAAACTCTTCATATCAGCTAAAAAATGGGGTTTTATGGTATAATGGCCAAATTGCCATCCCTCATACTTCCCCATTCAAGCAGAAAATCATGTAAGAGATGCATTCAGCCCCTATAGCTGGTCATTTGGGAGTCTTTAAGACTATGACAAAATTGCTAAAAGCTTTTACTAGAACGGCCTTTGGAAAGATGTGAAATACTTTTTCTTGGGCTGCGTGCCTTATCAGCAAAACAAGGACAACACCTTAAAACCAGCTGGTTTACTTCAGCCATTGCCTATGCTTGAAGGCAAGTGGACACACATCACTATGGACTTCATTACCGGCCTACCGGTGACCAAGAAAGGTTGGGGCAGCATCTATGTAGTTGTGGACAAACTTACAAAGGCAGCCCATTTCATTCCCACAAAGACTCAGTATAATGCTTCTCAAGTAGCCAGCCAATTCATGGAATATGTTTTCAAATTACATGGCTTACCACAGGTCATTGTGCATGACCAAGATGCTAAGTTTATGAATAACTTTTGGCGGGTAGTTTTCAGCTCTATGGGCACTCAATTAGCCCCTTCCACTCCTTACCATCCACAGACAGATGGTCAGACAGAAAGGGTTAACAAATGGCTGGAAACTTACTTGAGGCATTTCTGTCATCATGTGCAGCATGCTTGGGACTCATGGTTGCACTTAGCTGAGTTTACCTATAATAACTCTACACATGCTAGCATTGGAGTTTCACCTTTCGAGGCCTTGTATGGCTACAAGGTGCCCCTTCCTATGGTTATCTTCAATGATAAAATAAATCCACAAAGGAAGTAAGAATTAGAGAGAATGCAGGCCTTACTTCAGCAATGTAAAGCTAACTTGAAGAGAGCCCAAGATCAAATGAAGCTTTATGCTGATGACAAAAGACAGGATGTGGAGTTCCAAGAAGGGGATTTGGTGCTCTTGAAAGTGCCTAAGTCTAGATATGCCTCCCTTAAAGATGGGTCCAGCAATAAGTTGGCACACAGGTTCTATGGACCATACCGAATTATCAAGAGATTGGGAGACTTGGCATATCGATTGGCATTACCCCCATCTACGAAGATCCATAATTTCTTCCATGTGAGTCAGTTGAAGCCCTTCATTGGCTCAGCAGTGGACTATGTTGAGGAACTCCCACCGATAGATGAAGAAGGAACCATTCAATACATACTCGAAAAAGTCATAGGAAAAAGGAAAAAAAGGCTTCGTTCTCACTCGATCATGGAATACTTGATTAAGTGGCAAGTTTTAGCACTTGAGGAAGCTTCTTGGAGGTAAGCTTCAATTTTGGAAGAGTTCCCATACCTTTTAGAAGCAGATTTGGTTGAAATCTAGCTAACTATGGCCCTTTTTCTTGGGGGTCATACCATGAACTGCAGCTGTGGGAGTTCTGTTCATAATATAAATAGCCTCAGACAAAAAATGCTTAGGCATATTCTTTTCAACCATCAAGGCACGTGCAACTTCTGCAATATGCCTGTTTTTCCTTTCTGCAACCCCATTTTGCTGTGGGGTATACCTGCATGTGAACTGTCTCTTTATCCCATGAGACCTCAGAAAATCACTGAACTCATTTGAGAGGTACTCTCCTCCTCCATCTGACCTCAAGCACTTTACTTTCAAGCCTGTTTCTCTTTCAACTGCAGCCTTGAAAGTTCTAAAGTGCTCAAAAGCTTCACTCTTTTCCTTCATAAAATATACCCACAGCTTTCTAGAACAATCATCAATGAATGTGACAAAGTATGAACTACCTCCAAGAGATACATTTTGTGTAGGCCCCCAAATGTCTGTGTGCACAACATCAAGGATATTTCTGCTTACATCTCTGTCATGTGAAAAGGGTTGTCTTGCGTGCTTACCAAACTGATATGCTTCGCATACCTTATGAAATTCTGCAACTCTAAATGTAGGCAAACCTGTAACCAACCCTTTGGACCGCATTAATTTCAGCCTTTGTACATTTGCATGTCCAATGCATTTGTGCCAAATTTCAATATCTGCAACAACACCTTTTCCTTTAGCATACATAGCAGCATTCATAGTAAGAATTTCAGCATCCAGAGTAAACATACATTCAACTCTACTTCCCTTTGCTACCAACCTGCACTTGTCATTGAAGTCTTCTACAAAGCAGCCCTTTGCATTAAATTTGACTTGCAGCCCTTGCTCTACCATTTGACCGACCGACACCAAGTTCTTTGTAATAGATGGCACATGTAATACATCTGAAAGACTCTTTGTCTTACCATCATGCAAGGACAAGGGAACTTTTTCAATGTGTGAAATTGGGTGGCATGAATCATCACCCGTCTGCACATAACCTGCATTTTGCAAATCCTACATCTCTCCAAACCATTCTGCATGGCTGGTCATATGATTGGATGCATCTGAATCAACATACCAAACATCATCATGTGTTCCCTTTCCTACAACAGCATTCAGCATATGCTGCATAACAAACAGACATTCATTTTTGTCTTCATTCTGTCGTGAAGACGATGCATAGTTTCCTTGCTGCAACTTACCACTGCGAATATCATCTTTCTTAGCATAACATTGGGTTGCAATATGACCTATTTTTCCACAGTAGTGACACACAATACTAGAGTTGTTAGAGCCTCTGTTCTGCCATCCACCTCTTCCTCTAAAGCTCCCCCTGCCTCTAAAGTTACCACGACCTCCTGAAACCTACATATCGCCAAATTGCTGATTCAATCTGTTTTTCTAGTTGTCACTATCACGTCCTGTACCATGGCCTCTTGAAGAGAACCTGCCACGTCCCCTTCCTGAAGTGGAGTAGAAAGCTTGGACCTGTTCACCACTTTTTTTAGATGTCTCACTCTGCATGTTGATCTCTTCAGTGATCATAAGGGAGACCAACTCATCGAAATCTGGAAATGGCTTTCTAACATATACGGAAGTTACAAAAGACTTCCAAGCCTTTTCATTGTTAAGTCCATCCAAGGTAGATGACATCAAATCATCATCATCGGGCATTGCATCAATCGCTGCCAAGGCATCTGCAATGCTCCTTACTTTTAGTGCATACTCATTGATAGACATCTTCCCTTTCTTCAATGTATTCAACTCTTTCTTGAGTTGAATCTTTCGTGCCTTTGTATTTACGAAAAACATACTTTCAAGTATGGTCCAAGTTGCATATGAATTCTCTGCATTTCTAATGTGTCCCAGCATATTATTGTCAATTACTGCAGACAACCAATACATGACCTTTTTATCTTTTGCATTCCATTCCTTCCGTGCCTTTGTCTCTTCTGCAATTGGAGGATCACTCACCTCTGGCTCTTCTTCACCTGAAACAAACTCGTAGAGGCCTTTTTCAATAAGGAAGTTCATGACATGGAACTTCCATGAAGGGTAGTTGTTCTTGTCGAGCTTCTCAATGATGGGGCTTCCACTATTCTATGCCATAATCACAAAATTAATACCAAACAGCAAGCAAATATTCTGCAACCCTCGACCTGTAGTGCACAGCAATACACCAGACAGCCTTTTTCACTGTGTGCTCAACAATACATGCAATCTGCAACCAGTTTGCAGATAAACCTTGTGTTTACTCGCTGTAAACACCTTTCGGTCAAAATAGCCAAAATCTGTAACTTGTGCACCCACTTTCGGTCAAAATAGCCAAAATCACAGTGTACCCTGAAACTGTTATTCGCAACCTTGCTGCTCTAAAACAGGGCCTGAAACGGCCTTAGATGCCCAAAATAATTGTGGTAAGCCCTAAAGGGTTTGTCTGCAGAATACACAACACTCTTCACACACCAAATCTCACTGCAATCTCAGATTTTTGCTCGACCCTGCTTTCGGTGCATCCACAGGCACTATCCAAGACAGAGAGTGGAAGAATGGGAGAGCTTCTTACTCGTGGCTTGCTTGCTCAAACCTTGCTTCTTCTCCTTCATTTCAGCCTTCGAAATCAGCCTCTCTTAGTGGTGCGGCTCTGATACCATGTCAAGAATCGCGTGGTGGGGGGACTTGCTCAAGATGTTGCGCCGAACACACACAGAATGCACAAGGAGAAGCTCACTCAAGAGACAAGAAGAGAGATGGAGGTCAAAACGTTTTCTTTCTGGTTTCTTCTTTTTCTTCCACAATCTTTACAATGTACACAAAGTATAGATAAGATACAACATAAAGGAAAGTGGCCTACTAAGTCAAACAATGCATAACCGACTACACTAGTCGACTGGCGCTATAACTATACCAGTTGTAAATAGGTATAACAACCTGAATATAATAAGTAATGAGTCAGTGTCCATGTGAGAGTCATAATGACCATCGACATGCTAAGTGTAGACATGTGGACCCATCTAACTAGGCGGTCGATCATCAATATCCGCATGTCTTGAGCTTGTCATCTCAACATGGACAGCAATGTACACATACATGGAATGAAAGTACTTCTTGAGAGTTATATTTTGATGTATAGCACACCCCGTTCAGAGCCTCCCACAGAAAGTTATGACAGATTTAATACAACAGGGTCCTGTAGTAAACAACATGTTGTCCACTGTCTGCAGCCTGCATCTACTCTAGATATTTGGGTCAAAAACTCATGTTTATAACTCCCCAATAAGGCCCATAAATCATACATACCTGTTAACCCCAACACGAAGAAAGCAAAAGAAAGCGAGAAAGACGTAGGGCAAAGGCGGAAAAAACAAAAAGAAGTAGCCCAACTGAAGTAGGAATAGGAGGGTGCATTTTAAAATATAAAGGCGCACCCTGAAATCTTGTAAAAGAGCGCCAAGCTCTCACCCGTGCAATTTGTAAATGTAGACGGGTGATGGAAAGGAATCTAGGAAGATAGAGGGACAATGGGAAAAAGGGCCTAGGCTAATGGCCGGCCATGTAAAAAAGGGGGACAACCGCCCATGGAAATTAAGGGCATGTATATAAAGTTAAAAGGTAAATGAGAAGAGCATCCTCGTGTGTGGAAAACAGCACCTCCTTCTTCTCCTCCTGTTTCTCACCTTTGTGGCTCCTTGCTTGTGCTTGTGAGAGGGACTGAGAGCGTTAGAATGTGTGAGGGAGTGATCGTGGGAGGGCAAGGGAACCTGGAGAAGAAGCTCCCCATTCTCCCTCTTCATCTTCTCCTCCCCTCTTCTCTCCTCTGGTCTTGAACATGGCTATGGGGGATGAAGCTCAGGGGAGAGGGATTGAGGTTGCTTGAGTTCGCCTCAAGGATCGTGGAGCTACAGGGGTGCAAGAAAGAAGAGGGTACTCGATCGAGCATCAAGGTAAGCTCACTACACCCACAAGGTAGGCGTAGTGCGACGGCTATGTGAGAGGTAGCCATGGCTGCTCAGTTCGAAACACTTGAGCAATAAGTGGTCTGAGGGTCTTGGCGGTTGAGCAAAAGCTCCTACATTTTGGTTCCGTTGTCGGGACCAATGGATTCGAGCTTTGAGCGCCGCGCGTAGCAGATCGAGCATGGAAGTAGGGTTTGCAGCCTGAACCAATGCTCGAGATAACTAGGAGACTTAGGAGGTTTTAATTTGAGGAACAGATAAGTATTTGGGTTTGTTGGAAGCATTAGATTAGGACTACTGTTTTACATTTCTGTTTTTCATATTGGCTGCACTAGATGGAGATTAGATTAGGGTAAAACCAGATAAAACAAAGGTTCTGGGTGGCTGCTGCTAGAAACATGAAAATAGGGGACCAGACTCAAGCTTCTAGGTGAACCAGGGATAGGGAACCGGCTATAGGGTTTTGCAGTGCTGGGAAAGAACCTTAATAGGCCAGGACAGACCTCATTTTCTTAGTTGGATTTATTGTGTGTGTGTGAGAGAGAGAGAGAGAGAGAGAGAGACTTCTGGTTCACAGGACGAGGAAACGCAACCCCGATTCCAGGCGCATTCGATTCGTGCCACTTCAGGTGAGTCCAGTGAGTTCCAGTAGCACTCTGATCGGTTATGGGATGCTTTGTGATGATTGAGTACAGAAGACAGTAGGGAGGATTCAAACGCATCGGAATTGTGCCCGTCGCTGATGTAGTCAGACCAACTCGCAGTGGTCCGATTCCCAGAATCGGACCACCCGAGTTTCGGAGTCGAACCGTCCGATTGCGAGTGAGTCGGACCAGTCTAGTCCGATTCCCAGGATTGGACCAGTCCAATCAGACATGCCATGTGGCACTCGGACTACCCCTTATAACCGGACACCCAACTATCCACTCAGACCAGCTTGTCCGATCAGACACCTTGCCCAATCGAAGGAATTGGACCCAACCCGTCCGATTCGGACACTCGGACAATCGGACCACCCAGAATCAAACCAATCCATAATCGGACCACTCAGATTCGGACCAACCTATTCGACTCGGATCAGTCCAGAATCGGACCAACATCGTCCGACTGTTAGAGTCGGACTACAGCGGTCCGATTGCCAGAGTCGGACCACCCCGGTCCGATTCCCAGAATCGGACCATCTTACCAAAACACAAAGATAAGGATCTTTGCTGACCTGACCACAGACCTGACCCCAGGATGCAACCTTGAACACCCCCAGAACCCAAGTTGGTCATTAGAACCTCGGAAATTAATCGAACTCAGGATGCGGAAAGACCATAGAATAGCCAAGAACCGAGTGGGAAACTCAAATTATACTAAGAAGGTGGGTAGAAGTAAGGGGGAGTTTGCATTAAACTCTTTTGCATCAGCATTTCACTCTTGCGCTCCACTAAACCTGCATAGCAAGAAAAGAGAAAAGCCTGTTTTTGCACCAAGCACCACGAAAACACTAAGCACAAAGTGCAAGTAAGGATCGACGCTGCTTTCAAATAACAAGGAACACATTTGGATACCTAATAACATTAAGGAACCCACTAGTAGGAGGAGACCCCAAGACTTAGACAGGTGCCTGAGCACCCCACTAATAGTGCCTGGAGGAAACACAAGGACACGGGAAGCAACAAGATAGAGGAGTGGAAGCCACCGAAGCTGATTGGATTTATCGATGACCTCGTTGAGCCGAAACCAGAAATAATGTCGGGATCAAGAGGCAATCAAGGGGAAGACCAATTAGACCTAGGAGAATTTCCAACTTCGGTCCAAGAATTGGTCCACGACTACGATCTACTCACCAGAACTGAGATCCAAGGTAGACCTGTAGAAGAAGTGGTGGCTAACCTGGAAGAAGAGAGAAGAGCTATCAAGAGAGCGTTGGAAGGCATAATTGCCTACAACCATGAGCAAAGGGCTAGAAGGCTGCAGTAAGATGTGGATATGTATGAGGCTAGAAGAGTGCTAGACTTAGCAGGGGCAGCCAAGTCCAGACCGAATGTAGAGAGGGAATGGGCAGCAGAGGCTGGCATGACGTTGAGTGAATTGGTGGCAAAGTGACTCATGGACAATACATCCGTGGAGCAAAGTGCTACTGCCCTAGCCACCACGCTACTGTCAGGATTGGGAGTCACGCAAGGGGCTAAAGGGCAGGCTAAAATCCCTATAGTAGCGAAACAACTAGCTTGATATGAACCTAGCAGTGACGCGTATAGCTTCATGGAGCAGTTCGAGCAAGTATGTGAGGCAAACGGTCTTACTGACCTTGCGCAAAGAGCCCAAGCCTTCGGCCTGTGTTTAGGCGATAAGGGGAGGACCCGGTACTCTAGTCTGGATGACGCAGAACGTACAAACTTCGCTCGCCTTAAGGGCCTCTTTATCAAAAGGTTCTCAGAGGCAGGGTATTCGGACAACCTCATTGTTAGATTAATGAATATCAGTCAAAGGGAGGAGGAGGACGTTAGGGATTACATTACTCAGGTGCATAGCCTCTACAAGAGAATCCCTGCCAACGAGCGACCTACCGAAAGGGCAGTGTCTATAGTGTTCATGAATGGGGTTCGGAGTGAGGAGCTCTACAAGGCTACGGCCAGTAACTCCACCTTACAATGGGATGTGCTAGCTCGAGTCTTCGAGGAGGCAATACATGTAGATGATCAACTTAGAGAGCGAAGCATGAGGGATACCACCCGAGATAATGCAAACTAGAGGGACCCTGAGAGATCAACCTCCTTAGGGGAAAAAGCAACTGCTAGTGCGCAGGACAAGGGAAAGAGTGCAGACCATGACCAAGGGATGGCAGAGATGAGAATGGAGATTGCGTGGTTACAAGAGCTCGTTAGAAAGCCGGTGAGATCGCATGTACAATGTGTGTACTATGGCGGCAATCACCTCCCAGTGGAGTGCCAAGATCCTCGATCTCGGCCATGCTCAAATTGCGGTAGATTCGGTCATGATACAGCGCATTGTAGAATTCCCAGGAGACTTGCATATACGCAGCAGTACAATCCTCCATACTTAGGCAGTAGGCCACCTAATTTCTTGGGCAGGGGAACCCAGCTAGCTCTTCCAGCACCAACTGACCCAAGACCTGTCGTGCCTAGGCTGGAGATTAACCCGACTGGCATACCTAGGCCACCAGGGCCTTTTGTGACTCACCCACCTAGTGACGCTCCTGTCCACATTGTGGAGGAGCCCAATGAGGAAGAGGCATATGTCAATTCTTATGTATCCTACGATGAGGAGGGCAACCCAGTCCTGATGGACTACCGGCCAGCACTGGTGATAGCCTTAGGAAGAGGACGAGGCAGAGGATTTGGAGGGCCAAGCCAGGATCCGGTCACATGCTGGACTTGCGGCCACCCAGGCCACATTTCATCACGCTGCCCAGAGCGAGAACAAGCTAACAAGGACGAAGCAGATCTCCGATGCGCAAAGTGTGGAATCACACACCTGTTTCCTAACTGTCCTTGGCGGAAGCCATTAACGGGCGCTGCCAACATGCCATCAGTGCCCTTGGGGCTCTTCGGAGTTGAAACTTTCGGTAGTGAGGATATGCCCATCCCACTACATTCTATGACGCGAGCTCAAACGAAACAAGCAGGCATCTCCTTACTAGGGCCAAGCAACCTTGATGCAACCTCTATAGGGAAGAAAAGCCAGAGAAGACGGAAAAAAAGTACTGAGGTGAAGATAACCCTTAAAACCGAGGAAACGACTACGCTAGTGACGGGAAAGAGGGTCACAGACGCAGAGGCAGAGACGTCGGCTTCTAAGACAACAGAGCTAGGGAGTTCCAAGGTAGGAGAATATCCCCATCCCAAATGAAAACTCGAAGCTATAGCCAAGGTCAAGGAGTGGGTCAAGGATGCCCAAAAGCACCTTGAAGATGCTAAACCCATATTGGAAGACCCTATGGACGACTTCTCCAGTGTTAACACACCAATGTCACCCTCAAAACCACCGGCTGGGAACATGCCTGCACCCCTAAAGGTGGCTCAGCAGCAAGGCCGGGGGGAAGCTTACCAGGGCAGACAGGATGCATGGCCTAGAACTGCCAGCCTCGGAGGAAGACAAGGGTCCAATAGCCTCCTCACAACTCTGCTGTCTGCCCTAGTAACTCTAAGCCTGGAGGATCTACTTAGGCAAAATCACTCCTTGTGGCAGGAGTTAAAAGACTCGATCGAGGGACATGCGGAACTGGTGGGCACTGATTTGCAAGATCACGACGTAGTTGCATAGATCCCAAGTCTAACTCTACACACAGATCCTAAGTCTTTGCACATCAATGCTTTTTGGGAGGGCACTGAAATGCACGCAGTTTTGCTCATCCTAGCCTTAGGGGACATGACTCAGAAGGGAATTGTAGACACAGGTGTCGGTGTTAGTGTGCTAAACCATGCGGTCCTAGAGGCATGGGGAAACCCTCTTGTAGAGACCGCTAGATTCAACATCACGCTAGCAAACGGCATGAAGGTAAGACCATTTGGGGTCTTAAAGAATTGGCCGGTAAAGATTGTCGGTGTGCCATTCTCGGTAAACTTTATTGTCATGAAGGGAGTGGATTACGACATACTATTAGGCCAACCTTGGATGAGGAATGTACGAGTCATAGAGGATTGGAGAAATGGATTGATTTTCCTAGGGAACAGAACTAGTGCAGTGAGGGTAGAGATGGACACTTGGACGACGACGTCAGTTGACCTAGCTGCCATCTCAACCATGCTAAAAGGCAATACTCAACTGACCAAGCCCTATGGATCGCTGGCTAAATATATTCCCTGCCCTGAGGATGAGAGGGATTGGATGCACATGCTGGCAACCATTGACCTATCATTCTCGAATGAGGAAGGACCACCTCAGTAGGCTGCTAAAACCACCACAGTACCAACTGAAGAGCCAGTTGTGCTGCTTTGCATGATGGTAGGAAGCTCGCTCAACCCAGGCAAACCGGCCTCGTCTCGCACCCCCAATGACAAACTAGAGCTTCAGGAGATCGTAGAGTATCTGTCCGATAAATTGAACGGCAATTTGGCTGCTAACTTAAAGCCTCTATGTGACCTTCTAGCTAAACCAGAATGGAAATGGAACAAAGTCCATGACCTGAACTTGTTATACAACTGGGCTTTAGTCGCCGATGACGAGGAGCATGAATAGAGAAGCTTAGGGGATGATGAGCAATAAGAAGAACAGGACCTGGACGATGAGGAGTATGAGGACTGTCGCTCTGCGGGAGAAGAGAGTGAAGAAGAGGTAGACACGATAGAGTACGACACAGAGGGAGAGGTGATAGAGCAAATTAGGGTAGACTTAAGGCCTAGGAAGGAAGGGCTCAGTCGAAACGAAAAAGGAGTCATACTAATGGAGTGTGACAGATCCTGGCTGGAACAAATAGAAGCCGTAGATTATGGGCAAGCTGGAGTGGCACAACAGTGGGTAATCCCAGTGCTCAAGACAGATTCCCCTACCGAACTGAGACCCCCTGGGGAAACACCTTCCTCAAGTGAAGGATGAGAGTTCAACTCAGAGTCTGAAGTCACTACTGAGAGTGATCCCGAGATACCGCAACCATCTGAGGTCAAACGCACCAAGGGAGACTTGCCAGTCCACCTGAGGCGCAGGAGGCTAAAAGAGGAGGCCAGGAAGCAAGCAATGGGCTTAGAAGCGGAAAGGCAGAGGAAACCACAGGATCTGCCCAAACGGTTTACAAAATTTAAAAAGGGTGATAGAGTGGTGGTCCTGCTAGGTGCAAAGAGAGAAGCTCAGACTAGTGAACCGATAGAGGGACCCACCAAAGTCAAGGAGGTTAACTTGGTTGGAAAAGGCAAAAAACCAAGACCGGTATTCGTTGCAGATGACTTGGCGGAAGAGGAAGAAACCAAACTTGTTGCGCTCCTACAAGAGTACATCGACGTGTTTGCCTGGACACTGGACCAAACTTAAGGGAGTCGACCCTAGGGTTGTGACCCATAACATCCCAATGGTTCCAGATGCAGTGCCAACCAAACAACGGCATTACCCCATGAATCCTAAACACACCCATGCAGTGAAGGAGGAGATTGACAAACTCATGAGGGCAGGTTTCATATATGAGATCGAGCACACAGACTAGGTGTCACCTATCGTGATTGTCATGAAGAAAAATGGAAAAATCTGAGTGTGTGTCAACTACAAGAAAGTGAATGCCGCTACAAAAAGGGATCATTATCCTTTACCTTATACCGAGCACATGTTGGAGAGGGTAGCAGGGAAGGAAGCCTACAGTTTTCTGGATGGCTTCTCGGGATACAATTAGGTACAAGTGCACCCCGACGACAGGAACAAGACTGCCTTTGCCATAGAATGGGGCGTATTTGCCTACATTGTCATGCCTTTTGGGCTAATGAATGCACCCGCAACTTTCTAGCGCCTAATGTGCACCATCTTTAAGGATTTCAGGCGTGAACTGGAAGTGTTCATAGATGACCTATGTTTACACTCTAGTTGGCACGTACACTTGAAGAAATTGCGAGCTGTCTTTGAAAGGTGTAGACTCTACCACCTCTCGCTAAACCCCTTAAAGTGCCAATTCTAGGTAAAACACAGATGCATCTTGGGGCATGTAGTGTCAAAGAACGGCATTGCCACTGACTTCTCCAAAGTCAGAGTCATTGTTGACCTACCGCCACCCGACAACTACAAGGGATTTCAGTGCTTCTTGGGACACACTGGATATTATCGACGATTTGTGCTAAATTATGCATTAATAGCTAGACCTTTGTACAAGCTGTTGATGGTGTTTGAGTGGACAGAGGACTACCAGCGCGGATATGAAGAATTGAAAAAGGCTCTCACGACTGCACCAATCCTGCGAGCCCCAGACTGGAATGTAACGTTCCATGTGCACATAGATGCCTCTAAGTTTGCTATTGGAGCTGTGCTATGCCAGCCTGGTGAGCATAATTTGATTACCCAGTGAGTTTTTCCAGCACGCAGCTCACAGAAATCGAGATGAACTATTCCACGACGGAAAGGGAGGGGTTGGCCATGGTATTTGCGGTAAAGAAATTTAGGCATTACCTGTTGGCCACTCCCTTTGTCTTCTTCGTTGACCATCAAGCCCTACTGTATCTTGTGAACAAGCCTTGCGCTACGGGGCGCATAGCCAGATGGTTACTTCTTTTACTGGAGTTTGACTTCTCTGTGGTTGTACGCAAAGGAAAGCAACACTACATGGCCGACCACATGTCCCACATACCCACAGGAGAAGCCGTTGGACAAGGCGTACCTGATGATTTACTAGATGGCCACCTTTTTAACTTGTCTAGTGAACAAGAATTGTTTAGAGCTGATCTGACATCTTATTGGGCCGATGACATAGTGCAAGTGCTAGAAAATGGACTACCGGAGCGGCCCATTGAGAAGGCCAGGCTGAAGAGACTTATCCTGAAAATTCAGCCCTATCAGCTGATAGCTGGCCAACTCTACAGGTTGGGACAAGACGGTTTATTGCACAGATGCATGTGTGAGCACGAGATGCACGACCCCTTAAACGAAGCACATGGCAGAATCGCTGGGGGACACTTTAGTGGGGACACAACAGCCCGAAAGGTGCTACAATCCCAGCTATGGTGGCCCACCCTATTCCGCGATGCAGCTAAATTTGTAAAGCACTGCGATGAGTGCCAAAGGACCAGAGTGCCTGTGCGGAAGGACAAGATGGAGCTGAGCCCTATCATAGCCCGACAACCCTTTGAAAAATGGGGCATCGATTTTATTGGGCCTATCAGTCCCGCAGCACAATATTCCCAAGCTCGATACATCATTGTGGCAACCGACTATCTAACGAAATGGGCAGAGGCACGGACCACGAGGAAGAATGATGCTCGGACCACTGTTAAGTTCCTGTGGGAGTAGGTCATTTCACGGTTCGGTTGTCCAATCGAACTTGTAAGCGACCAAGGCGCACACTTCATTAATGAAGTAATTGCCCACTTTCTCTCTACCTTCCTAATAATTCATCGGAAGTCCTCTCCCTATTAACCTCAGGCTAATGGCCAAGCCGAGTCCACAAACAAAATTCTAGTCAATGTGCTTACAAAAGTCGTGTCTACTTCAAGAAGTGACTGGGATAACAAGCTAATGGCGGCTTTGTGGGCCTATCGCACTGCTTATAAAATGGCTATAGGACAGACGCCCTTTAGGCTGACTTACAGAACTGAAGCCATTTTGCCCATAGAATTCTTCATCCCTAGTTTGAGGCTAGTAGTCCAGGAACATTGGGAGGGCAGAGAGGCTTGGACTAACCGCTTAGTAGAACTTGAGCGCTTAACGGAGACCTGACTCCTCACCACTCACTCTCTAATCTGCGAAAAGGCTCCACGAAAGATGTGGTTTGACAAGCATGTCATGCAGAGAGACTTCGAACAAGGGGACCTTGTTCTGTTGTACTTGGTAAAAGGACATAAACAGAAGATGAAGTTTTGGGGGCTAGGGCCTTTCAGGGTACGCGTAATCGGTAGGACCGAAAATGTCGAGTTGGAGACCCTTGATGGTGAGAAAATAGGCTTTTTTAATGGCAGCCGCATTAAGAAGTACTATCCTCCTTCACATCCATTACATGAGCTGCCCATGTTAGAACCCCCACTGAACGTCCACATGGCTACTGTAACTGACCCGACAGATCAGGATGAAGAAGTAGTGGCACCGGCATACCTGCGGATTATAGTTGCAGCAGGAGCGGTGTATTCTTTTGACGCCTTGATTGATGAAGGTGCTGACTACAACATCCTAACACATGACCATTGGACACGCATTGATCAACCGCAACTACACCCCACTAATGCTCAACTCACCCCATTTGGGGGCGCCGCTTACCCACTCCTAGGGAAATGCAAGGTGGTCGTTTCCATCAAATCTGAAAGTTTACTGGCCTTCTTCCATGTGTTGCCTAGCACCACAGACGCTGGTAATGTATCGCTGTTGGGTCGCACTTTCAAGAAACAAACCAACTGCAATGTGGATTACAACCAAAATCACATACATCTTGCCATTGGCAATGCGTGCATAGTGACAACTTTCAGCAAGGGCTGCCCTAACTCCCCCACGTTTACGAAGCAACGAATAGAAACCCTCACAACCAAGCTTCAACCCGTGTCTAAACAAACGAAAACCATGGCCTCATGCCGAGTTCTCAACCCTAGACCCATGGCCACTAGGAATGCTCACAAGGCCAAAGAGTCCAAGTTACTATGGGTGCCGAAACGACAAAAACCACATCAGGGTAAACCACCCAGGTGTGACCCTAAATGTCCAAAGTATCAACCGTCCCGACCCAAGAGGCAGTCTAGGCACTACCGCTGTAGACGCACAACCACGCCACTCTGGATTCCCAAAGACCTCTTGCGGGCACAAGGATACTACGAGCGCAATCCCTGGATTTGGGTGCCTAAAAATGGCCAGCTAAGAAGCTCATCTACAATCAATCTACTCCTAACAAAAGAGGGTCACACTAGTGGCGCCCAGAACACAATTAACAGGCCAGGGCCAGTGGTGGCTAACAAGCCACAGCTCATCTATTGACCAAAGCAAATGCCCCAGGTCCTAAACCTACCTAATCCTGAGAACTTACAAACAACGATTACTGCTAACTCAGGACCAAGTACAACCACCGTGCCTCTAGAGCTTCCCACAGCATCTCAAAGGGCTTCCCAGTGCAAGGCCCGACCCGTGACACCGATGAGGAAGTCACAATTATCTAGTCTACGTGCACCCGCCCCATTAGAGGGTCTTAAACCTTCATACGCAATACGACCTTTCCTCTCTTTGGCTAAGGACCTTGCCGCAACTTCTGGGGACGATCTAATAGCCTGCATTAAAATGTTAGATGAAACTTTCACTACATTTGCTAGAAGCTACGAGAGGCTAGACCTAGGTCTTCTTGATGAAACGCTTGCTTCGGCGGTTCGTACACTACCATGCACTTGGGAGGAATATGAACTTATGACCACTAAAGTTCCCAAAATTGCTACCGAATTGATAGCAAATGATGAAATCTTGATGGATCAGGCTGCACTTAGAAGGCTTATTACCTCTTATCGCAAGCCTCCGCATTCTGCTCCTGAACAGGAGCTGCAAGAGCTCACGCAGATGGCAAGCTCACCTTCCCCATTCTTGCAGCAGTGGTTTACGCTAAGGGTCCAATGGGAGAAAAAAGGTCGTCGCATAATGACCAATGCCGAGCAACGTAGGGCAATCAAAACTATCGAATATGACCCCACGTACGTGGCACCTATCTTGTTTAGGGTCTTGGCCATCACCCGTAATCAGCATCTGGATGACCACGTGCTTGCCCACCCCTACATTGACCAATTCCTCACCCAAGAAGAATTACATGTTGCTAGTCACCTCAGTACCAGAGATCTCTTCCACGATGTTTTGACCTACATTTCCCAAGTCTCCATCCAACCATCCACTCTGGATTGTCATGCCCAACTCGAAGACAATCCAAACTTCTACGATTGGCTATTAGCTAGGTAAGTCAACCCACGCGAACAAGTGCTCCCCTCGTCCTTCCTGTGCTAATCCTAGGAAGGATTCTTTGCAAGATTCTTGATGGAGGGGGGGAGCACGACCAAGAGCAGAGCAAAGATGAAAAGTTATGTTATCTAGCTAGCAGATAGTTAATTAAAAAAGTTTCTATGCAGAATAAAACAATAGCAACGGTCAAACCTCTAAGCAAGTGTGCCCCCTTTAAGCCCATCTATTCTTCTCTTAAACTTAGTTCTAATAAGAAATGTGCCGATTGTTAGACATTAAACATTGGCATGGTGTGTTGACAGGTCATCGCCATGGCAGGACAAGACAAAGGAGGCAAACTACCATTCTCAAAAGAGGAAATGACCAAATTCGGCATCGCCATCGAGACGCGTGGATTCAGTCACTTCACTTTCAAGCACACACTGAATCTGGACAAAGCCATCATGGAGGAACCCGCTATCAAGGACTTAGTGGATAGATACCATCTCCACAAGTACGTGGAGAAGGTGGGACAGGCGGTGGACTACAGCATGTGCGCGGATTTCCTGAGGAATTTTGACAAAAGCAGGAACTGTGGCACTGTCATAGTAAGGACAGGGGAACAAGAAAGAAGAATCGAAGTGCCCCTCAATGCAACGATTGTAGAAAAGGCCTTGGGGCTGGTGCCAAAGAAAGAGAGAAGGCCGAGGTGAGACGTTTACACCATGCTGGGAGTCAAGAAGGAAGCGGTGCATACTGTGGATGGAATCAGCTTGGCTGACATCCCGGACCCAGTGGTGAAAGTACAAGCAAAGATGATCCATACCCTCTTCTTGGGCTAACGTTACAATGCGCTATGAATAGGATCGGGGTCCCACTGTTGGAAAGCATAGTATTAGGAACCCCTGAAGAAATAGACTGGAATGGATTCGTACAGAAGACCATTCAGAGTTCAGCTGCCCTCCTCACTCCGGCGGAAGCACCAGCAGAAGGAGAGGGAATTCTGACAGCCATCATAGATATGGGGGAATTCTGACAGCCATCATAGACGAAGCAATAAAGAATGAGGGTGTCATGGAGGGGGAAGCGACACATCAAAGCTCAGCTCACCATGGTGGAGGGAGATCGAGTGAGAGAACAGTGAGCGACGAGGGAGAGCAGGAAGTGCCACCTCCGCGAGCAACCAAACCCGTAGGACAAATCAAAAGTGATAAGAAACAGAAGGAGAAAAAAGAGAAATTAAGTAAGGAAGAACGGGCTGACATCAAACAGGCCAAGAAAGAGTCTCGAAGGGCTGAGGAAGAAAGGAGGAGGAAAGAGGAGGAGGAGTTCGCCAGAATAGAAGAGGAGTCAAAGAAGGCAGAAGCGGACAGGAAAAAAAGGGTAGAGGAAGAGGCTGAGAAGCAATGACTCCAGGAACTGGCCGAACTGGCAGAAGCCACCCAAAGGTCGGTGGAAGAGCCCCATGGGGACGGAGAACTCGAACCTGCAAGCCCCGGCCATAAAACCGAAGCCAGTGCAAGTGTGGAGGTAGCACCAGTGGTCGTAGGTAAGGGCAAGTCCCTCCTACATCCACTCTCTCCCTCCTTTGTGCCAACAACAGCTGAAATCATGACCATTGCCGCTGCACACCCCATGCCTCCTCTCGATGCAGCACAGCTCATGACCATGATGTAGATTCTTGTAAGTAGGGTGGCCAAAATTGCCCCTGAAACTCGAGCGAAAAGGCCCGCTGCCGTAGATGCAGAGTCTCGGCAAGATCCCAAACGATAGAGGCTAGAGGCATCAACCACCACGCCCAATACTCCCATACCTGCCACAGACTATGATGCATATGTGGCCGAGTTGCTAACACAACTGGACAAGGCAAAAGAAGAAAATAAGGTGGCGCTGCTGGAACTAGAGAAAGAAAAAGAGATGTCAGCAGCCCTCAGGCTAGAGGTTTCAAGGCAGGAAGCTGACAGACGGAGAGAGATGAAGGCCCTGCGAGACCAGCTAGAAGAGAAAACGAAGCAAGCCCAAACCAATGAAAGCCGCCTTAGGCAAAGGCTGGAGAATGAGGAGCAGAGCCTGGTAGTGGAACAGAGGAACATAAAACTTCTGATGCAGCAATACAGTGATCTCCAGCAAAGGGTGGCCCGAGTGAAACAGCTCTACCGGGAGGTTCAAGAAGGCGAAGCCGCTGTTCCACAAGAATATGCAGCGGAGCCCCAGTCATGGCATGAGCAAGAGAAATAGGAAAGGATAATCAGGGAAATCGAATTCCTAAAAAATGAAGGGCCGGGGGTCTCAGCACAGCTGAAGCCAAACGACTACAGGATGAAGTGCAGAGACTGCAAGATGCGCTGGAGACCTCCCAGGAGAATGTGGAAGCCCTCATGGCCATGATCTTTAATCAGAAGAGGCTGCTCCACGCTAAATCCAGAGCCTAGAACAGTTGGTCCAAGAGAAATCGAAAATCCTGACTGAAGCGCACCACAGGCTCAGCATTGTTGATCAAGCAAGAGGGATCGTTGAAGAGCAGCTCGCTCAGAAACTAAACGAAAGAAACCAATTATGGTTCTATTCAAATGAGCAGCAACAGGTAATAACCACCCTAGCGGGCCAGCTAGAGGAACAAAGGCAAAAGATGGAGGAGAGAGCCGTAGAGTGGGAAAGAAAGAACTTTGACAGGGTGAGGGATTTAACAGAACGGCTTGCAGTGGCAGAATGTGAAAGAATGCTGGCCGAGGCTAGGGTTGAGGCTGCAGAGATAACGATTAAGACCCAGCGATAGGCCTTTCTCAACATGGTGCTCCACGTGATGAAGCCGAGGGCAATGATACAGTGGAACAGGTAAAAAGAAAGTTGGAACTAAGCACCCGGGTGCTACGATACGGCCTTCAAGAGCGGGAGCTTCCAACAAGTACAGGAATGACTAAAGAGCAACAGTTCCACTACCTGTGTTGTACATGCCTTTCCACTGCGGAGCTCGAGGAGTTAGGTTTTCAAGAACAAGAGCAGCCACCGCCACCACTACCAGTCGTTCCTCCTGTGGTAGCGCGAAATGCCGAAGAGGGGCCGGACTTCGAGCAAGATGAGGAAGACGAGCCGCAAAGGATGCCGAGTCCACCTCAACCAGAGATCCTACAGGAGGAACCTGTCGACGCCGAGCTCCCTGAATGCATAATTGCATCACGGCAAAGGAGGCATGAGTTAGCAGAAGAGGCCCAACGCCGAGCGCGCATACTTCCACGACAACTTCCCGAGGAGCCCATGCCACTGCGAAATGATGCACATCTAGTAGATTGGCCCCAGGAGTTGGTCATATGGCGCCAGAGAGAGTTACATAAGAGGCCATTTGAGCTCTCATTCGCTTTTCCACGATCCCTGGACCGGGCCCTACCTGTAGGAGTCGTAGCCAAGATCAAAGATCTGGCTAACGAACTCACAAACAAATGGATGGAAGAGAGAAGCATAATAGTAACCAGGTGGAGGCAAGAGCCACGAGAATATTGGGAAGACAAGGTCGGTCTGGTTCCCAAATCCGTCCAAGGCTACCAGGCACAGCCAAAATGGCGGAGGAGGATTTGGGACACCAATTTTGATGCTTGGACCGCATTTTGTAGCTCCCTCCCTGAAGAGCGCAATGATCCTATCTACATGCCCTACCCCCGTAGGCATGGAGTGGATTACAACAGATATTTGCATGGGGATTTTGACTTCCCGAGAATCTATAATGTAAATGCTAGAATCCTAGAGGAATGCTTAGCATTTAGGGCAGAAGATATACTTCCCTCCATAAATCGTTTCCTTGTAGATTTCTCCTCCTGCCCCGATCCAGCATTCTTAACCACTTGTAATTATCTTTGACTTCTTAAATTCCTGCTACTCTAGAAACCTGCCGCAGAGAAAGCCCATCTCCCTCCACTCTTTTTTTATCTTAACCTAGGAATAGATAGTAGAGCCATGGTGAGGTTGATGATGTGCACTACTCTCCTCCCGGCCTTCTGCTTAGAACTATTAGAAAATATGAGTGACACCCGTTTTACAAGGTGTAATCACCCCTTTTTGTCCACCACTCCTCTAAGAGCTAGAGCCGGTATTGTGAGACAGGGTCTATTATTCTTGGACTTCTTGGGCAATAGGTCCTGCTCTCATGAATGCATCTTGTAAATCTGAAGGACGCATTGATTCCAACTAGGTGTTCATTGGTGGATTCTTCCCATCATAGAACTTTAAGACTTGTTGGGGAATACCCATTGTTGAGGTGTATTTGAACAAGCAAAAGAAAGCGAGAAAGACGCAGGGCAAAGGTGGAAAAAACAAAAAGAAGTAGCCCGACTGAAGTAGGAATAGGAGGGCGCATTTTAAAATATAAAGGCGCACCCTGAAATCTTGTAAAAGAGTGCTGGGCTCTCACCCGTGCAATTTGTAAATGTAGACGGCCGGTGGAAAGGAATTTAGGAAGATAGAGGGACAATGGGAAAAAGGGCCTAGGCTAATGGCCGGCCATGTAAAAAAGGGGGACAACCGCCCATGGAAATTAAGGGCATGTATATAAAGTTAAAAGGTAAATGAGAAGAGCATCCTCGTGTGTGGCAAACAGCGCCTCCTTCTTCTCCTCCTGTTTCTCACCTTTGTGGCTCCTTGCTTGTGCTTGTGAGAGGGACTGAGAGCGTGAGAGTGTGTGAGGGAGTGATCGTGGGAGGGCAAGGGAACCTGGAGAAGAAGCTCCCCATTCTCCCTCTTCATCTTCTCCTCCCCTCTTCTCTCCTCTGGTCTTGAATGTGGCTATGGCGGATGAAGCTCAGGGGAGAGGGATTGAGGTTGCTTGAGTTCGCCTCAAGGATCGTGGAGCTGCAGGGGTGCAAGAAAGAGGAAGGTACTCGATCGAGCATCAAGGTAAGCTCACTACACCCATAAGGTAGGCGTAGCGCGACAGCTATGTGAGAGGTAGCCATGGTTGCTCAGTTCAAAACACTTGAGCAATAAGTGGTCCGAGGGTCTTGGCGGTTGAGCAAAAGCTCCCACAATACCCCATGGCCCACCATACACAATAATACCTCTTCATTCATTAGTATACCCTTGTAATAATGTTGTAGAGTAGTACTCTGATCGGCCCCTCCCAGTTTACCACACGTGCCCAAATTGTTTATGAGGGCAAAAACTTTCGAGTGGGGATGGAATGTAAGAGAGGGGGATGTAATAACGGGGAAATACTAGCTACATTGGCTATTATATAAGGTGAGAGAAACTTAATTTTTCATTATTAGATAAATATGCAAGTCTTCTTTCTCCTTCACCTTGCTCTCCAAGCTTCCATGTCTTCCTTCCCTATCTTTTAGTCTTTCTCTCTCTATTTCTAGTCTTTGTCTCTCCTCATAACTATCTTTCTCTCTCTTTTGCTCTTTTTCTTCTTCTTCTCTGTAGTCTTCTCTCTTCTCTTTCTCTCTCCCAGTTCCTCTCCTTGACAATTGTCCATGTCTTGTACCTATAGTACTTATCTGAAATTAGTTTTTATGATGAAAAATTGGACTGAGTATGAAGAAAAGAGAAGAAAAATGGATCCAAGAAAAATTCTTTGATACCACTTATCAAGGAGTGGACGAGAGAGGGAGAGGGAGAGAGAGGAGGGAGAAGATTGTAGAAGTGAGAGAATAAGGAGTGTAGGAGAGAAAAAGAGAGTAATGAGAAGAGAGAGAGAGAGACTAGAAATGGAGAGAGAAATAAGGAAAGAGGTGAGAAGCCATAGAAGATGTGAGCAAGGTAATGAGGAAAGAGAAAATGGTCTATTAATTCTTCAAAAAGATGTGAAAATTTACATGTCTCTTCCTTTTATACCTATGTCAGTGTGACATTGTATTACTATTATTTCAACACTAAACATCTCTTCTTCCCAGCTTCTTACATGGTGCATGCTGAGTTATGTGGTAAAGTGCCTATAAAAGCCTTAGAAGGATCTTCTTATTTTATATTGATTGTAGATGACTACATTAGGAAGATGTGGGTATACTTCCTTTGTAATAAGGCTCAAGCTTTTTGTAAGTTTAAAGAAATGGCTAAAACTTATTAAGAATGAAATAGGGCGATATGTAAAGGAAGTTTAAAATAGATGATGGTGACGAGCTCAACTCAAAGGAGTTGAAAACTTTTGCAAAAGCAGAGGAATTAAGCATCAATTGACAATGCCTCATAAACCTCAATAGAATGGTGTTGTTAAACACTGAAATCATACTATTGTGGAAATGACAGGGTACATATTTAAGGGCAAGGAATTTCCCTTAAATATGTACATATTTAAGGGCAAGGAATTGCCCTTAAAACTAGTTAGGCAAGGAATTGCCTAACTAGTTTTAGGCAAAAACTATTAATACTACAATCTACATTCTCAACAATCAGAGTTACACAAAGGTTGTTAAGGGAAAAACTCCTCATGAGGCCTATTCTAGTAAGAAACCATCTATCTCACATTTTAGAACTTTTGGATATGAACATTATGCACATTTGCCAAAGGATAAGAGAAATAAGTTAAATCCAAAAAGTAAAAAATGTATCTTCTAGGGTTATAGTGATGAGCAAAAGGCTTACAAATTGTATGACCAAGTAGCAAAGAAGATCATAGTGAGTTGTGATGTTGTCTTCAAGTAGCCACATACAATGGAGAAGGAAAATATAAGTTCTTCCACTCTATCATCCACGAAGAAGTGGTCCACTGTGAACCTATCCCAAGAGCTATCTCTACTCTCAAGGAGGAGGAAGCATCACCTTTGGGTGATGAGGATAAATTTCATAAACCTACCAATCATGCCACTAGAAAAGCCATTGTCATAATGGGTAAATTAGCTTTATGATCTTAGTAATCCTATGCCTAAATTGAGGAAAAGGTAGATGGACCAAGGAGGTTACTGAGAATAGAGGAGAAAAGACAAGATTTTGCTTATATAGGAGTTATATAGTCAATATGGTCTTGATGGCTGAGATGATAAGAAAAGTAATGGATCCAAATGATGTGGATGAAGTACTTATTGATCTAGCATGGAGAGCAACTATGCAAGTTGAGTATCACAGCATAATGAAGAATGATACTTGGTAGCTAGTGGATCGGCCAAAAAAGAGGAAGCTTATTGGAATCAAATGGGTTTAGAAGGTCAGGTACAAAGCTAATGGTGGCAACTTAGAAAAGTACAAAGCCAAATTATTTGCACATATATTTTCACAAGTTGAAATATTTGATTTTCAAGAATCATTTTCTCCAACTACTAGAATGACCACTATTCACATAGTACTTGTAGTGGCTGATCATAAAAAGTGGCTAGTTTATCAATGTCAAATCAACATTCTTGAATGGTGACCTCAAGGAGAAGGTGCACATGGCTCAACCACTAGGGTTTGAGGTCCCCCATTCACAGAAAAAAGTTTGTAAGTTGAATTAGACATTTTATAGGCTAAAACAAGCCCCTAGAGCATAATACCATTGGATAGATAAATTATTTTTAGATTTGAATTTCAAAAGATGTCCCTCAAATGCTAGCTTGTATATCTACAAAGATGGTGAAATGTCTGTAGTGATTGACCTATATGTGGATGACCTTATTACAGATGATTATGAAGGTATGATCCATCAAACTTGAAAGGCTTTGAGCTCTGAGTTTGAAATGACAGAATTGGGCTTGTTGCACTATTTTTTGGGGACTAAAGACTTGGTAAAATCTTCATCTCTCAAAAGAAGTTTGCATGGGAGATCTTAAAAGCATTTGGCAAAATCGAGTGTAAGGAGATAACTACACTTATGGGTGTCAATGTGAAGTTATTCATTGAGGATATATCAACACTAGGAAACATTGGGACATACAAGAGGTTGGTTGATAGTCTCATCTACTTGTGTAACATTAGGCCGAATACCAATTTTGCTATTGGTGTTTTGAGCAAGTTCTTAAACAATCCATGAGAAAGTCATTGGAAAGTTGGAATCTTGTGCTCAGATACTTGAAGGGAACTCTTAACTATGGTATCACATACAATTTTGGAACTGCTCTTATGGGGAATAGTGGCTCTAATTGGGTAGGTGATAGTGATTCCAAGAAATTAGTTTCTAGATATTGTTTCTCTTTAGGTTTAAGAATCTTCTCTTGGATCAATAAGAAGCAACCATGTAACGTGTCCACCTATTCACTTGTGGAACATGTCTTAGTAGCCCAACAGGAAGAAAGTCCAGAAAGCGCCGCCCTGCACTCCCACGGAATGTCACAGGGTTTGCGATCTAGGTCTTCCCGAGTTTGCCACGAAGCGAAAGCATTCTGGCCATTCCCACTTATGACCGACCTGAATCAGAGCTTTCCTAGTGGTCAAATTCCTAGAATGGTAGCTAGCATTCAACCCCACGCGAACTACTTTACGCAGAAAACGTCAAGGTCGAAGCGGATTCATGCTGCACTTGGTTCAAGGAGAATGGGAAATGAGAGGGATGCAAGCTTGACCTCTCTTCCTGTAAGGCATAGTCCCATTATGTTCCCCTAAAACAACATAAATCGGGACTCTAGTATCCTAGAATCTAGGTCATCGTTCCTTGCTGTCAATTTCCTTCGAGAAAAGTTCCTCGCCAACCGAGACCTCCCTTCCGTAGGACAGACCCATGGTCACATCCACCGCACTTTCCTCAGGGTTGCTTTAGTTGTCTAATTACCTACCACATTTACTTTGACAAACAAAAACAGCTTCCTTAATTAGCCAATTAATCACTGATTCCTTTACGTAACTTAAGCACAGACATAGAAAAATAGTGTCAAACAAGTTCCGTTTCAATAATTGATCTTATTTATAAGTCTCTTGAATACATCATATAATACAACCCGAAGGCTACTCCATAATCCGCCCGAAGGCTAATCCCATAATCCGCCTGAAGGCTATTCCAGCAATCCTCAGGGATCACTATTCCAAGTTTTCGCCCGTAGACTAGTATGCGGGCCTCGATATCCAATCTCGAGTCATGTCGGCCTCTTGTGCAGGACACGGAGGCAAGGGATTTACGGCTAGAGCCCCCCTGGCACCCAAGCGTCCTCTTGCTCCAAGTAGCACCCACAGAGAGACCTCTCACAGCGGATTCGGTCCATGTACCCGGCGTGGCTAACAACCCCCTTGGATAGGGTCAGGCAGACAGTCTGGGGTAACTGATGCTACCTCTCCCTCCAGGCCTTCAACCTGAAGCATTAATTATTTTTCCGGATTTAGTTCATTGAGCAAAGAAGTACAAACAGTGCTCCTAACTGTACAAACACAATCAATCTAGTGGTCGTTTATTTGGCCAACTACTAAGGTGTAAATCCTTCTCTCCGAATGCATTTAGCATTCGATCTGGGATCAATTGTGACTTGGCAAGATCCCCAAGGGTTTCATTGTTTGTTTACCCTTTTATTCTTGGGTTAGGATTTATACCCTGTTAACCCAAATTAGCAAACACCTTAGGTTTGTTAAACTAAGATAGTAAATCCTAGGCAACCTTGTCACCCTAACTTGATTGGTCAATTTGCTTACTAGGCAATTCATAGTACCCTAACTTGGCAACTCAGCCTCAAAGAAGGGTGATGTAGTAGGATGACTACTCATCCTCAACATAGTTTGACTTGAACTAAGGACTTTCCAACCTCGTTCTAAGGAATGGCAATACCATTTTGTGTTCTAGACACAAAAACCATGCAACGTTGCTACTTGTTGCACGAGACAAGTGTCGCGCCTAACTTGTGGGATCATTTCTCCCGTCAAACAGTGTTCCTTGGTCAAGATGTAGGGTTTGGGATGTCTTCTTGACCCAACCCAACCCTAACCATACTAGGCTGACAACGTTTGGCCCTAGGGTTTCTAAACTCAATCGGAAGTCTAGTATTAGGCCAGTTTACCCTAGGATAAAAACCCTAGATCGTTATTGTATGGGCATCTAACTAACACTAACATTCTGCGAATGTGGGTAGGACCTTTGAGGTCGGAATTCTCAAGTCGGTCTTTCCGAGTGTGATACTAAGCAGAATTTTAATGCGGCTTAGCTCTACCTAGCGCATTGAAGTGGTCATCATTTGAGTTACACCCTTACAACGAATTACCTAACTGATCTAATTGTCTTGCGACAAGAAGTGATCTTTCCTAAGAAGAGATGCAAATCCTTTTCCTAAGAGATGTAAATAATTGCAAGACATAACATTCCATGCAAATATGCGATTCATAGACTTTTCCTTCTATACAGCTAAAAGATTTCAATGGTCATTTCTTTTCCCTCGCACTGAAACTATAATGATACAATGGAACCAATCTTTAAGACAATTTAAGGCTAACTCGTATAAAACCTACATTGAATTTCATCAAGAACTATTCTCATAACCCTTCGTTTAATGCATTGAATTCAAGCTTTAATATGAAATTGCATTCTTTCCTAAAATATATTCTTTGATGGAAAGACTCCATGCATGAACGAATACCATGAGACCATTATCAATTCAATTCGTCCTTCGACACTCAGCCTAACCAAGGATGTAATTATCATCACATGCCATTTGCAAGGTACTTAAATCCCCTTCATGCAATGCAACTACTTGGACAAAATTTAATGGATGTCAATGATTAACTCATATGAATTACAACTAGGAAATTATTGTCTAGATGCATTATGCGATGTTCTTTTTCGCGAGGCAATCAAGGATGCATTTAGACAAATCCACCTATGCAATAGGATTGCACTTGGAAATGCAAGAAATTTCAAAATGCACATCATGCAACTAATTCTTGTACATCGGCAACCAATTTAAAATTTCCAAACATGATTAAACTTGCCTATGAGAATCGGATATGCCTAGTGCATTCTTCCCATGCGAAATAAATTTTTAAGAACCTGGGCATTGAGGTTCAGGGTGTTATTCGTGCAGGAACTCAGAGTGGAGGGTCCCGCATGTGCGCCATGCATCTTTAGTTTTGGAGCCATCTATGTAGTGTATTTGTCGCAGCAACTCCCCCCTTGATTTCTCGCGTGTCCTGAAGTGTCACAGTCTGCAATCTCCTCTCCTGCGTAGGACACGATCCTTGGAGTCTTGGCTTTAAAGTTCCCGGGGAAGGCACAGGGGAATGAGACTTTAGGAAGCTTAAAATTAGAAGCTTGTAAAGAAGCTTCTATGCTTCTGTCTTTGATAGAAAATGTGGAAAAAGCGTGATGATGGAGTGGGAAGGAGAGGATGACGACGAAGGGGATGAGGAGGGTGGTGTTGAGGGTGATGATGGGGTGGGGAGAGGTGGCAACCTGGCAAGCAGCGTGGCGCTTTTCATGCAGCAGGGTGGCAATGGTGGATAGCACGACAAGGCATCTCCTCTCTCTCCTTCCCCCAAGCTTTAAAGGGGGGTTCATATAGTTAGAGGGGGGGAGATAGCCACAGATGTGGCTAGTTTGCATGCTTCCTCCTCCCCACGTACTCTCCTACTTCTCATCAGTCCTCTCACACTCCCTCTCCCCCTGCCATGCATTAGCTAAGGGGGGAGGTGATTATTAAAAAAATTTGTCAAAATTTTAACAATTTTTCCCTTTTTCCCTCTAGAAGAGGTGTTCTCATGTGGGCTTGCGGTCTTCAAGCCACGGCCTCTTATGCACGTCACGGAGCTGGAATTTATCAATGCGCGCAGGGTAAGCACTTAACCACCAAATTTACTGATGCGGGGGATTATTTTAGTTTTCTCTTTGTGTGGATTAAGGGTCTTCAATATTTCGAGGCGGAAATATTACATTCTCTCCCCCTTAGAGCAATCGAGATGTCCTCATCTCAAGAAGAGCTGGGGGTATTGTTGGTTGAGAGTACTTTCATCTATCCAAGTGGCATTCTCTTTGGGATAATATTTCCACCGGATGAGGTATTCTCTCAAGGTTCTGGATCTCAAATGCCTCTCCCTAACATCTAAGGTCCTGTTAGGCCATACCTCAAGGACTCCTTGGCTAGGCATTACAACTTGTTGATCATCGAGCACATGACTAGGGTCAGGTACATACTTTTTCAGTAGACTAATATGGAATACATTATGAACCTTTAGGTTATCAGGGAGTTGAAGTCTGTAAGCATTAGGCCCTAGGCACTTGAGAATATTGTAGGGTCCACAATACCTTGGACTTAGCTTTTTACATTCACCCAAGGATAGGGAACTCTTCTTTGGGTGTACGTGAATGAAGACCATGTCTCCTTCAGCGAAGGATCTATCTTTCCATTTCAGATCCATGTAAGCCTTTTGTCTGTCCTTGGCAGCTTGGATGTCCTGTCTTATTGACTTGATTTGTTCATCCATATCTTCTAGCATCTGCTTTGAGGCTTCAACCCTCAAGGTTGGGTCTGAGAAGTTTAAATGACTTCGACAATCGTGCCCATACAATGCTTGAAAAGGGGGCATCTGAATGCTTTGTTGGTAGGAAGCATTGTAGGCAAACTCAACCAGTAGCAAATATTGAATCCACTTTTTGGGTTTGCGGCAACAATGTGCCCTTAGCATATCCTCAATGACTTGGTTGACTCGCTCCATTTGACCATCGGTTTGGGGATGGTAAGCTGTACTAAAACAGAGTTGAGTCCCAATGGCCTCAAAGATGGCTCTCCAGAAGTGTGATGTGAAGAGAGAGTCACGATCACTAATGATTGTTTTGGGTAACTCATGCAGTTTGAATATTTCCTTGATGAACAACCTTGCAATGTCTGAGGCTTTATAGTTTGTCTTAATAGGGATAAGATGTGCAACCTTGGTAAGCATATCAACCACAACCATAATGGAGTTGTATCCTCCCTGAACTTGGGGCACAGGCCAACAACAAAGTCAATACTAACGAATTCCCATTTCATTTGAGGAATTTCAAGTGGTTGCAATTTCCCTGGCATTTTGACATATTCAGCCTTAATGCGTTGACAAGACAAACACTCATTGGCATATTTGTGAACTTCACCTTTGAGCCTTTCCCAATAATAGCTCTTTCTGACTCCATTGAGGGTCTTGGCATACCCAGGATGTCCTGAAAAAGGGGAGTCATGGGCTTCCCAAAGTATCTTCTGCTTGAGTGACTAGCTTGCCGATATACATAATCTCGTTCTATAGTAGACAAGTCCATTATTGATAGAGAATTCTAGATACTTTGCCTATAGCTTCGGATCTTGATCCTTGATGGGGATCTCCCTTAGCAATTTCTGATAGGTTGGATCATGGCATGCCTCTTCTCTAGCTAGCTCAAGAATTGGGTTGTTTGGAATGGATACCTTTGTGGCTAGAGATATGGCTGTTGATGGATCTTGCAAAATTAGAGAATTAAAAAATGCATTGCGACTAAGTGCATCGGCAACTACATTCTCCTTTCCAGGATGGTATTTGATTTCAAAATCATATTCCTCCAGCACTTCAATCCATCGACGTTGCCTCATGTTGAGCTCATTTTGGGTAAAGATCCATTTAAGACTTTTATGATCCGTCACTAGGGTAAACTTGTTACCCACCAAATAGTGTCTCCAAAGCTTGAGAGCATGGATGATAGCCAATAGCTCCAGATCGTGGGTAGCATAGTTCCTTTCATGGTTCTTTAGTTTCCTTGAAGAGTATGTTACAGGATGACCTTCTTGCATAAACACACATCCTAAGGCAAGTTTGCTAGCATCAGTTACACTTCAAACTTCTTACCAAGGTCCGGAAGTTTCAGGATGGGTGCTGATACCAAGCTTTGCTTTATTTTATCAAAGCTGGTCTGTTCAGCAGGTGACCATACAATTGATGTTTTCTTCTTCAGTAGATCGGTCAGCGGTGCTGCAATCAAAGCATAGTTTTTGATAAAGACTCTGTACTATTCTGTCAATCCAAGAAAACTATGTATTTCTTTGACAGTTGTTGGTGTTGGCCACTCTAGAATGTCTTTGACCTTGGCCGGGTCTACTGAAATTTCTTTCACTGATACAATGAATCCCAGATATTCAATCTACCACTTGAAAAATGCATGCTTCTTCTTCTTGGCATAAAGCTTGTGTGCCCTCATTGTCTCAAGGACGATGCGAAGCTGGGGTTCATGATATTCTTCCTGTTTGGAGTAGACTAAAGTATTGTCGAAGAATATTAGTATGAAGTCATCAAGATATGGCCTAAAGATATCCTGCATTAGCCTGTTGAAGGTAGCAGGAGCATTTGTCAGCCCGAATGACATGACCAGGAACTCAAAGT
The DNA here is from genome assembly GCF_053477565.2 of Lygodium microphyllum. Taxonomy (NCBI): domain Eukaryota; kingdom Viridiplantae; phylum Streptophyta; class Polypodiopsida; order Schizaeales; family Lygodiaceae; genus Lygodium; species Lygodium microphyllum. The sequence continues at coordinate 23,457,099 of NC_141140.1, read as the reverse complement.
GTCCATATCTTGTGCTGAATGCCGTCTTTGGGATATCTTCTTCCTTGATCCTTATCTGATAATATCCAGACCTGAGATCATCGATCTTGGAGAAGATCTTCGCACCTTGAAGACAGTCAAGAAGTTCATCTATTCTTGGAATGGGGTATTTGTTCTTAATGGTTGATTGATTCAACCCTCTGTAATCAATACATAGCCGAAGCGTTCCATCTTTCTTCTTTTGGAACAGCACTGGAGCTCCCCATGGTGAACTGCTAGGGCAGATATAGCCTTGGTCTAATGGTTGCTTGAGTTGCTCCTTCAGCTCAATCGCTTTCGGGATGGACATTCTATATGGCCTCTTTGTGATTGGTGCAGCTCTTGGCGCTAGCTTGATTTTACAATCAACTTCCCTTTGAGGAGGAAGTTCCATCAGCTCTTCAGGAAATACATCTACATATTCCTTTAGCCATGAAGGTTCTTCCCTAGACTCCTAATTCTGATCTAGCAATCAAATAGATAGGTAGCCCCTTTCTAACTCCTTTCATGATCCGAGATGCTTTGGCTAGTTGAATTTTTGGCTTCCCAGCCTCTCCATGAGTTGTGACCAATTCCCCTTCAAAATTTTGAAAGGAAACTTGGCCCTTTCCATAGTGAATGTGGACATCATTAGGTTTAAGCCAATCCATGCCGAGCAAACACTCGTGGATACCTAGGTTCATAACCCTGAATCTGATAGAAGTAGACTTTCCACCTAGTAGGAATTTCACCTTAATAGTTTGCCTGGTACAAGTGACCTCACGACCATTTACTAATTCCACAAGTAAGGTAGGTGCATCTATTGTGGCTATTCCTAATCTTTTTGCACAAACTGGTGAAATAAAGGAATGTGTATTGCCACAATCAATCAAGGTTTTGAAGCTTTTACCTTGATAATCTGATGGGGTTTGAATCACCGAAAATTGGCGATTCAGGCCTTTTTGTGAAGAGCGGCATGAATTGTTGCCCTCTAAAAGTTAGCTTCCATGTTTGGGTCTTCTTCATCACTGAACTCCTTGTTGGCGACATTAGCGGTTCTCCCTCTGGCCTGGGTGGTGGCTCCTTGGCCATAGATGGTTCCTTGGGATGGTCCTTGACATTGTCCTCTGTTAAGCTTGGGACACTGCCTTTTAAAATGACCGGGATGGTCCTTGACATTGTCCTCTGTTAAGCTTGGGACATTGCCTTTTAAAATGACCGGGCTCACTGCAATGGAAGCAACAGAGATTGCAGCCATTACCTTGAGTAGGAACAAAATTATTTACAGTGTTGGTTCTAGCTTTCTTCCTTTGTCCCGGATTTTAGCCTTGCGCTCTCTTCGCCTGGGACCTATACACTCCTTTGTTCTGATTCTTGTAAGACCAAGTCTTGTTATTTCTTGGCTTGGTCTGCACCTCCTATATTATGGGTGTAGCTCGAATGAGCACATCCTGAAGGTCCGTTGGGCGCATGGATTTGAGGTAGGTGTTTACGAGTGGGTTTAATCTGGCACAAAACTTTAACACATGTTGTGTCATATCCATTTGTGGCGCATACTTCAAAAGAGAGATGAACTTTGAATAGTATGCGTCAAGAGATAAACCAAGCTGTTTCAGCTCATAGAACTCATTCATCTTCTGCGTGTGGTAGGTAGGTGGTAGATATCTTCCTCGCATAGCTCTTTTTAGCTTCTCCCAAGTAACTGACCCTTCTGAGATCCCTTGCTCTCTGCACCATTGCTTCCACTAAAGTCTTACTTCGTTGGTAAGCTTCAACTTGGCCAGCATTGCTTGGTTGGTGGGCGCAGTACCTGCTGCTTTGAAATAATCCTCCATGGATTCGATCCAGATCTCGGCATCAATTTGGACGGTCCTTCCCTTGCCATCAAATTCAGGTGGCTTGATTTGTTTGAGAAGAAACTTCTTCTCCTGAATCACGGCCATACTTGGTGTAGGGGTCAGACTAGGAATCTACACTTGAGGTTGTGCTTGGGCATGAGATTATTTATGTTAAAAACTTGCTAAGGGTTTCTCTCATTACATTTCATGTCCAGTTCAGCTTTTAGCCAAGTGACCTAATCTCTTAACTTCTTTATCAATACTCACAGTCAAGACAATCATTGATAAAAAAAGTCTATTTCATTCATATGGACATAGCCCTTTTGAATACAATTATTTTTGGGAAGATGGAACAAGCTCATACATTGATTTGGGGAGAATAAGATTGTGTTATATTCAGGAATTGAGTAATAGTATGGATTGGGGTCATGAATTTTCAGGAATCGATAGGTCATTGTAAGATTAGGGTATCCTTTCCTTCGATACCCGTTCTTTTCATAACGTCCCAACACCTCGATTCTGTCGGCAAGGATTATTCGAGTCACTTCCTCGTACACATATGTGTTTTTCTTGACCTTTCGACCATTGACATGTAGGATTGCGTTTGCGTGAGCCTCAACAAAGATGAACAGCTTCACGATCTTTAAGTCCTCCATCGACTTGATTCTCTTCAAGTTGGTCCGAAGGTACGCAAGTCGGTGGGCACCTATGTAATAAATTTCTGAATCACCCATCCATCTTCGTTCCATGTACAAGGGTGAAAGATTATAGATGCGGTCTAGGATATTCATCATATCGAGCCTCCGTCGGTAATCTGAAGCATGCATTGCGGTCATAAACATAACCTAGAACACCAAGAATCTGTTCCATGCTTCACGACTCTGCAGGTTAGCATCGATAAGTAAGGAAATGTTCTTAACAACAACATTTTCTATATTTCCCCTCATTAAGTTTCCATGAAATTATTAGATCCTCGTTGGTTGCACTCTAATACCAACTATAACGTGTCCACCTTTTTACTTGTGAGACACATCTTAGTAGCCCAACGAGAAGAAAGTCTAGAAAGCGACGCCCTGCACTCCCACGGAATGTCATAGGGTTTGCGATCTAGGCCTTCCTGAGTTTGCCACGAAGCAGAAGCATTCCGGCCGTTTCCACTTAGGACCGACCTGAATCAGGGCTTTCCTAGTGGTCAAATTCCTAGAACGGTAGCTAGCGTCGAACCCCACATGAACTACTTTACACAAAAACGTCAAGGTCGAAGCGGATTCATGCTGCACTTGGTTCAAGGAGAATGGGAAATGAGAGGGATGCAAGCTCGACCTCTTTGCCCGTAAGGCATAGTCCCATTCCGTTCCCCTAAAACAACATAAATCGGGACTCTAATATCCTAGAATCTAGGTCATCATTCCTTGCTGTCAATTTCCTTTGAGAAAAGTTCCCGGCCAACCGGGACTACCCTTCCGTAGGACGGACCCATGATCACATCCACTGCACTCTCCTCAGAGTTGCTTTAGTTGTCTAATTACCTACCACATTTAGTTTGACAAACAAAAACAGCTTCCTTAATTAGCCAATTAATCACTGATTCCTTTATGTAACTTAAGCACAGACATAGAAAAACAGTGTCAAACAAGTTTCTTTTTAATAATTGATCTTATTTATCAGTCTTTGGATTACATCATATAATCCAGCCCGAAGGCTAATCCATAATCCACCCGAAGGCTATTCCAACAATCCTCAGGGATCACTATTCCAAGTTTTTGCCCGTAGACTAGTATGCGGGCCTCGAGATCCAATCCCGAGTCACGTTGGCCTCTTGTGCAAGACCTGGAGGCAAGGGATTTATGGCCATAGCTCCCTTGGCACCCAAGTGTCCTCCTGCTCGAAGTAGCACCCACGGAGAGACCTCTTGCGGCGGGTTCGGTCCACGTACAGGGCGCGGCTAACAACCCCCTTGGATAGGGTCAGGCAGACAGTCTGGGGTAACTGATGCTGCCTCTCCCTCTAGGCCTTCAACCTGAAGCATTAATTATTTTTCCAGCTTTAGTTCATTGAGCAAAGAAGTACAAATAGTGCTCCTAACTGTACAAACACAGTCAATCCAGTGGTTGTTTATTTGGCCAACTGCTAAAGTGTAAATCCTTCTCTCTGAATGCATCCAGTATTTAATCTGGGATCAATTACGACTTGGCAAGATCCCCAAGGGTTGTGTTGTTTGTTTACCCTTTTATCCTTGGGTTAGGGTTTATATCCTGTTAACCCAAATTAGCAAACACCTTAGGTTCGTTAAACTAAGATAGTAAATCCTAGGCAACCTTGTCACCCTAACTTGATTGGTCAATTTGCTTACTAGGCAATTCATAGTTACCCTAACTTGGCATCTCAGCCTCACAGAAGGGTGATGTAGTAGGATGACTACTCATCCTCAACATAGTTTGACTTGAACTTAGGACTTGCCAACCTCATTCTAAGGAGTGGCAATACCATTTTGTGTTCTAGACACAAAAACCATGCGACGTTGGTACTTGTTGCACGAGACAAGTGTCACACCTAACTTGTGGGATCATTTCTCCTGTCAAACGGTGTTCCTTGGTCAAGAAATATGTTTGGTCAAGATGTAGGGTTTGGGATGTCTTCTTGACCCAACCCAACCCTAACCATACTAGGCCAACAACGTTTGGCCCTAGGGTTTCTAAACTCAATCGGAAGTCTAGTATTAGGCCAATTTACCCTAGGGTAAAAACCCCTAGATCATTATTGTATGGATGTCTAACTAACACTAACATTCCATGAATGTGGGTAGGACCTTTGAGGTGGAAATTATCAACTCGGTCTTTCCGAGTGCAATACTAAGTAGAATTTTAATGTGGCTTAGCTCTACCTAGGGCATTGAAGTGGTCATCATTTGAGTTACACCCTTACAACGAATTACCTAATTGATCTAATTGTCTTGCGACAAGAGGTGATCTTTCCTTAGAAGAGATGAAAATCATTTTCCTAAGAGATGTAAATAATTGCAAGACATCCATGCAAATATGCGATTCATAGACTTTTCCTTCTATGTAGCTAAAAGATTTCAATGATCATTTCTTTTCCCTTGCACTGAAACTATAATGATGCAACGGAACCAAGCTTTAATGATTGACAATTTAGGGCTAACTCGTATAAAACCTACGTTGAATTTCATCAAGAACGTGTTGGGGGTAAAGGCACCTCCGCCATGCCGCCCCGTGTATTACTACACTGACAGTACCCGCCACTGCACACTGCAGGTTGCGAGCACCCGTCACGTCACTTTATTCTTTATTCTTTTAGTGACAGTTTGAATAAAGGAAGGCCCGGTCACACATTGTGACTATTTGGAGTTCCCATTTCTTGTCTCTCTCTTTCTTGCTCTTGCTCTCCCGCCATAGCTCACGTGCAAGCTTCGATCCTTCTCACCTTTCAACTAGTATCAGAGCTTGGAATTCTCTTGCTCGAGCTTCACTCTGTGCTTCCCGACCTTCGCATCGACTTGCTTCACGCATTGGGTCTCCATCCCGGCAGCCATAGCCGACCTCTCGAGCTCCCAACTCTCCTCGGCTTCCCAAGCTCCATCCCGGCCTTCTTGAGCTTCATCAGGGCCTTGCCCTTGAGGTACTGCTTCAGCATTTGCAGGCATTTGAGTGTATTCTCAGTTTGAAACAGGGCACAAACAAAGGGTAGCCACTCTTCTTGAGCTCCATAGCTCATATCTTCCCTCCCCTTTGCATTGGGCCTTCATGGCTTGGTATGTGCCTACCTTGGGCCATCATTGAGCCCCCCCAACCATCCTAACTCCACGTGATTGGCAGCAGCACTCCAGGCCTCAACACGCTGAATATGGCACCCATTTTCAGACTTTAACCTCCACAGTTTACAGTTGAATGCTTTGTTGCTCATGGAGCACTCATCATTGGCCTATTTGGAGGGCATTTGAGCCATTTTTGGATGTCATTTTGATGCTTTGGCTTGACATTGAGGTTGGGAGCTGATCATTCTCAGTTTTGAAACTGTCATTCACTGCATAACAGTGCTGGAAACAGGGCAGCACCCCTGACACTGACATTTGTTGCTTATGCCTCATTCCATTGGAGCTATTTGATGCCCGTATGTGGTCTACTTCCTACCCGGATGTATTGGGGATGTATGCATTTGGTTTGACCATGATTTTGGCTTGAATTCGGGGCTGAAATCTACTGTTTAGAACAATAAATACATGCTGGAATAACAGTGGGCTGAAGGTACTTTACATGCTTTGGCTCTTACCTACTGATACCGGATGTATGCTTTGAGCTTTGGCATGATGTCTCTGACATTTGGGGATGACTTGGAGCGATTTTGGCTTGAATACGGGGCTGAAATCTACTGTTTAGAACAGTAAATACATGCTGGAATAACAGTGGGCTGAAGGTACTTTACATGCTTTGGCACTTACCTACCGATACCGGATGTATGCTTTGAGCTTTGGCATGATGTCTCTGACATTTGGGGACGACTTGGAGCATATGTATGAGATTATGGGATGCTTTTGAGCTTCGCATTAGCTCCGTCTTCACTAGCATTTGGACCGACTTGGCATGTTCGTGGACTGCCTATGCCTCATGTCTCTGCTTAACAGTTAGGCTTTTGCATTACATGCTTTGGTTCATGACATATGCTATTTGGTTCATGTATGCCATACCGACATTTGGAGCTTGGATTTGGATGTATTTGAGCATTCCCGGCTTACTTGATCCACTGATCTTGGTTGCTATTTGGATGTCATTGAGTTGACCGAGAGCTTATTTGGGCTTATGTATTGCTTCATGGTTAATACGACCGGTGCTTCATGTATGTCATGCTCTCTTGGATGCGCTTGATGCATTGACAGGGTCACTTATCACTGGTGCTTTCTCTTGGGTTGTTTGAGCTTCTAAGCTCGCTTTGTATACCTTTTGTGCCAGTGAGAGCATTTTACATGCTTGCTTGACCTTTGACAGTTGCATGCTATTGGAGCACTTACATGTATTTGGAGCAGTTTATGTCTTGAGCAGCTACATACGCATTGAGACTTTGGGATCATACTCCGATCTTTATGGATATGCATTGATGTACTCTTGGTTCACAGGATGCTTATGAGCTGAGTCTCATATTTGGATCTTTCTCTTTGAGCAGACACCTATTTGTGTCAGGTTTTGGCAGTTACATGAACACTTTGCCTAGAGTGTCTAGGGGTGTGCCTTTCACTAGCAGGTGTTATTTTGACATGCTTCGGTGTTGAGCTCATGTTCTTTTCACTGTCATTGTCCTTGCTTATGTCCGTTTCATGCCGGCTTTGGACCTAGCATTGTTTGCTTGACATTGGATCCTATTTTGGGACAATTTGCTCTCTAGACTGCATACCTGCAATTTATTACAACAAGCAGTTATTGGTGGACTGAGGTGTACTTTTCATGCTGAAATATCCTGATTTGGTGTACCGCACCTAGTACTAAGTGGGCAGCAACTTTTGGCACAATTTGCTTGCCTTTTGGACCCCGTTTTGGTCATTTTTGGGCAGTTTTTGCAGTAAAACAGCAAGCAGTTTTGGACTGTTTGGGCATTTCCAGCCTGCATAATGGCGTCATCTTCGCATGATAGTGCCATCTTTAACATTACAAAGTTGGATGGTACCAACTACTCTTATTGGAAGAGTCAAATTTGGCAGGTCTTGGTGCAGAAATCTCAAATTAAGCCACTTTGATTGAGTGGGGAGCAGCCTGAAACTATGGACAATGACGACTGGCTTGAACTTGATGAGCTATACAAGTCCACGATTGTATTGTCTCTCACTGAATAGGTACATTATAATGTATTTGAGGAAGCACAGAGTGCATGGGATCTATGGAATAAGATCAAGAATTTTTATGATAAGAAAAGTCCGGCGAGTCAGATGTACTGGTTGAAGCAGCTTATGGATCTGCGCATGAAGGATAATGCGACTATGTCTGCTCACTTGAGCCAGTTCCATGCTATAATGAAGAACCTGACTTCGCATGATATCACCTTTGGAGAGGAAGTAACTCCTCTTTTCTTGCTTGGGACTCTGAATGAGTCATGGGATGTATTCCGCACTGCTCTTTGCGCCTCTAGTGCTACTCTAAAATTGGCAGATGTTGAGAGTGCTCTTCTTCAGGAAGAGGTGAATCGCAAAAACTTGGATGCCTCTCGTGGTAATCATGCTTTGACAGTTAGAGGCAGGAATGACAGGAATGATCGTGGTAATAACCGTGGCCGTGACTCGCAGAAGGGTCGGTCTAAATCTCGTGGCAAGTCGCGTAGTAAGTCGCGTGGGCACAATGCAAATGTCACTTGTCATCATTATGGGAAAAAGGGCCATATTAGACCACAGTGTCATGAGTTGCACAATGAGAAGCGCAAGGATAAGGGGAAAGATAAAGTGCAGGAGAAGTCCTCTGATCGCAGCATAGTACCTGCGAAGTCTAGCGTCAAGATTGAGGAAATTAATGTCACGCAGACTGAGGAGTCCGATGGTGGTGATGAGTTTATACTTGCAGCTAGTTCTTCTGATGCTGCACACTTGACTGAGACATCTAGTATGTATGCATAGTGCTGGTTATTGGATTCCGGAGCATCCTTCCATGTGATGCCTTACCGTGAGAATTCCACTCTTACCGCACTATATCTGGTTCAGTCAGACTTGGAGACGACAGGTCTCTTGACATTGTGGGCATGGGTGATATTCAGTTGCAGTTTTCCATTGGGAGTTCATTTTTGCTTAGGGATGTACGTCATGTACCTGCGCTTACGCGCAGTCTTATGTCTGCAGGATAGCTGGATGATGCAGGATTTCATGTATGTTTTGGGGATTCTGCCTGGAAGATTACTCGTGGCAGACTTGTGCTTGATAGAGGCGCCAAGGCTGGCATCCTCTATCCTCTTGTTATATCTGGGTCCTCAGTTGACCATGTTTTGGCAGTGGGTTCTATCCCACATGTATCACTTTGGCATGCTCATTTAGGGCACATGTCTTTGAAGGGAATGAAAATGTTATCTGGTTTGCAGTATCTTCCGCCTTTGGATTATGCATGTTTTGACTCGTGTGATCATTGTCTTTATGGTAAGCAGAATAGGTCTACGCATAAGAAATCGGGTAGGCCACGCATGAGTGAGCCCTTGGCATTGGTGCATTCCGATGTTTGTGGGCCTATGCCTTGCATGTCTGTGGGTGGCGCGAAGTACTTTGTTACCTTCATTGATGATTTTTCTAGGAAAGTGTGGGCTTATCCCATAAAGCAAAAGTCCGATGTCTTGGCAGTCTTTCAGCGTTGGCTTGCTCTTGTTGAGAACTAGACTGGGTATAGGCTGAAATGTCTTAGGATTGACAATGGGGGAGAATATGTCTCGCATGCTTTTGAGCAGTTTTGTGATGACAGGGGTATTAAGCGTCAGTTGACTTCCCCTTACACCCCACCCCAGAATGGTTTGGCTGAGTGCATGAACAGGACTATTCAGGAGCATGTGCGCTCTATGCTTAGCCATGCAAGCCTACCCCAGAGTTTTTGGGCTGAGGCAGTTAGTACGGCAGTGCATGTCATAAACCGATCGCCTTCCAGTGGATTGGATTTCCAGGTTGCAGAGGAAGTTTGGGCTGGTAAGCCACCCTCTTATGCGCATCTCCCTGTCTTTGGATATGAGGCATTCTGCCATGTGCCCAAGGACAAGAGGAGTAAATTGGATCCAAAGAGCATTAAATGCATACTCCTTGGCTATGGTGAGTCAGGAGAGATGGGCTATTGCCTATGGGATCCGCAGGCGTGGAAAATAGTATCCACCCATGATGTCGTCTTCCATGAAGACAAGATGCACAGGCAGTCTGAGTGTTGAGATATCGAGCTCCACTCGTGATACGCCAGGGTGACCGTTGTGTATTTATGTCACCGACTTGTCAATTGCAGACGCAGTTGATACACCGCCCATGAATAATAGCTACATGATAGCTATCCTTATCTACTCTAGTTCGTGGCTCAGTTAGTATGCCACCTTAGTTAGTTGAGTTTGGTTTGAGACCCATATATAGGGTTCTTCTATTTCTTTGTACTAGAGTTCTTTTTGGATAACACAACTAAGAAGAGGAAAACTGTTTTCAGCCTCCACCCTTGTGTGTATTCCCCCATTGTGCAAGCAAGAAAGCTTCAAGTGAGACTCCTTCCTTCTCTCCCACAATCTTGACATGGTATCAGAGCCTTGTTTGTGGTAAGGAGCTCAAGAAAGCAAGCCAAGCTCGCGGTGTTCTGGTAAGAGGAGCAGTGTTGCTTTCATTTTCTGTTTTGGGAGCAGATCTCTACAGGTAGCACAGCCGGAAAGTGCAGGAGTACATTGTCTCAGGTTGAGACGCCCTTCGCGGTGAAGCAAGAGGGCAGTATATGCTGTGGGAAAGGCTTTAGCCCTTGGCGACCTTGTTTTTCTGATTTGAGGCCATTTTGGGGCCTGTTTTGGAGGCGGAAGCTTTCTGCACGCACTCAGGAAAAGGCTCAGTTTTATGCTGTGTGACCACTGTTCTACAGGTCGGTGAAAAGTTACCACAGAAATTGCATCGTATGCTTATGTGCAGAGACATTGGGAGTTACAGAATCATCCTTGGTTCCTGTTTATGCAAAATCGTCACTAGGAAGTGACTATGTGGTCAAATACCACTTTCGCCAGTTTTGCAGATTTGCCCTTGTGAGGGTGAAGCTGTGTTTTTTGCAGTGATAGAATTTTTTGCAGTGTTCTGTAATGGCGTCTGATTCTCTTTCACATATTGTCACTGAAAAGCTTGACAAGAACAACTTCCAAGCATGGAAGTTTAGAATGACGAATTTCCTTATGGGAAAAGGATATTGGGAATTTGTTGCAGGAAATGAAGAAGAACCAGTTCTTCCTGATGTTCCCAATCAACAGCAAATGCAGGCATTCAAAGCATGGCATGAGAGAGCCAGGAAAGTTATGTACTGGCTGTCTATTAGTATTTCAGACTCTATGATTGTGCATATTCAGGATGCAAGTACGCCAAAGGAGGCATTGGATACTTTGTCAAAAATGTATAGTACAAATATGCAAGCCAGGAAAATGCAGCTCAAGCAAGAGTTGCACAATGTGCAAAGAGAAAATATGAGCATCAACGACTACCACATGAAGGTGAAGAAGATTGCAGATGCACTTGCTTCCATTGGGTCGCCAGTGGAAGATGATGATTTAGTTTCTGTGACCTTGAATGGTCTAGGAAAGGATTATGCACAGTTTCGGACATCCATTTCAGTTCGTGAAAGATTTCCTGATTTTGAGGAGTTGATTGCTCTTCTAATTTCTGAGGAGCAGAGAAATGGTGGTGCATCTTCTTCAGGAGGAACTTCAAAAGAAGCTGTCTTCTACTCAAATGCTGAAAGAGGTAGAGGCAGAGGTAGAGGAGGCCGATTTGGAGGCCGTGGTAGAAATCAAAATATGCAACAAACTCAAGAAAACCAGTCCTATGGAGGAGGACGTGGTAACTCTAGAGGCAGGGGGAGCCAAAGAGGTCGTGGTGGATGGCAAAGAGGCCAAAATGTAAACAGTAATGTTGAATGCTACTACTATGGTAAAATGGGTCATATGGCTAAAGACTGCTATAAAAAGCAGAATGACATCATGAATGGAAAACTGCAACAAGGAAATTATGCATCTTCCAGTAGACAGGGTGATGACAGAAATGAGCATTTGTTTATGGTGCAGCACATGAACAATTCTGTGACAAGTGCAGAAGAAAGCAATGATGTGTGGTATGTTGACTCAGGTGCATCAAACCACATGACAGGTCATGCAAAATGGATGGAGAATGCAAGGAAAATGGAAAAACCAGGATTTGTGGAGACTGGTGATGATACTGTACATCCTATTGTGCAGATTGGAAAAATTCCTTTGTCTATGCAGGATGGGAAAAAGAAATACATGTCCGATGTATTTCATGTCCCGAATATCACCAAGAATCTGGTTTTTGTTGGTCAAATGGTTGAGCAGGGCTTGCAGGTCAGATTTAATCCTCATGGATGCTTTGTTGAGGATATGAAAAATAAAGGTCGCTTGATAGCAAAAGGAAAGAAGAAGGGCAGAATGTTTACATTGGATGCAGACGTGTCTGAACTAAGTGCAGCAATGTTTGCACATGGGACCGGTGTAGTTGCAGATATTGATATCTGGCATAAACGCATTGGTCATGTTAATGTACAGCGACTTAAATCAATGCAGGCCCAAAATATTGTTGCAGGATTGCCCAAATTCAAGGTTGCAGAAATGCATAAGGTATGTGAAGCCTGTCAGTTTGGAAAACAGGCAAGGAAACCATTTCCTAGACATGTTCAAGAGAGTAAGAAGCCATTGGAATTAATCCACTCTGATGTGTGGACTACAAAAGCTGCATCTCTTGGAGGCTGTCATTATTTTGTTACTTTTATTGATGACTATAGCAGAAAAGTTTGGGTGTATTTTATGAAAAAGAAAAGTGAATTTTTTGGGCATTTCAAAACCCTTAAAGCTATGGTTGAAAAAGAAACAGGCCTGCAAATAAAATGCCTAAGGTCAGATGGAGGGGGATAGTACCTCTCAAATGAGTTTGCAAGGTTCCTGCAGGAGCATGGCATAAAGCAGCAATACTCATGCAGCCATACCCCACAACAAAATGGAATTGCAGAAAGGAAAAACAGGCATATTGGAGAGGTATCTCGTGCCATGCTCAATGAAAAAGACTTGCCAGATTTTTATTGGGCTGAAGCATTTGCTACAGCAGTCTACATAATGAACAGGACTCCCACTGCAGCAATACATGGAATGACTCCAGAGGAGAGGTATACTGGTAGGAAACCAGATATTTCTCATTTGAAAATTTTTGGTTGCATTGCCTATGTACATGTGCCAGATGAATTGAGATCCAAGTTGGATCCAAAAGCTGAGAAGTGCATCTTTATTGGTTACTCTCTGCAGCAAAAAGGGTATAGATGCTATAACCCTTCTACTCGTAAGTTTACAGTGAGCAGAGATGTTGTTTTTGATGAGATGAGTAGCTGGTATAAACCAGTAAATGTGATTGATGATGTAGATGCACAAAATGGTAATGCTGCATAGAATTCACAGCAGCAGTCATAAAATATTAGTGGACTTGGAGCGACCTCTAGCAGTGGTTCACATTCTTCGCCATGGACAGACAGATTGAGATCAGGAGAATCTTCTCAAAGTAATGCAGATAGTGGTATGCAGGTATCATGAAAAGGAAAAGAGAAGGTTGATCAGCCCATGTTTGATGTGAATGCAGGTCACTCTTATGTGGATGGTGAATCCAGTGGCTCAGAACAGAGCATTGATGATGAGTTGGGTATTCCTTCTATTGTTACACCTGGAGTAAGGAAGACCAAGGATGTTTTGAGAGCACCTGGGAGTGAACCTACTTTGTGCAGGTCTACGAGAGCTAGGTATCCTGTGGATAGGCTGAAATATGATGGATTTACAGCCATTCACTATGCATATATGGTCAAAGTGATACAGGAACCAGAACCCACTTCTTTTGAGCAAGCCATGGGAAAAGAAAAATGGGAGAAAGCCATGGATGAAGAAATGGATGCCTTGGAAGCAAATGCTATATGGGAATTGGTACCTTTGCCTAAAGGTAAAAATGCAATTGGCTGTAAGTGGGTTTATAAGGTGAAGCACAATGCAGATGGTTCTGTGAACAGATACAAGGCAAGATTAGTAGTCAAGGGGTATGCACAAACATATGGCATTGTTTATGAAGAAACATTCAGTCCGGTTGCAAGGATGGCAACCGTAAGAGCAGTCATTGCTATGGCTGCATCAAAGGGATGGTCTTTACATCAGATGGATGTAAAGAATGCCTTCTTGCATGGTGATTTGCAAGAAGAGGTCTATATGGAGCAGCCACCAGGTTATGTGCATGATGTTCATCCTGAGTTTGTTTGCAGGTTGAAGAAAGCCTTGTATGGCTTGAAGTAAGTACCTAGAGCATGGTCTGACAAGATAGGACAGTATCTTGTCACTATTGGTTTTCAGATTTCCAAGGCAGACTTCTCACTTTATGTGAGAAAAATAGAGAAAGGTATTATGCTACTTGTCATTTATGTTGATGATTTGATTATGACAGGTGACAGTGATGAAGATATCCTTCATGTGAAAATGCTATTGAAGCAGAAGTTTGAGATGAAGGATTTGGGAGAGCTGAGTTATTTCTTGGGCATTGAGGTGATTAGATCACCAAGTGGGATACAGCTCTTGCAGAGACAGTATGGATTGGACAAGCTGTCCAAATATGGGATGACAGGCTGTAAGCCTATTTCAGTTCCTTTGGAGCAGAATGTGAAGCTGAGCACAGATGCATGTAAGCTTCTAGAAGACCCTACTATGTACAGACGCATAGTAGGAAGTTTGATTTATATGACTATTACCAGGCCATATTTGAGCTATGCTGTTGGATTGGTAAGTCAGTTTATGCAGGCTCCAAGGAAACCACATTTGGATGCGGCTAGACGCATACTCAGGTATGTGAAGTCCACATTGCAGTATGGACTATTTTATGAGACTGGGGTTCAGATACAGTTGCATGGATACACTGATGCTGATTGGGCTGGTAGTACTTCTGATAGACGATCTACCAGTGGATATGTGTTCTCTTTTGGAAGTGCTGCAGTCACTTGGAGCAGCAAGAAACAGCCTACAGTTGCCTTGTCGAGCACAGAGGCTGAGTACAGGGGTGCAGCAATGGCTGTATGTGAGGTAGCTTGGTTGCATAAGCTACTTTATGATATGCATCAGTCTATAGATGGGCCAGTTGTCATTTATTGTGACAACATGAGTAGTATACACTTGGCAAATAACCCAGTCTATCATGCTATAACAAAGCACATTGAGGTGCATTATCACTATGTGCGAGAGAGGGTTTTACTAGGTCTTATTGATCTAGTTTATGTCAGCACAGAGGATCAGGTAGCTGACATATTCACGAAGGCATTGGGCGCAGAGAAGCTGCGTAAGTTCAGAGACCTACTTGGTGTGCAGGAATTGGGATTGAGCTCGAGGGGGAGTGTTGAGATATCGAGCTCCACTCGTGATACGCCAGGGTGACCGTTGTGTATTTATGTCACCGAATTGTCAGTTGCAGATGCGGTTGATACACTGCCCATGAATAATAGCTACATGATAGCTATCCTTATCTACTCTAGTTCGTGGCTCAGTTAGTATGCTACCTTAGTTAGTTGAGTTTGGTTTGAGACCCATATATAGGGTTCTTCTATTTCTTTGTACTAGAGTTCTTTTTGGCTTACACAACTAAGAAGAGGAAAATTGTTTTCAGCCTCCACCCTTGTGTGTATTCCCCCATTGTGCAAGCAAGAAAGCTTCAAGTGAGACTCCTTCCTTCTCTCCCACAATCTTGACACTGAGAAGGTGGTTGAGATCCGCAGAGTGATCTTTCAGGAGGAGCCTAGAGCTCCAGCACAGCCAGTAGTATAGCCTGCAGCAGTTCCTCCACAGGGCCAGGGTGTTGGACAGGCAGTTAGACAGGCAATAGAGCCTGTGGTGAGATGGTCTGCTAGAGACAGACGTCCACCTGACAGATTTCAGCCCTCTATGCATTATGTTTTGGTTACAAATGTAGGAGAGCCTTTCACTTATGATGAGGCTATGCGCAGGGGTGACAGTCGCTCCTTGGAGAGGGCTATGTAGTCTGAGATAGACTCCCTACATAAGAATGAGACTTGGGATTTGGTTGCCTTGCCTAAGGGCAAGAAGGCTTTGCCATGCAAGTGGGTGTACAAGCTGAAAAGTACCCCTGGACACCCCAAGCCGGCATACAAGGCTAGATTGGTAGCAAAGGGTTTTAAGCAGGAACATGGTGTGGACTTTGATGAGGTCTTCTCTCCTGTGGTTAAGATGACCACCCTGCGCTTAGTCTTGGCTTTGGTTGCACAACTTGACTTAGATCTATATCAAATGGATGTCAAGACGGCTTTCCTACATGGGGACTTGCATGATGAGATCTATATGGATTAGCCTAAGGGCTTTGCAGAACCTGGAAGGGAGCACCTAGTGTGCAAGTTGAAGAAGAGCTTGTATGGCTTGAAGCAGGCACCTAGGGAATGGTATCATAAGTTTGATGCCTTTATGCAGTCATAGGGCTATAACAGGAGTGCTATGGATCCATGTCTTTACAGAAGAAAGCCCGTGATGGCAGTTTGCTTATTTTGGTACTGTATGTTGATAATATGCTGATAGCAAGGAAAGCTCATGATGAGCTAGATGCTCTTAAATCTCAGCTAAAGAAGAGCTTTGAGATGAAGGATTTGGGACAGGTCTCACATATACTTGGGATGCGCATTAAGCGCGATAGGCATCAGGGGCTTTTGTATCTCTCACAGCGGGAGTACATTCATAAAGTCCTTGAGCGCTTCCGCATGCAGGACGTAAAGCCTATTGGCTGTCCATTACCTTCTTATGTGAAGGTATCACAGGCCGATTGTCCACAGACTGATGAACAAAGGGCCGAGATGGCCAAGATCCCTTATGCTTCAGCCGTGGGCAGTTTGATGTATGCCATGATAGCCACTCATCCAGATATTGTGCATACAGTTGGTGTTGTGGCACGCTATATGGCTACACCTGGCAGCAGACATTGGGATGCCGTGAAGGGTATCATGAGGTACCTGAAGGGCACAGCAGATATGTGTATTTGCTATGGCAGCCAGGATACAGCGGTCGTGGGGTACACTGACTCCGATTATGCAGGACATGCAGATAGTAGGAAGTCCACTTCTGGCTATGTATTCACCTATGTTGGAGGGGCTATCTCTTGGATGTCCAGGGTTCGGAAGTGTACGGATTTGTCTACCATTGAGGCCGAGTATGTTGCAGCCACTGAGGCTTGCAAGGAGGTCATATGGTTAGGCCGTCTAGTTGCTGACCTTGGGATTGATGCTACACCTACAATGCATTCGGATTCTATGAGTGCCATTCAATTGGCTAAGAATTCGGTCTTCCATGCGAAGACGAAACACATTGAGGTGAGGTATCACTTCATACATGGTGTCGTGGAGGACAGGTTTGTTGACCTTGTCAAGATCTCCACTCACGAGAATCCTGCAGATCTGCTCATGAAGAGCCTCACTACTGAGCGCTTTGCCTTCCTCAGGAGGTTGATGGGCGTTGGATGAGATGTCGCCTTTCCTTATCCCTTGTACCTATGTACATTTGTACTGTCTTTTCTTTTTTCTTTTCTCTCTCACTAGGGCAGATTCGCCTTTAAGTGGGAGGTTGTTGGGGGTAAAGGTGCCTCCGCTGTGCCGCCCCGTGTATTACTACACTGACAGTACCAGCCACTGCACACTGCAGGTGGAGGGCGCCCGTCACGTCACTTTATTCTTTATTCTTTTAGTGACAGTTTGAATAAAGGAAGGCCCAGTCACACATTGTGATTGTTGGAGTTCCCATTTCTTGTCTCTCTCTTTCTTGCTCTTGCTCTCCCGCCATAGCTCGCGTGCAAGCTTCGATCCTTCTCACCTTTCAGAACTATGCTCATAACCCTTCGCTTGATGCATTGAATTCAAGCTTAAATATGAAATTGCATTCTTTCCTAAAATACAATCTTTGATGGAAAGATTCCATGCATGAACGAATACCATGAGACCATTATCAATTCAATTCGTCCTTCGACACTTAGCCCAACCTAGGATGTAATTATCATCGCATGCCATTTGCAAGGTACTTAAATCCCCTTCACACAATGCGACTACTTGGACAACATTTAATGGACGTCAATGATTAACTCATACAAATCACAACTAGGAAATTATTGCCTAGATGCATTATGCGCTGTTCGTTTTCACAATGCAATCAAGGATGCATTTAGAAAAATCCACCTATGCAATAGGATTGCACTTGGAAATGCAAGCAATTTCAAAATGCACATAATGCAACTAATTCTTGTACATTGGCAACCAATTTGAAATTTCCAAACATGATTAAACTTTCCTATGAGAATTGGATATGCCTAGTGCATTCTTCCCATGCGAAATCAATTTTTAAGAACTTGGGCATTGAGGTTCGGGGTGTTATCCACCCGCAAACTTGGAGTGGAGGCTCTCGCATGTGCGCCTTGCATCTTTAGTTTTGGACCCATCTATGCAGTGTATTTTGTCGCAGCAACTCCCCCCTTGATTTCTCGTGTGTCTCAAAGTGTCACAGTCTGCGATCTCCTCTCCCGCGTAGGACACGGTCCTTGGAGTCTTGGCTTTAAAGTTCCCGGGAAAGGCACGGGGGAACGGGACTTTAGGAAACTTAAAATTAGAAGCTTCTAAAGAAGCTTCTATGCTTCTATCTCTGATAGAAAACATGGAAAAAATGTGATGATGGAGTGGGAAGGAGAGGATGACGATGAAGGGGATGAGGAGGGTGGTGTTGAGGGTGATGATGGGGTGGGCAGAGGCGGCAGTGCGGCGCTTTTCATGCAGCAAGGCGGCAATGGTGAATAGCATGACAGGGCATCTCCTCTCTCTCCTTCCCCCAAGCTTAAAAGGGGGGGTTCATATAGTTAGAGGGAGGGGGGGGAGATAGCCACACATGTGGCTAGTTTGCATGCTTCCTCCTCCCCCCGTGCTCTCCTACTTCTCATCACTCCTCTCACACTCCCTCTCCCCCTACCATGCACGGCTGAGGGGATTATTAAAAAAATTTGTCAAAATTTTAACCATTTTCCCCTTTTTCCCTCTAGAAGGGGTGTTCTCGTGCGGGCTTGCGGACTTCAAGCCATGGCCTCTTATGCACGTCACGGAGCTGGAATTTATCAATGCACGTGGGGTAAGCACTTAACCACCACATTTACCAATGCAGGGGATTATTTTAGTTTTCTCTTTGTGCGGATTACGGATCTTCAATATTTTGAGGCAGAAATATTACAAACCAACTATGGCATTGTTTTCTACTAAAGCAAAGTACAAGGTAGCTTACTTTGCTACATGTGAAGTAGTATGATTAAGGAGAATCCTATGATATATGGGAGTACAAGATGAAGATCCAATAGTGTCAAGATGTGACAGTCAAAGTTGCATCGACATTACCAAAAATCCAATTTTTCATGCATGCACCAAACACATTGAGATCTAGTATCACCATGTGTGTGACTTGATCGAGGATGGGATAATACAGTTGGCCAACATAGGAAAACATACCATATATCTTTACCAAAGCTCTTACTAAATATCTCCTTCAAACTCATCTTCAAAAACTTGGCATTGGGCCAATAATATAGTTCACCTATGCGGGTGGACATTGAGAGGGGGTATTAGATATGCTCAATGCCTCATCCTCGTAAAGTGCCACCATTGATCCATGGTGCTCTAAGTTGTAAGGTCCCCCATTATGAGAAGAAGCCATGTGTGAGGATAGACATTGGGTGGATATTGACTTGTATGTCAAATCAGGTCTATGTGATTGAATGGAAAAAATGTATCCTTTGTGGATCTAGCCTTTGCATTAGATAGAGTAGCTATGATGGTAGCAACTCAAGGCACAATGTATCAACTTGCGAGGCATGGGAGTTATCAAGGGCCCCTATTTTGGGGTCTGGGGGCTGCTAAAGTAGCCCTTGGCCGCCGGTCTCAAGGGGGTGAGCAACCCCTCTGAGAGAGGTCTTGGGATAGCACCCCTAGCCCATGATGGTAAAGAGAATATTCCTTGGCTGACTAGGGAAGGTTCATAATATGGTCCGATATATCGACCAAACTACCTCCTTGGGCTATAAAAGGAAGGCTCCTCTAAAGTCATCATCAATCTATCTTTTAGCTAGTCATATTTCTTCTAGCTACCCTTAAGCTCTTTGCCTATCATTTGTCTATAGTGCCATCTAAGTTTCATAATAGAAGCACATGGGTGGACAAAGCCATCTTTGTATAGCTGCTTGTTTGAAATTAAAGTAGTCTCTCTTCTTCTCAAATTTGTTGTGTGTTCTCTACTCCTTGCTTAGATTCTATCTACTATGCTATGTAATTTCTACAACATCTTCCATAAGTTAATCCTTCTAACTAATCTCCTACAAGGAGATTTCTTAGATAGCTTTAGTTTATGGGTGATAGGTGTGAATTATTAGAGTGTACAAGAGGGTGCCCATATGCACTATAGTACTATAGTATCCTTTAGTCTCCACAATAGTTTCTTAATTATTGGTTTGCATTGGTCGACTAACACATGTATTGGTAGACCTTGGATTTTTCTTGTGAATATAGTGGTGATTATCTTGTTCTTCTAGGTAAGACCTTCCTAGCTATCTCATGGAATCTTTGCTCAATATATCAAATGTGTTGCCATGATAGTTCAAGGCTGTGCTTCCTTGTAAATGGCAATCCTAAACCACCAAGATTATATGTGTCAACATGGTTGTGTGAAGGGGCATCATCATGAGCTTGTTTGTTGTATGCACTAGCATAGACCAGAAATAGGCTTGTGCATGTGTCCCTGCACGACCATTTTTATACACAAGTTTATGATTATTTAGCTCGACCATGCAACCATCATCAAGGACCAAGCAGTTAAAAGTAGAAATTTGTGATGCTCTTATCATTGGGTGGGATTTTTGGGATATAAGTATTTATGGTGTTTTATGTACATGCAGAGAATTTCTATTATAAATTTACTAGAAAACAAATGCCATGGCTAGATAGCCAAGGAATTTCCCCTTCCATGTGCTGAAATGGCCCTGGGGCTTTCGACTCTAGGCACCACCTTGGTTACCACTATGCTGCTGAATGGCACTAGGCTACATCATAGCCACCCTTCCCTTAATCACTAGCTACGGGGCCCGTGTGAAGGAGTAAGAGGAAGGGAGGTAGTGGGAGTGCGGAATCCGCCCTGGACCTACAACGATAGCCAACCCACCCCCCATTTACTAGTCGCCGCGGGACCCATCCTGGGGTCCTCCAAGCAAAGCCACCGCCTGTCAAGATTGTGGGAGAGAAGGAAGGAGTCTCACTTGTAGCTTTCTTGCTTGCACAATGGGGGAATACACACAAGGGTGGAGGCTGAAAACAGTTTTCCTCTTCTTAGTTGTGTAAGCCAAAAGAACTGACATACAAAGAAATAGAAGAACCCTATATCTGGGTCTCAAACCAAACTCAACTAACTAAGGTGGCATACTAACTGAGCCACGAACTAGAGTAGATAAGGATAGCTATCATGTAGCTATTATTCATGGGCGGTGTACCAACCGCGTCTGCAACTGACAAGTTGGTGACATAAATACACAACGGTCACCCTGGCGTATCACGAGTGGAGCTCGATATCTCAACACTCCCCCTCGAGCTCAATCCCAATTCCTGCACACCAAGCAGGTCTCTGAACTTGCGCAGCTTCTCTGCGCCCAATGCCTTCGTAAATATGTCAGCTACCTGATCCTCTGTGCTGACATAAACTAGATCAATAAGACCTAGTAAAACCCTCTCCCGCACATAGTGATAATGCACCTCAATGTGCTTTGTTCTAGCATGATAGACTGGGTTATTTGCCAAGTGTATACTACTCATGTTGTCACAATAAATGACAACTGGCCCATCTGTAGACTGATGCATATCATAAAGTAGCTTATGCAACCAAGCTACCTCACATGCAGCCATTGCTGCACCCCTGTACTTAGCCTCTGTGCTTGACAAGGCAACTGTAGGCTGTTTCTTGCTGCTCCAAGTGACTGCAGCACTCCCAAAAGAGAACACATATCCATTGGTAGATCGTCTATCAGAAATACTACCAGCCCAATCAGCATCAGTGTATCCATGCAGCTGTATCTGAACCCCAGTCTCATAAAATAGTCCATACTGCAATGTGGACTTCACATACCTGAGTATGCGTCTAGCCGCATCCAAATGCAATTTCCTTGGAGCCTGCATAAACTGACTTACCAATCCAATAGCATAGCTCAAATCTGGCCTGGTAATAGTCATATAAATCAAGCTTCCTACTATGCGTCTGTACATAGTAGGGTCTTCCAGAAGCTCACCTGCATCTGCGCTCAGCTTCACATTCTGCTCCAAAGGAACTGAAATAGGCTTACAGCCTGTCATCCCATATTTGGACAGCATGTCCAATCCATACTGCCTCTGCAAGAGCTGTATCCCACTTGGTGATCTAATCACCTCAATGCCCAAGAAATAACGCAGCTCTCCCAAATCCTTCATCTCAAACTTCTGCTTCAATAGCATTTTCACATGAAGGATATCTTCATCACTGTCACCTGTCATAATCAAATCATCAACATAAATGACAAGTAGCATAATACCTTTCTCTATTTTTCTCACATAAAGTGAGAAATCTGCCTTGGAAATCTGAAAGCCAATAGTGACAAGATACTGTCCTATCTTGTCAGACCATGCTCTAGGTGCTTGCTTCAAGCCATACAAAGCTTTCTTCAACCTACAAACAAACTCAGGATGAACAGCATGCACATAACCTGGTGGCTGCTCCATATAGACCTCTTCTTGCAAATCACCATGCAAGAAGGCATTCTTTACATCCATCTGATGTAAAGACCATCCCTTTGATGCAGCCATAGCAATGACTGCTCTTACGGTTTCCATCCTTGCAACCGGACTGAATGTTTCTTCATAGTCAATGCCATATGTTTGTGCATACCCCTTGACTACTAATCTTGCCTTATATCTGTTCACAGAACCATCTGCATTGTGCTTCACCTTATAAACCCACTTACAGCCAATTGCATTCTTACCTTTAGGCAAAGGTACCAATTCCCATGTAGCATTTGCTTCCAAGGCATCCATGGCTTTCTCCCATTTTTCTTTTCCCATGGCTTGCTCAAAAGAAGTGGGTTCTGGTTCCTGTATCACCTTGACCATATATGCATAGTGAATGGCTATAAATCCATCATATTTCAGCCTATCCACAGGATACCTAACTCTGGTAAACCTGCGCAAAGTGGGTTCACTCCCAGGTGCTCTCAAAACATCCCTGGTCTTCCTTACTCCAGGTGTAACAATAGAAGGAATACCCAACTCATCATCAATGCTCTGTTCTGAGCCACTAGATTCACCATCCACATAAGAGTGACCTGCATTCACATCAAACATGGGCTGATCAACCTTCTCTTTTCCTTTTCGTGATACCTGCATACCACTATCTACATTACTTTGAGAAGATTCTCCTGATCTCAATCTGCCTGTCCATGGTGAAGAATGTGAACCACTACTAGAGGATGCTCCAGGTCCACTAATATTTTGTGACTGCTGTTGTGAATTCTGTGTAGCATTACCATTTTGTGCATCTACATCATCAATCACATTTACTGGTTTATACCAGCTACTCATCTCATAAAAAAAAACATCTCTGCTCACTGTAAACTTACGAGTAGAAGGGTTATAGCATCTATACCCTTTTTGCTGCAGAGAGTAACCAATAAAGATGCACTTCTCAGCTTTTGGATCCAACTTGGATCTCAACTCATCTGGCACATGTACATAGGCAATGCAACCAAAAATTTTCAAATGAGAAATATTTGGTTTCCTACCAGTATGCCTCTCCTCTGGAGTCATTCCATGTATTGCTGCAGTGGGAGTCCTGTTCATTATGTAGACTGCTGTAGCAACTGCTTCAGCCCAATAAAAATCTGGCAGGTCTTTTTCATTGAGCATGGCACGAGACACCTCTCCAATATGTCTGTTTTTTCTTTCTGCAATTCCATTTTGCTGTGGGGTATGACTGCATGAATATTGCTGCTTTATGCCATGCTCCTGCAAGAACCTTGCAAACTCATTTGAGAGGTACTCTCCCCCTCCATCTGACCTTAGGCATTTTATTTGCAGGCCTGTTTCTTTTTCAACCATAGCTTTAAGAGTTTTGAAATGCCCAAAAACTTCACTTTTCTTTTTCATAAAATACACCCAAACTTTTCTGCTATAGTCATCAATAAAAGTAACAAAATAATGACAGCCTCCAAGAGATGCAGCTTTAGTAGTCCACACATCAGAGTGGATTAATTCCAATGGCTTCTTACTCTCTTGAACATGTCTAGGAAATGGTTTCCTTGCTGTTTTCCAAACTGACAGGCTTCACATACCTTATGCATTTCTGCAACCTTGAATCTAGGTAATCCTGCAACAAGATTTTGGGCCTGCATTGATTTAAGTCGCTGTACATTAATATGACCAATGCGTTTATGCCAGATATCAATATCTGCAACTACACCGGTCCCATGTGCAAACATTGCTGCACTCAATTCAGACATGCCTGCATCCAACGTAAACATTCTGCCCTTCTTCTTTCCTTTTGCTATCAAGCGACCTTTATTTTTCATATCCTCAACAAAGCATCCATGAGGATTAAATCTGACCTGCAAGCCCTGTTCAACCATTTGACCAACAGAAACCAGATTCTTGGTGATATTCGGGACATGAAATACATCGGATAGGTATTTCTTTTTCCCATCCGGCATAGACAAAGGAATTTTTCCAATCTACACAATCGGATGTGCAGTATCATCACCAGTCTCCACAAATCCTGGTTTTTCTATTTTTCTTACATCCTCCATCCATTCTGCATGACCAGTCATGTGGTTTGATGCACCTGAGTCAACATACCACACATCGTTGCTTTCTTCTGCACTTGTCACAGAATTGTTCATGTGCTGCACCATAAACAAATGCTCATTTCTGTCATCACCCTATCTACTAGAAGATGCATAATTTCCTTGTTGCAGTTTTCCATTCATGATGTCATTCTGCTTTTTATAGCAGTCTTTAGCCATATGACCCATTTTACCACAATAGTAGCATTCAACGTTACTGTTTGCATTTTGGCCTCTTTGCCATCCACCACGACCTCTTTGGCTCCCCTTGCCTCTAGAGTTACCACGTCCTCCTCCATAGGAGTGGTTTTCTTGAGTTTGCTGCATATTCTGATTTCTACCACGGCCTCCAAATCAGCCTCCTCTACCTCTGCCTCTACCTCTTCCAGCATTTGAGTAGAAGACAGTTTCTTTTGAAGTTCCTCCTGAAGAAGATGCACCACCATTTCTCTGCTCCTCAGAAATTAGAAGAGCAATCAACTCCTCAAAATCAGGAAATCTTTCACGAACTGAAATGGATGTCCGAAACTGTGCATAATCCTTTCCTAGACCATTCAAGGTCACAGAAACTAAATCATCATCTTCCACTGGCGACCCAATGGAAGCAAGTGCATCTGCAATCTTCTTCACCTTCATGTGGTAATCATTGATGCTCATATTTTCTCTTTGCACATTGTGCAACTCTTGCTTGAGCTGCATTTTCCTGGCTTGCGTATTTGTGCTATACATCTTTGACAGAGTATCCCATGCCTCCTTTGGCGTACTTGCATCCTGAATATGCACAATCATAGAGTCTGAAATGCTGATAGACAGCCAGTACATAACTTTCCTGGCTCTCTCATGCCATGCTTTGAATGCCTGCATTTGCTGTTGATTGGGAACATCAGGAAGAACTGATTCTTCTTCATTTCCTGCAACAAATTCCCAATATCCTTTTCCCATAAGGAAATTCGTCATTCTAAACTTCCATGCCTAGAAGTTGTTCTTGTCAAGCTTTTCAGTTACAATCTGTGAAAGAGAATCAGATGCCATTACAGAACACTGCGAAAAATTCTGTCACTACAAAAACTCAGCTTCACCCTCACAAGGGCAAATCTGCAAAACTGGCGAAAGTGGTATTTGACCACACAGTCACTTCCTAGTGATGATTTTGCATAAACAGGAACCAAGGATGATTCTGAAACTCCCAATGTCTCTGCGCACAAGCATACGATGCAATTTCTACAATAACTTTTCACCGACCTGTAGAATAGTGGTCACACAGCATAAAACAGGGCCTTTTCCTAAGTGCGTGCAGAAAACTTCTGCCTCCAAAACAGGCCCCGAAATGGCCTCAAATCAAAAAAACAGGGTCTTCACTGCGAAATGGCTTCACCGGGAAGGGCGTCTCAACCTGAGACAATGCACTCCTGCAATTTTCGACTGTGCTACCTGCAGAGATCTGCTCCCAAAACAGAAAATGAAAGCAACACTGCTCCTCTTACCAGACCACCGCGAGCTTGGCTTGCTTTCTTGAGCTCCTTACTACGAACAAGGCTCTGATACCATGTCAAGATTGTGGGAGAGAAGGAAGGAGTCTCACTTGTAGCTTTCTTGCTTGCACAATGGGGGAATACACACAAGGGTGGAGGCTGAAAACAGTTTTCCTCTTCTTAGTTGTGTAAGCCAAAAGTACTCACATACAAAGAAATAGAAGAACCCTATATATGGGTCTCAAACCAAACTCAACTAACTAAGGTGGCATACTAACTGAGCCACGAACTAGAGTAGATAAGAATAGCTATCATGTAGCTATTATTCATGGGCGGTGTACCAACCGCGTCTGCAACAACTGACAAGTCGGTGACATAAATACACAACGGTCACCCTGGCATATCACGAGTGGAGCTCGATATCTCAACACCACCTCCATGATTGTCACCAATTTCGGCCGTGAGGGGAGAAGGAGTGAGAAGAGGAGTGAGGTGAAAAAAAAGAGGAGGGGTGGGTAGAGAAAGGAGAAGGAGTGGCAAGGAAAAAGAAGGAGGGAGAGAGGGAAGAGAAGAAGTGGGTAGAGAAGAAGGAGGAGGTGGAAGAGCAAGAAGGAGGGAGAGAGAGAAGAGAAGGAGAAGGAGTGAAGGAGAAGGAGTGAAGAGAGAGAAGAAGGAGGAGGTGGAAGAGAAAGGAGGGAGAGAGAGAAAAGAAGGAGAATGAGTGAAGGAGAAGGAGAGAGGAAAAGGAGTGGGGAGAGGGAAATAGAGGGAGAGTAGTAGAAGAAGAGGAGTAGAAGAGAGGTAGAGGAAGAGGGAAGTAAAGGGAGAGTAGTAGAAGAAGAGAAGGGGTAGGAGAGAGATAGAGAAAGGGAAAGTAGAGGGAGAGAAGTAGGAGAAGAGAAGGAGAAAGAGAGGTAGAGGAAGAGGAAGAAGAGGCAAAGAAGGAGGAGAGGAGGAGAAGAAGGGAAAGGAGAGAGGTAGAGGAAGAAGAAGAAGAGGGAGAGGGAGAGAGGAGAGAAGTAGTGGAAGAAGGAAAAGAGGAAGGAGCAGAAGGAGAAAGAAGTGGGAGAAGGAGAAGAAGAGAGGGAGAAGGAGAGAGAGAGAGAGAGAGAGTAGAGGAATAAGAGAGAAGTAGGATTACTCACATAAAATGATAAGGTTAACGCCTTACCTCATATGAAATGATAGCTTTTACTCACGTAAAATGATAAGGTTAACGCCTTATCTCACATGACTGATAGCTTCTACACACATAAAATAATAAGGTTGTCGCCTTACTTCACATAAAATGATAGCTTTTCAACCAATTCAGTGCATGTATAGTCATTTAGAATTCACACTTTGCAATCATGGTTAAAAGAAACACATGAAATGTTAATTTATGTTCATAAGATACACTTGCATCGTTAGACAAAACCCTCGACTTTCATAGATGCAAATCACATGTGATCTAGTGCATTAGAAATCAGTACTCATTGCCAAGAATAAAGAGGGATAAAAGTCGTTTAGGGGTACAACTATACTAAATGCACAACGTGCATGATGGTTGGGAAATCCTGCATAGAACCGCACTAAGAGAATTGGAAGGATCGCATGCATCTAAACCGCATTTTGAAAGTTTAAATGAGGAGTCATGTGTTGCCATGTGTGTTAACTGAGCTTGGCTAGAATTAGAGATTAAAAGACCCTTGGTTGGGTTGCGAATAAGGCATGTCCATTGCCTTGACTGACCAGCTAATGCTTGAGTTAGGAATTTAGATACCCTAAGGTAAAACCCAAGGAAAAGGGGCAAGAATAAGTCCACTTACCAAGACCATTTGCTCTTGTTGGAATTATTGGGATCTCGCCAAGTCGCGAAAAGACCCAAGATTAGGTTCTGGGAGCATCCGGGAGAAAAGGAGTCACATCTTAGCAGTCGGTCGCACAAACGACCTCCGAAATGTTCGTGCTTGTACTTAGGTACATTATTTGATCTCTTTGCTCAAGGAACTAATTCAAGGAAAACACTTAATGCTTTAGGTTGAAAGCCTGGAGGGAGAGGCAAGAACAGTTACCTCCGATTGTCTACTTGGCCCTATCCAAGGGGGTTGTCAGCCATGCTGGGTATATGGACCTAACCCACCGCGAGAAGTCTCTGCGTGGGTAGTGCTTGGAGCGGGAGGACACTTGGGTGCTAGGGGAGGCTTTGGCTGTAAATCCCTTGCCTTCGGATCCCGCACAAGGGACTGATGTGACTCGAGATGGGATCTCGAGGCCTGTGTACAAGTCAACAGGTGAAATTTGGAGCAGTAATCATGTAGATTGTCAGGCTAGCCTTCGGGCATGATATTGGATGTACTCCAGGATTTTTCTTTTTAATAAATAGTAGTTATTGAAGAAAAAGAAACTTGCTTGGCATTGTTTTTGTGTCAGTGCCTAAGTTACGTGAATGAATCTGTGATTAATTTGTTTAATTAAGAAAGCTGATTTTGCATGTCAAATGTAATGTATTAGGTAATTAGATAACTAAAGCAAATTGAGAAAAGTGCGGTGGACGTGACTTAGGTTTGTCCTACAAGAGGGTGGTCCCGGTTAGTTGGGAACTTTTCTCAAACGATGAGATGATAAGACAATGAAGACCTAGTGTCAAAAGATGTAGAAATTTCGGTTTATTCTGTTTTAGGGGAAATGAATGGGGCTATGCCATACGGAAGAGAGGTTGAGCTTCACATCCCTCTCGTTCCCCATTCTCCATGAACCAAGTGCAGCATGAATCCACATCGACTCCATTATTCCTACACCAAGTGGTACAATCGGAGCTCGACGCTAGCTCCTTCCTAGAGACTCTGCTGATAGGAAAGGAACCCTGACCTCAGGTTGATCCCAAGTGGGAACGGCTGGACACTTCCGCTTGGGGAAGACTTGGGAAGACCTAGATCACAAACCCTGTGTCATTCCCTGAGTGCTAGGCGGAGCCTTCTAGACCCTCCTCCCAATGGGCTACTAAGACATGTCCCGCAAGCAGACAAATGTGCATGTTATAGTTGGTATCAGAGCAAACCAACGGGAACTAAGATTTACAAAGAAACTTAATGGAGGGAATAAGGGGACAGCTAGGGGAAGGTGAGTGGAATAGAGCAGTGTTTGCTGTTGAGAACATTTCCTTACTCACTTATGGATGCTGGGACTGTAGTGTCATGAAGCATGGAACAAATTCTTGGTATTCTAGGTTATGTTTATGACTGCAATGTGTGCTTCGGATTATCAACAAAAGCTAGGCATGATGAATATTTTGGACTGCATCTATAATCCTTCACTACTGTATGCGGAATGGAGATGGACGGGAGAATCAGGAATATATTATATAGCAGCCCACCGACTCGCGTATCTTCAGACCAACTTGAAGAGAATCAAGTGGATGGAGGATTTAAAAATCGTGAAGCTGTTCATCTTTGTTGAAGCTCACGCAAACGCAACCCTGCATGTTGGCGGTCGGCAAGTCAAACAGAATAAGTATGTGTATAAAGAAGTGACTTGGGTGATTCCTACCGACAGAATCAAAGTGCTAGGGCGTTATGAGAAGAACGGGTATCAAAGGAAGGGGTACCCCAAGCTTTCTATGACTTATCGTTTCCTCAAAATCCATGACCCCACTCCATATTATTACTCAGTCCCTGTAGCCGATTGTAACAATCCTATTTTCTCTAAAATGATGTACCAATCAGCTTGTTCTACTTTCCCAAAAATAAATGTACTCAAAGGGCTATGCTCTCATGAATGAACAAGATTTTTACTACTGTCTATCCTGATTGTAAATGTTGGCAAAGGAGTTAAGAGATTAGATCACTTGGCTAAAAGTTGTGCTAATCATGTTAACATAATATGGGGAGTGCTTGATAAGTTTTTTTTTAAACATAAAGAATCTTATTATCCAGGCGCAACCCCAAGTGCAGGTTCCAAGTCCAACCCCTGCATTAAGTAACATCTGTGATTTAAGAGAAGAAGTTTCTTCTCAAACAAATCAAGCCACCTGAATTCGATGGCGAGGAAAGGACTGTTCAAACTGATGCCAAGATCTAGATCGAGTCCATGGAGGACTATTTTGAGGTAGCAAAAACTGCACCTGCTAACCAAGCTATGCTCGCCAAACTTAAGCTTACAAGCAAAGCAAGACTTTGGTGGAAACAGTGGTGCAGAGACCAAGGGATCTCAGAAGGGACAGCCACTTGGGAGAAGCTTAAGGAAGCTGTGCGAGGGAGGTATCTGCCACCTACCTATCGCACACAGAAGATGAGTGAATTCTATGAATTGAAGCAGCTTGGACTATCCCTTGATGCATATTATTCAAAGTTCATCTCTCTCTTAAAAAATGTGCCTCCAATGGATATGACACAACATGTGTCAAAGTTTTGTGCTGGGTTAAATCTCCCCATAAACACCCACTTGGAATCAATGCGCCCAACGGACCTACAAGATGCACTCATTCAAGCTGCACCAATAATACAGGAGGTGCAGATCAAGCCAAGGAACAACAAGACTTGGCCTTACAGGGATCAGAACAAGGGAATGTATAGGGCTCAGGCTAAGAGAGCACAGGGTCAGAATCAGGGACAAAGGAAGAAAACTAGGACCAATGTTGTCAACAACTTTGTTCCTACACAAGGTAATGGCCACAATCTCCATTGCTTCCATTGCAATGAGCTTGGACACTTCAAGAGGTAATGTCCCAAGCTTAGCAGAGGACAATGCCAAGGGCCATTCCAAGGAGCCACCCATGGCCAAGAAGCCGTCGTCATGGCCAAAGGGAGAACCTCCAGTGTTTCCAACAAGGAGCTCGGCGACGAAGAAGATCCATCCATGGTTGATGACATTGAGAGGGCAATGGTTCACGCCGCTCTTCACAAGAAGGGTCCGAATCGCCAATTCTCGGTGATCCAAACTCCATTGGATTATGAAGGTAAAAGCTTCAAAACCCCAATCGATTGTGGCAGTACACATTCCTTCATTTCACCGATCTGTGCAAAAAGACTAGGGATAGCCACAATAGACGCACCTACTTTACTTGTGGAATTGGCAAATGGTCGTGAGGTCTCTTGTACTAGGCAAACTGCTAAGGTGAAATTCCTACTAGGTGGGAAGCCGACTTCGGTGAGATTCAGGGTAATGAACCTAGGTGTCCACAAATGTTTGCTCGGAATGGATTGGCTAATACCCAATGATGCCCACATCCACTATGGAAAGGGCCAAGTCTCCTTCCGAAAATCTGAAGGGGAACTAGTTACAACTCAAGGAGAGGCTGGTAAGCCAAAAATACAGCTAGCAAAAGCAACACGAATAATAAAAGGAGTTAGAAAGGGTCTACCCATCTATCTGATTAAACTAAATAAGCTAGATTAGAATTAAGAATCTGGGGAATAACCTTCATGGTTAAAAGAATACGCAGACATATTTCCTGAAGAGCTGATAGAACTTCCTCCTCAAAGGGAAGTCGACCACGAAATCAAGCTGGTGCCAGGAGCTGCACCTCTCACAAAGAGACCGTATACGATGTCCATCCTAGAGGCTATTGATTTAAAAGAGCAACTCAAGCAACTGTTAGACCAAGGCTACACTCATCCTTGCAGTTCGCCATGGGGAGCTCAACTGTTGTTCCAAAAGAAGAAGACTACAGAGGGTTGAATCAATCAACCATTAAAAACAAATACCCCATTCTAAGAATAGATGAACTACTTGAACGTCTTCAAGGTGTGAAGATATTCTCTAAGATAGATCTCAAGTCTGGATATTATCAGATAAGGATCAAGGAAGAAGATATCCCGAAGACTGCATTCAGCACAAGGTATGGACACTTTGAATTCCTAGTGATGTCATTTGGGCTGATAAATGCTCCTGCTACCTTCAACAGGTTAATGCAGGATATCTTTAGGGCCTATCTTGATGATTTCGTAGTCTTATTTGATGATACCCTAGTCTACTCTAAGCAGGAAAAAGATCATGAACCCCAGCTTGGCATTGTTCTTGAAACAATGAGAGCACACAAGCTTTATGCCAAGAAGAAGAAGTGTGCATTTTTCAAGCAGCAGATTGAATATCTGGGATTCATTATATCAGCGGAAGGAATTTCTGTAGATCCAGCTAGACGTTCTAGAATGGCCAACACCAACTTCTGTCAAGGAAATACATAGCTTTCTTGGATTGATAGGATGGTATAGGATCTTCGTCAAAGATTATGCTTTGATTGCAGCACCTCTGACTGATCTACTAAAGAAACAAGTGGCAATTGTATGGTCAACTGCCAAACAGACCAGCTTTGACAAGCTAAAGCAAAGCTTAGTATAAGCACCCATCCTGAAACTTCTTGATCTTAGTCAGGAGTTCGAAGTAGTAACTCATGCTAGCGCACTTGCTTTAGGATGTGTGCTTATGCAAAGAGGTCATCCCGTAGCATATTCTTCAAGGAAATTGAAGAGCCATGAAAAGAATTATGCTACCCACGATTTGGATCTGCTGGCTATCATCCATGCTCTCTAACTTTGGAGACATTACCTGCTAGGTAATAAATTTTTCTCAGTGATGGACCACAAGAGTCTTAAATGGATCTTCACCCAGAATGAGCTCAACATGAGGCAACATTGATGGATCGAAGTGCTAGAAGAATATGACTTTGAAATCAAATACATGCCTGGAAAAGAGAATGTAGTTGCTAATGCACTCAGTCGCAAGGCATTTCTAAACTCTCTTATTTTACAAGAT
This sequence comes from Lygodium microphyllum, assembly GCF_053477565.2. NCBI lineage: Eukaryota > Viridiplantae > Streptophyta > Polypodiopsida > Schizaeales > Lygodiaceae > Lygodium > Lygodium microphyllum. Next base: position 23,424,424 of record NC_141140.1, on the reverse strand, counting down.
TCATCAACAGCAAGATCTCTAGCCACAAAGGTATCAATGCCAAACAACCCAATTCTTGAGCTAGCTAGAGAAGAGGCATGTCATGACCCAGTCTATCAGAAATTACTAAGGGAGATCCCCATCAAAGATCAAGACCTGAAGCTAAAGATGAAGTATCAAGAATTCTCTGTCAATAGTGGACTTGTCTAATTTAGGATAAGATTATGTATCCCCACAAGCCAATCTCTCAAGCAGAAGATACTTTGGGAAGCCCATGACTCCCCTTTCTTAGGACATCCTGTCTATTCCAAGACCCTTAATGCGGTCAAGAAGAGCTATTATTGGGATAGACTCAAGGGTGACGTTCTCAAATATGTCACAGAATGTTTGTCAACCACTTGACATTTCCCAAATGAAATGGGAATTCATTAGTATGGACTTTGTTGTTGGCCTACCCCAAGTTCAGGGAGGATACAACTCTATTATTGTTGTAGTAGATATACTCACCAAGGTTGCACATCTCATCCCTATCAAGACAAACTATAAAGCCTTAGACATCGCAAGATTATTCATTAAGGAAATATTCAAATTGCATGGGTTACCCAGAAGAATCATTAGTGATCGTGACTCTCTCTTCACATCACACTTTTGGAGGGCTATCTTCGAGGCCATTGGGACTCAACTTTGTTTCAGTACAGCTTACCATCCCCAAACTGAAGGTCAAACGGAACGAGTCAACCAAGTCATTGAAGATATGCTTAGGGCATACTACTGTCGCAAACCCAAAAGGTGGATTCAATATTTGCCACTCGTTGAGTTTGCCTACAATGCTTTCTACCAACAAAGTATTCAGATGATCCCTTTTGAAGCATTGTATGGGCATGATTGTCGTACTCCTTTGAGCTTCTCGGATCCAACCTTGAGGATAGAAGCTTTAAGGCAGATGCTGGAAGACATGGATGATATAATCAAGTCAATAAGACAATATATCCAAGCTACCAAGGATAGACAGAAGGCTTATGCGGACTTGAAAAGGCAAGACAGATCCTTCGTTGAAGGTGATGTGGTCTTCATCTGCGTATGCCCCAAAAAGAGTTCACTATCCTTGGGAGAGTACAAGAAGCTGAGTCCAAGGTATTGTGGACCTTATAAGATCACTAAGTGCCTAGGACCTAATGCTTATAGACTACAACTGCCCGCAACCCTAAAAGTTCATAATATATTCCACGTTAGCCTATTGAAAAAGTATCTACCTAATCCAAATTATGTACTTGATATTCAGAAAGTTGTAATGCCTAGCCAAGGAGTCCTTGAGCTATGGCCTGATAGAGTCCTAGATGTCAGAGAGAGGCAATTGAGATCAAGGACCTTGAGAGAATACCTCGTCCAATGGAAAGATTATCGCGAAGAGGATGCCACTTGGATGGACGAAGATACTCTCAACCAATAATACCCCCAGGTCCTCTTGAGATGAGGACATCTCGATTCCTCTAAGGGGGAGAGGATGTGACATCCCATAGGAACCCCCCTTTCTTTTCAATTTCAAGGAAAAATTTTTCTAATATATATTACAAGTTCAAAATTTTTTACTCCCCCCTCTCTCCCCGTCGACAACAGTCGGGGGAGGGGGAGAGAGAGTGGGAGTGGTGGATGACGGGGGGGAGGCATGCAGTCTCTAGGTGGAGGGGTGGCCATGCCACCTACCTCCTTCCCTCCCCTATATAAAGGGAGGCTTCTTCCCTCCCTTGAGAGACAACGAGAGGCTGCGTCGTCACTGCTACTGTACCACCCCTTGGCTGTCTGAGCAAAGTCTTTCCCCCCATTTAGTCAAGGTTTTTTTCCCCTTCTCCCTCACTAGCGACACTGCTAGGCCCTCTGACTGGGCATTTCCCCTCCCCGTCCATACGCTAAAACGGCCCTCGGGCCTTTGACTCTAGGCACCACCTTGGTTACCACCGTGCTGTTGAATGGCACTGGGCTATGTCATAGCCACCCTTCCCCTGATCACCAGTTGCGGGGACCGTGTGAAGGAATAAGCGGAAGGGAGGTAGTGGGAGTGTGAAATCGGCCCTGGGCCTACAACGATAGCCAACCCTCCCCCGGTTTACTAGTCGCCACGGGACCCATCTTGGGGTCCTCCAAGCAAAGCCATTGCCTCCCTGATTGTCACCGATTCAAGCTTGAGGGGAGAAGGAGTGAGGTGAAAAAAAAAGGAGGGGTGGGTAGAGAAAGGAGAAGGAGTGGCAAGGAAAAAGGAGGGAGAGAGGGAAGAGAAGAAGTGGGTAGAGAAGAAGGAGGAGGTGGAAGAGCAAGAAGGAGGGAGAGAGAGAGAAGAGAAGGTGGAGTAGGAGTGAAGGAGAAGAAGTGAAGAGAGAGAAGAAGGAGGAGGTGTAAGAGAAAGACGGAGGGAGAGAGAGAAAAGAAGGAGAAGGAGTGAAGGAGAAGGAGAGAGGAAAAGGAGTGGGGAGAGGGAAATAGAGGGAGAGTAGTAGAAGAAGAGGAGTAGGAGAGAGGTAGAGGAAGAGAGAAGTAAAGGGAGAGTAGTAGAAGAAGAGAAGGAGTAGGAGAGAGGTAGAGGAAGGGAAAGTAGAGGGAGAGAAGTAGGAGAAGAGAAGGAGGAGGAAGAGAGGTAGAGGAAGAGGAAGAAGAGGCAGAGAAGGAGGAGAGGAGAAGAAGAAGGGAAAGGAGAGAGGTAGAGGAAGAAGAAGAAGAGGTAGAGGAAGAGAGAAGAGAGAGAAAGAGAGTAACCGCTACGAGTCATCCAAACCACTCTCTCAGCAACGAATCCTATCCAGTGGTCTTTCCCAACTGAATTTGTCAACCCAAAACCCTTCAAGGTCCGGACTGCCCAATCTCTGTGAGGCGAATGGCTCCCAAGAAGAAAGTCGCAGGAAGCATAGGCGCCCAAGCCACCGGTAATGCTGGAGGGGTGAGTGGAATGACCAACACAGCACACACGAATCAAGCCGAGGTTCTAAGCATTAAAAATTAATTTAAGAAATATTTCTCGTGGAAGGGATGAAAGGATTAATGTCGTGCATAAGGTTTTGTTTATTCTAAGAACTAAGTTGCATGTGCAAAACGGTAGGGGTTGAATTCGCATAACATTTTACGCACATAAAATGATAAGGTTAATGCCTTACCTCACATGAAATGATAGCTTTAACTCGCATAAAATGATAAGGTTAACGCCTTACCTCACATGAAATGATAGCTTTTGTTCACGTAAAATGATAAGGTTAATGCCTTACCTCATATGAATGATAGCTTCTACATATATAAAATAATAAGGTTATCACCTTACTTCACATAAAATGATAGCTTTTTAACTAGTTCCGTGCATGTATAGTCATTTAGAATTCACACTTTGCAATCATGGTTAAAAGAAACATATGAAATGCTAATTTTTGTTCATAAGATACGCTTGCATCGTTAGACAAAACCCTAGACTTTCATAGAGGCAAATCACATGTGATTCGGTGCATTAAAAATCAATACTCATTGCTAGGAATAAAGAGGGATAAAAGTCGTTTAGGCATACAACTAGACTAAACACACAATGTGCATGATGGTTGGGAAATCCTTCATAGAACTGCACTAAGAGAATTGGAAGGATCACATGCATCTAAAGCGCATCTTGAAAGTTTAAATGAGGAATCATGTGTTACCATGTGTGTTAACTGAGCTTGGATGGAATTAGAGATTAAAAGACCCTTGGTTGGGTTGCGAAAAAGGCATGTCTGTTGCCTTGACTGACCAGCTAATGCTTGAGTTAGGAATTAAGATACCCTAAGGTAAAACCCAAGGAAAAGGGAAAAGTATAAGTCAACTTACCAAGACCATTTTCTCTTGTTGGAATTATTGGGATCTCGCCAAGTCGCGAAAAGACCCAAGATCACGTGCTGGGAGCATCCAAGAAAAAAGGAGTCACACCTTAGTAGTCAGTCGCACAAACGACCTCCGAAATGTTTGTGCTTGTACTTAGGTACATTATTTGATCTCTTTGCTCAAGGAACTAATTCAAGGAAAACACTTAATGCTTCAGGTTGAAAGCCTGGAGGGAGAGGCAAGAACAGTTACCTCCGACTGTCTGCCTGGCCCTATCCAAGGGGGTTGTTAGCCGTGCTGGTATATGGACCTAACCTGTCACGAGAGGTCTCTCCATGGGTACTGCTTGGAGTGGGAGGACGCTTGGGTGCCAGGGGAGGCTCTGGTTGTAAATCTCTTGCCTCTGGATCCTGCACAAGGGAATGACGTGACTCGAGATGGGATCTCGAGGCCTGTGTACTAGTCAACGCGCAGAACTTGGAGCAGCAATCCTGTAGATTGCTGGGCTAGCCTTCGAGCGTGATATTGGATGTACTCCATGATTTTTCTTTTTAATAAAGAGCAGTTATTGAAGAAAAAGGAACTTGCTTGGCATTGTTTTTGTGTCAGTGCCTAAGTTATGTGATGGAACCCGTGATTAATTTGTTTAATTAAGGAAGCTGATTTTGCATGTCAAAACATAATGTATTAGGTAATTAGATAACTAAAGTAAATTGAGGAAAGTGTGGTGGACATGACTTAGGTCTGTCCTATGGAAGGGTGGTCTCGGTTAGCTGGGAACTTTTCTCAAATGATGAGATGATAAGACAATGAAGACCTAGTGTCAGAAGATGTAGAAATTCCGGTTTATTCTATTTTAGGGGAAATGAATGGGGCTATGCCATACGACAGAGAGGTTGAGCTTCGCATCATCTCGTTTCCCATTCTCCATGAACCAAGTGCATCATGAATCCACATCGACTCTGTTATTCCTACACCAAGTGGTACAACTGGAGCTCGATGCTAGCTCCTTCCTAGAGGCTTTGCTGATAGGAAAAGAACCCTGACCTCAGGTTGATCGCAAGTGGGAACAGTTGGACACTTCCGCTCGGGGCAGACTCGGGAGGACCTAGATCGCAAACCTTGTGTCATTCCCTGCGAGTGCTAGACATAGCCTTCTAGACCCTCCTCCCAATGGGCTGCTAAGACGTGTTCCGCAAGCGGACAAATGGGCATGTTACAACTAAGCACATGACACATAGGCCTCACTAACTATATTGGCTATATCACATCAAAGACAAGGAGATCCCACAAGTAGCACAACTAGTTCTAACACATGATGGTTTAGTGATAGCTCGAGTAAGTTACTCATGAATATATGTGTGCATCACGTGGGTTCAGAATAATGTATTTAATTTTTATACAATTTTCACATACATAAGGGTGTAATATAAAGGGACTATTTATAGATTAAATAGAAAAGGATTATGTTTTATTCAGAAAAAATTCACAGGTAAGGATATTTATAAATAGGACTTGAGTGCACGTGATATAGAGGATATACATATAGTAACTTCCCCGAGAGTGATAGCCAATATAACCAATTTTTTATATCAAACTAAAACTATTAACACATAGGTCTCAAGTATGATTAATAGCAAAATTTTTATATTTAAAAAAACTATATACACATAGGTCTCACTAAGCATATGATTAATAGCTAATTTTTATATTAAACTAAACTATAGACACATAAACACCATATTAGAGATTTTGGAAAATTTTCTAGTCCCACTTTTTAATGAATGTCTTACTTTTGTGAATGAAAGAGAGCACTATGTTTATGTTTGTCTTCAAAAGGCACTTTGTATGTTACCAATATAAGATCACACATCTTGAGAGCTTAAGTGATGAAGTGTAAGCTATGTGGCTATTAGGAGATTTGGATTTTACTCTATCTTTTCTAGCATGCTAGCAAAATTCGATGTTGTATGGTGGTGGAAACATCAACTTAGGCTTAGCTAGGATACACCTAAGAAATTTCCATGTTTGACGTAAGAATACAAAGGTTGGAAGGAGTGTATAGAGATTTTAGAATACAAGAGTCTTAAACATTATATGAAGATATGTCATCATGGCCAAAATTCATAATGTTATGGATTTGAAGATATTATAATTTGAGTTTTTTCTTTTAGATATAGCATTATTTAAAGTGACATGTATAAGTTTCATGAACTAAGACCTTAAAAGAATCACCACTAACTGAGTGTGGTCTAATAACTTGATCTAATACCATAAAGTAATAAGTTTGGATAATCTATGATGTGATGGTTCTATTTTTTGTGTAAACTAATAGATACAAGCATGTTAAATAATTGCTCATCCTGTTTGTATTTTTTGTATGTATATGCATGATATATAAATGTCTTTTGTTCAAAAGTGCTATCTATATTAACAATATATGGACAAGATGGATATTGGCTTTGGCCAAAATCAACTAGCTTTACACTTTGAATAACTAAATGAACTTCCATATCATAATATGAAGATTGATATACCAAGCTAGAAGTTTATGATTTTTCTAAGACCAAAGATTTCACCTTTGACCAATGGTTTATATTTCCAAAAAAATAGAAATAAAGTTTATTATTAATCAAGACCTATCTGTTAGCTAAGATATAAAGTAAAAAATTAGACTTAAACCACTTTATAAGAAATTTCAACACAATTAACTAATGTAAAAATTAAGTAGATTCTCTCATTGATATTGGTGGTGTTTAAAAACACCAAGGTAACTACATAAAACATTTTAAAATTTCTAATGAGGATATACTTCATAGCCATGCAAAAGCCCTTAATATAAGGGGTATTATTATTATGGAAGTCAAAATTAGTCCATATAGAGTCACTACCTTGTTACATAATGTATAATGGAAAAATACAACTTTTGTAGATTTTGTATAATAAGTTTAGCTACACTACCATTTATGAAATGTTTGTGATATCCTAACTTATAGGCAAGTTGCATTGCTTCCATATCCTTCAAAGTGAAGACTCAAGGAGTTTGCTTCAACTTGGATAATTGTGAGTTGTTCAATGTAAGAGATGGATGATATGAGGCATTTATTGAGGATGTTTCTATAATAGATGGTCTCTTGAAGCAAGAAGTGATTAAAGGTTGAATATATCTACCATCTTTATCAATCATGGTCTCGTGCGATACTAATGATGAAGATGAAATACCATCATTCTCTGCTCTAGTCCATTCATCAATGATAACCTTGAATTGTGCATATAATTCATGTCCATATTGAATGAGCCCCTGTCCATATCGATCAAACTTGATGACTTCATGTGCATCGTGGTATTTGCTTAAGCAAGTCAAGTATGGTAGAAGCTCTTTGATCAGGATAGAGTATCCACGATCAATATCAAATGCTTTTATATAAATGCAGTTTTCAATAGGATTTGGATATCCTTTGTAAGGATTGTCATCTATGAGAATAGTCTTGGTATGTTGACAAACATCTCCATATTGATTCCATACATACTTTAGAGGCTTTAATATTGCTTCTACTCCCATCTTATCTGGCCTATATATGATTCTGAGTCAATGTCTATGACATTGTTCTTGGCCCCAAATCATGAAAATTTTATACTTTCTTTTTTGCATGGATCTCCAGGCACTTAATAACTACCATGACAGTCTTATGTAAAGTTGTTGACCAAAATTTTGAGACTTAACAAAGCATTGTTTTAAAAGAAGACAATTGAGATCAAGTATTACACATAATTGTGTTGTATTTCTTATCAAGGACACATCAATCACATCATCATGCTCTACTGTTGTTGAATTTGTTAGATATCCAACCATAGATGTCTTAGTTGAAGTTACAAATAAGAAAAAGAAGCACATTAGATTCATTTACTTCCTCATCATTCTACTTAATGTTTGAGTTATAAATTGGCATAGAACACTAAAGAAATTTAACTTCATATTGACAAATACATGCATAGGTACTAGTTAATAAATGATGTCTTAAGAAAAGAGACATTTAACCATGTGAACAAATCTAACCAAGAGTAATATCTTGAGGTGAAAAAAATATATATGATGATTTCTTTGAGGTAAAATCTATTCTAATAAAGTCATTTTTTCATATGTACTTTTTATCACTAATTATAAGTATACTTGGGATACTAACAATAGATTATTGTAATTAATTACAAAAATTATCTTATCATTATAATATTAAACATACTTAGTTTCTAAAAAGGCCTTCAAAATTCCACGTGCAAAGAATGTGTTTATTAGTGCTAATTATTTAAAGAAAATTTAAATATGGTACTTTTGACCATGTGACCAAAACTATTGTCACGTATAAGTGACATGATAATTTAATTGAGATAAGCTATACTATATTTGGATAAACTTTTCATAGTTTCTTCTCAAGGACTAACCATTATATTTTTGAGCTAGTTTTATCCCATACATATTTAAACTCATGAATTGTAACTAGCATTTTACCTTAATATTCCATAATATACATATCTCAAAAGATAGATTGGAGGTGAAATCTTTATTGCAATATTTACTAATGAGGTAAAACTCCTTTGGGAGGTACAATGTAACTTTTTTGGGGTGTGCAATATATTGTTGGCTCTCTTATCCCAAGATACATGCATAGACATACACTAGCGATGTAGTAAAAGAGGTTATAAGAGATGAGAGATTTGACCATGTGGACAAATCTAAGCAAAACTAACATGACAAGATCATTACACAACACATATAAGAGTTTAATTGAAATAAGATCTTAAATTAAATTAAGTAAATTTTGCATAGTGAGCTCAAACTTTTCATTATGATAAGTATTCTAACACTCTAAATTACAATATGTCCTTTAAACAGTTATCCTTACAAAGGATGGCAAATTTTAATGAGCTTTTTAATACTATTTTATCAAAAGATTTACTTAAATAGGATTTTTCAACCAAAAAAGCTTGGTACCTTTTGCAAAAATGTAAAAAAACTAAAGACATAGTTTCTTTAAGTAATATCACCAAAGAAAAAAAATCGCAAATGCTAATGGAAGTAACTTCTCAAGAAAAAAATCAAAATTACATCAATGAGTCTTCCTTGATGAAAGGAGAAGGAACGAAGTTTAAACACTGGAAGTAGCCTTTAATTTATATTTCATAATTAGACTTGCTATATCTTGGCTTGATTCTTCTATGGCCTCGGGTGGTACTTCAAGAACTTGAACTTCAATAGGAGGAACCTCTTGGGAATTTGAATTTTGTTTGGCACTCTTATGGACTCTCCACAATTGTGTTTCAACCTCTCTTTGCTGTCATTGAATGCTTTAATTGTAATTCCCATAACTTTCATTTTCTTTGTCAAAATGGCATTTGCAATCGTGTGATCTACTTTAAGGTCTTTATCATTGCACTCCTTGTCCAAGCCTTCAAAGTCCAAAATGGAAGGCTTGTTGACATTGTTTATATATCACTCAAAATTGATGAAGCTTTTCTCCATGGTCAATGATGTCAAAACCACAAAAGAATCTATCGATCCAAAAGCAAAGGCTCTATCCATTGGTAGGAAGTCAACACTACCAACTAGCATGTAATATTTGTTGCAAGAAATTTTTTCAAGAAGCATTTTCCAAAGCTACCATTTTCTTTCGATCAAGAAATGATAACAACATGAATTGTTTAGGTTCACATGTCATTTGTAGTAGAGTGGATACATCCTTTCCAAACTTTATAGAGTCCCATTTCATTCCCTTAACCCCATGTGCTGCATCTAGAACAACAACCCAATCGTAATTGGATCTCTATAAACATTATGTATAAGATCAAAGGTTTCTAGATTGCATCCAACAACATATACACACCAAGGCAAACTAGTGGAGAATTGAAGAGGATTTTACTTTTTTCCAATTAGGAAGTTCACAATATCTTTTGCTCCATTTGGTAGGGACCCTACATTAGCTCCACGTGTGAGCTTCTTTGATAACCAATCATTGCAAATGCCTAAAATCTTTGTGTAGACTTCATCATTGATATTATAGCCATTAACAAGCTCTTCCCAAGTCTTTATCACAAGCTACTTTCTAGAGCTGAGACATTGAAAAGAGTGACTAATTCTTCCTTTAGGACCCTATGTTTCTTGATTTTCTTAGCCCTTATTTCCATGTCAATCATATCCTCATTATCCCATTTGTTTCTAAGAAAAAGGATATGACCTTCATCGATCTCCTCTTGTAGTGTAAGGATGCCTCCATCCTTTAGACCCATAAGGCAAGGAAATGCATTAGGAGAATGTTATCTTCCCTTCTTCCTCCAACTCTCCTCCTGGGATATAAGCTAACCTCTAGAGTATCTCTTCATGATTTTTATACAACTATCAAATATTTCTTGGGAGCTAACAATCATATGGCAATCTCTACATCCACAATTTTCTCCAATGTATGCCACAAATCTCAGCAAAAAAATATCAAAATAGTGAGCATAGAACAAAAGAAAGAGCATTATACTAATCTTCACAAAGAGAGGAGGTAAGCTTATATGTGATTACTTGCCATGGTACTCTTTGAGAGCTTGTCTTAGAAAGCCCTTATTGGGGTTTTGGTGGAGAACCAAATGCTAGCCCACTGATCTCTTAATTGTTGAAGTTTCTCAATAGAAGGGGCATTCTTCATAACATTATGTGATTCTATATTTGTCATTCGTGAAATCTCAATGCACATTTTGGCAAGACAATCAACTAATATTCTAGCATTTCTCATGGTGTATACATGCTTGGTTGCTAGACAATGTGTAATATTACTTTGAATGTATATCTTTGTTGTATGAATTGAGTGAAGCCTTGATATAATCCAATAACTATAAGTATCTAGCTTATTAGTATCCACCTCATCACAATGCATGGGTCTCTTCTCATTGTTGTCTTGTACAAAAGCTCTACAAAAGGCATAAGATATGTTGTTGTTGTTGGATTCATGGGATTCTTTATGAAATATGTGGTTAGCTTTTCCACATAATCCCAACATAGTGACCTATAAGCATACAAAGGAGGTGCCTCATAGCACCTTTCAACAGGAATATGAAATTGTGTTGTTAACTGAAAGAATTTTTCAAAAAGGTGAAATCTAGATCCTTCCTTCTTTCCCTTGTTCTTAGATATCTCATGAAAATCAAATGTCCTTTCTAATCCCTTGACCTCAGGAGAAATTATTAGCTTCGCAGATGTAACTTCTAGCATGGAAGGTAAAGTTACATCATTCTCACTAATGTTAGCAACCATACTAACAACTAGAGCTTGTGACAAGGAACTTTATTGAGGTGATTTTGACTTTGACCTTCTCGGATTCAATAAATTATTTTCTTCTTGAGGAGCAAGTGAAGATCTCAAGTCTATTTGTTCATCTTGGAGCTTCATTCTTTTGTTGGGGCGATCACCTTTTGTTGATAGAAAAGTAGCTCACTATTTTGGACAGCTTGGAATAATGATATAATGTCTTATGTGCCCTTTACCTCCTCAAATAAGGTCCCCAGGGAGTCCCACCTTGGGTTAACCCTCTATATAATGTGCATTCAAATGGTATTTTTAAAACCCTTTTTTAAAAAACTTGCACCATTTTATATACCCCTTTTGTGAAATTTGAATGTAATATTTATATTACTTTTGTAAATCTAAATTTTGAGATGAGGTTCATTTTCATAACCGCTTCTATACAATTCAAATAAAACCACAATGCCACACTACTCTACGTCAAGTATTTTCATGATAATCCGAGTTGAATATCCAAACATCATATCAATATTTTAAATGTTGTTAGAAGTTGATAGAGATGAATAACTTAACATTTATAGCTACCCACCCACATAAGGAAACAAAAAACCCCAAAAAACCAAAACTCATAATATAATAGGTACTCGACAATTCACACAAAGGATCATGAGACCCTCATCACATTTTCCTTATTCTTCCATTGATACACACATAAACACTAGAGTGCGCAATCTTGTGCACTTTTACAACCCTATACAAGAGCCACCTACTACTAGAGGGAAAACTCCTCTTTGGGAACCATGCACAACAACCATAGATAATCATGGCCTAAATCATGGGTGCAAGAGCCAAGATAAGATACAAGGTAATGGCCTTGAGTAGTAGATACAATAAAATATACAAGGAACATATGCTCAAGACAAGAAACGATACCAATTACACCTCTAGGGAGATTTGAAGGGGCTCTCATGTGAGTAAAAGTTTCTATATTTGAAGGGGCTCTCATGTGAGTAAAAGTTTCTACATGGATTTTCTAGACCCATGGATCTAGTTACACAACATAAAACATAGATTTTTCTTTCAAGACCAAGAACATGGCCCACGATCAGATTTTAAAGAATTTTTTGATGATGTGAGAGCTCTTCCATGTGGTTGAGGACCCCATCTCTAGTGCACTTGCCCATGTCAAACTGCCCAAAAATATCTACTTTTTCAAATGTTTCATAAGAATATTAATAGATATGAAAGAGAGGAGGTCTAGTCTAATGATCAAGAAAGGAGGATAGAAATGCATCACATAATGATGGTGGCCTATTAGCATACCCCATTATCAATCAAATGATGCATTTCTACATATTTGATCATTGTTTGGCCATAGAAGTCCTTCACATGGCAACACGATGCTACATTCATGCAAGGACCCCATATCACCATTAAGCTATCAATTCTCCTCATACTCATCTCATCCAACTTAGCTAGCAATTCAAAGGGATTATCTCACTATTTACATGCAAAGCATGATTTGATTCATCTCAAATCCTTGCCTCCATCTCACATTGCTAGATAGTTCATTTTTCTCCCCATACATCTCTTATCAAGGATTAAACTTAAAATATTTTAAATTCCCACACCCCCATTCACACAAGGATTTATCTACATAATACATAAACCCATAATAGTCAATATATAAGCTCATCCCTCCCCCCCAATAGATACAACTTTATAACATATGTAGATGGCATTGCATTTACCATGCTGAAACCATGTTATTTTTAGTTTTCTTCGATTCTGGTCTTCAAAAATGTTCCTATGCACCCAAGGTCTCATTGCATCACTAGAAAACAAATTGAAGATTTCATCATCTCCTAAGATCTTGGTCTTGATGGTAGGACATTTTAACATAAAACCAACACAAGAATTGGCACCACATGTTAACTAGTTGTACAAGCATTCTAAATTTTCATATTCTAACTTAAAAACTTTAGACTTCATTATACATGCAAGAATCCTTTCTCTACTTTGCAAAAATGATGTTACAACACTTTACAATACCACTATGACATAAAGCTATATGCAAAAATCTCCAAGATCCACATGTCCAAAGTATATCCTGTACATTTGGACTCTATAGTATAGGAAGATCTATGTACATGTACTATATAAAAGAAGTGAACATAAGTATATTGTCTCCCATTGCTTTCATCACTATTTATCTCCATGCATAATGTTGTTAGAGAATCCCAAAAGATCAAAATACGACCAAATTGTTCTGAAAGCAAGACAAAAGAAAATCTATTGTGTCAAGTACTCATCAATAGCACATACAAAGTATGTAGCATAACTAAAATTAAATGAAGACTAGATAACACAAACACTATATACAATATAGTTTGTAATCCCAATACATCACCTTAATACTTTAGCAACAAAAACATACTTTAGTCAACCTAGTACCTTACCATAAGACTAGTTTGAAGAGCTCTCAAAAAACCCTTTGGTAGCAATACTTTAGTTGCAAAGAGTATGTCCTAGCCTTGTGAGATGATAGCTTGAAGATCCATTTCCTAAATGAAAAATGACTATAAAAAGTGTAACAAGATTATTTAGAAGAAAATACAAAGCTTGTTTCAAATTGAAATCACTTACTTTGAGCATGCACGTGATTACTCAACATACTTGAGAAAGTCATTAAACAACTTATAATCATTCTCATATAGTTGATATCTTTCATTTCATGGATTGTATGCTAGATTTGCCAATGCGATCATCGACTCTATGGAAATCATGTTCAAGTCTGTTAAGTCATATGTGAACATACATGATTCCTTCACCCTCTGGTACCAACCAAGTTGAACTTCTATGCCTTGAGGTTGATATGTCAAATCAAATCCTCATTTACAATCCACATATCTACCTCCTACTTTTTTCCTCATCTTCTGGACCCTACCAAAGTACCACATGCTATGAGACCCATCCATTTTATTCAAGTTTGTGGCTTTTCCATCTCTCTTTGGATGCTTACCACTTCCTTGATCTTGTCTATCATACAAAAAATATACTGCACAATGAGAACCTATCCCAAAGAAATTCACATTGCTTAATGATTGTGATTTTAGTTTAGGGTCAAAGTAGACACCTTGCCTCACTCTTATCAATCAATCCTTTGACAAAGTCAAACTCCCATTCAATTGACTGACCAAACGTAGTCTTGAAATATACTTTCCATCAACTTCCATCGTTGGGTTGATCTTTGACTTTCTATAACAATACTTAAGCCATGAACCTCATCTAAGAGCCCATCAATTTCATGTTTAATCTCACTAAGAGCAATGGCATCATCATCCCCATCTGAATTCTCTAATTGTTCTTCATCAATAGTTGGTTGTCCAAAGTCATCATATTCATCAGCCTCCACCATTTCATCGTTTATCTTTGACCACATAGAATTTGTATCCTCCCAAGGCTCTGACCACCACTTTAAGTTATCTTCCTTATAGGGTTTCAATCCCAATGATTGACACAATGTTTGTGCTTGCTACAAGCCCTCTTTCAATGCATCTACTATTATTTCATCTGAAGCCAAACATTCAAAGTTAACAAGATCTGCCTTTGAAATATTTTCTTGTATATTTAAATACTATATTTTATTGTATATTCAAATACTTCCATATATGCTCCTGCTTCTTGTGAGCCCTTGAGAAGATTAGGCCATTTGAAATACATTCATGCATGGTCTTATTCAAAGTACCGACACTATGCAAAAGGTCTCCGAAGTCAAAGGTTCTTTCTTGTCCCAACATACCTCCAATTTTACTAAAATAAATTTCAACTGCATGTGATCCAATGAGATGTAATGGACACTTGAGAACCGGAAAAAGTTCACAAAACATCTTTATGAGAAGCATAACAAAATGGCATGAAAGTGGCATATCTATGTAGGTATCCTTACTTATGAAGTTTGTCTTCAAGTTATACGTGGCATGTTGATGTAGCCACAGCCTCCAAATCCTGAAGAAGAAACTAACATTGGCTACCATCACCACACACTCCTTTAAGTTCAGATATGGTGATAAGAAAATATCAATGTAATTACCCACAATATGCAAATACCTCATAGTCCCTTGTATGCTTCCCTCTCTCCTTTGTAATTGCCTCATACAATGTTGAACCTATCTGCTTGCAATCCTTTGGGTAGCTACCCCAAATCTAGTAGTCATGGTTCGAACAAAGTAATGGCTGGAGAATTGGGTTGTCACTAAAATAGACCAAACAAATAGGTCTCATTGCTTCGGTGAATCACTTGAGCCCCCTGTGTATCTCCATCTCATAGCTTGTTTTGATTGATGGAAAATGAGGTGTAGACCATTGTAACATGATTGAGTGTAATCCAAACATTACCAATTGCAAGTTGTCGAGTAGGGCTATCAAATGGACCAACAAGATTTTTTCCATAGTGTATAAAGTCTTGATTATGTAAACCATACACATGACCTTCCACAATTCTCCCTTTTAATTTCCATCCACACCAATTAGTAAAGAACTGGTTCTTGTTCTTCCCAAGGTAATCTTCAAGCATAAGCTTGCACCATCTACTGTCCCCATCTAAAGCATGCCCAATTACCAGGCCTATTGTATCCCTTAGCTTTGCATCCCACAAACATTCCATGAGACTCCATTGATTTCTAAAAAAAACACTATCAAATCGATTACATGTGGCTTGTGCCACCAAATCTAGTTGTGGAAGACTCTCATGGAGAGGGTTTACTATCAAAAGTCTTGCATAGCTCCCCACCACACAGTTTTGAAAGGCATCCACTATCCTATCATAACCTTGTGATCCCTCTCCCACAACAATTGTATCGTTGCAATAGCATTGATGATGTTCTCCATTACTTCCACAGAACCCAATAAGAGTGTCATCCTTTGCATTGAACCTACAGAAAATGAAGTCTTCTTTAGATTTTTATCAATTGTATACCTTTTGTACACTATGGAAAGTAAGGAAATATGTAAGCCACAACATGTTAGAGCTATCTAGGCTTACCTTATGCAACGTTTGATGGTTGTCTCATCTTCAATGATGATGATTGGAACCATTGATGGCACCCCATGTTTTATTTTTGCATCCATATATATCTTACCCACCGCCTCAAAGATGTATTCATGTTCTCTAGGTATAAAGTGAATTGATTTCTTTCCTTTCCTTTCTGTAGTAGACATGGATGGCCCTCCAAGGTTGGCACTCAAAAAGTCAGGCAAGCCTGGCCCACCCCAATGTTTAATGAGCTCAAACATGGTCTTTATAGACTCAGTGAATCTTAGTGCTTTCTTGGTCCCTCCCTTTTCAATAGAAACCCTCTCTCTATACACTCTCATGAGAAAACCATCACAAGTGGGATTTTTTTTGCAATATTCACCAGTTAAATTTTCAAAGGGTTTTCCATTGCATGAAATACAAAGACAATTCACATGCCTATAGCATCCATCTATCTTAATTTCAATAGACCGGTCATATAAGGTAACTTTTGTGTATGGATCTAGATACCACACATTCCCTATTTTAAGGTCATGTAGCATAGATTTTATATCTGAATCAAAACCTTTGCAAGTTACAATTCTTTTCCATAATCCCCAACAAAGCAAATTAACTCACATGAGGGAGACATGCTTGAGTCACCTATACAAGTATAAGGTGCTTCCAAATCTATTGGTGTTGCACTTTTTTGGGTTGACTAGAGAAAGGCACCCAATGACTTTTTTCATGGATCCACCTCAAAAATCTTTATTGGTCTTCCTTGAAATATTGCTAAAAATGCTTGGTTGGTGGATGATGTTTTGGATACAACCATGATGTGAGACTTTGACTTTACATGCTCTATACGTAGTGTTTCTAGTTTAGTCTTTGAGGACACAAGTGTAGCCAGTTTTGATCATACTTACATACAACTCTTACTCTTCCTCTATCTTTATAGTCATGCAAGGTTGCCTCAACAAGCTCAAAATTAGATCCTGCATGATTTCAAGCTAAAAGTCACAAAGCTAATATCCAAAGGGATTAGGGATCAGCTATAAAATGCTTGCACATGCAATCGTTAAACAAAATTGAATTATAGTTTTTTCCTAAACTAGCAACTACTACATATAAAAAAAGGGTTTAATCAAGGTCTCAATTTTTAGAAAAAAGTGACTTGCCTTCATGAGTGCTATTAAATATATTCATCTCCTCTATAGCAGTTAAAATCATCATGTCATCTTCATTGCTTTCTTCTATGTCCTTTGAGTTAGATATTGCTCCAACCTTCAACCCTTAGTTTGTTAGATACCTTCTCTGATGTGCTTGATTCTCTAATGAGTGGGTTATGAAATTGGAAAGGCATGAGTAGGAGGATTTCTTGCCGCCTACTCCTGATCCATAAGGAGATCCACATTCATGGCACCATACTGGAACCAAGGGTCCACCATCTAGATCTTCCGTGGTAAGCTCAAACTTATCATCTCTTAGTGGATTGAGCTCCCTCAACTTGTTGTGAGTACTCACATAGGGCTAACCAACTTTCAAGTGTAGACTTTGAAAGCAACGTGCTCTTGAGCTTATTTATAGCTTGCTTTGGGTTATCAACTAGATTGTGCATAGCTTTATTGCTTGCTTTGAAGCTTGCAACTTCTACAATATCACTCAAGTCCTTGCATATCCGCTTTGTGGGTTGAACCTCACCCCAATCTCATCTACTATGATTAAATCCCTCCTTATAGTGATAAATTTGAAATTTTCTATATGCCAATGTTCTTCTTATATTGGGTCTAGTGTGCAACATCCACTTTTTCATCTTCATCTTCAATGATAAATTTAAGAAAACCACAAATAGGACCATACTGTATTATCTCTTGTCGTATTGCACCATATGTGGAATCAACTACAACTCGGGCATACCCCAAAAGCACTTTCTCACTAGATCTATGCTAAAAAACCTTCATGTAAGTCTTTGAAGCCATGAGTTGTGGGCCATCTTGTATCTAGGTACATGATAGAAAAAGAGATGATATTAATCTATAGCTTCTCAAGGGTAGGAAAAATGCACTCACATCAATGAAAAATTTCACAAATAACTGTATTATACAAGAGGACATGCATAACAAGTAATTTTACCATGTAACACAGATATGATTTGTGGTTCGACTACTTGGTACAAGCACTACTTCTTGCTCATTGTAACAAATGTACTTTACTTTTTTATTTTACATTTATAATAGACATTCAAGGATAAATTCATAGGTTATCTAGAAATAAGATATAATTCACCATATTAAGACATGTCAAAACGATACATGCCTCTATGAAAGGCATCCCATTGTTTAGTAGAAAAAGAACAATAGGAAAGAGATGCCCTAAGATAGTGCAAAGTGAAGTCAATAATCAATACTTTATCATGATTTACATGGTGCCACAAATTATTCATGTGGAAGTTGGCTCCATTTCCTCAAAGGGGTGCATGGCCAACTCCCCATTCATGCCAAGATGCCTGCAAACAAGCTAGTTCATCTCTTCAAAGGAAACCCTACTTGTTAGATCAGTATTCATCATTTTTTCTTCAAAAATATGAGACAAGTGTCTTATCATTTGAAAGGAGGGAGTGATAGCTTTTGTTAATTCAAAGTAGTCTAAGGCATCCTCATGGAATTGACAGATCTCCCTTAGCACCCATCCCAGTGCATAAACATTTGACATGGGTGTATAACAGCCCTTCAATGCTATATCTTCTAACTCAAGGGCTAGCCATGTCCTTCGTGCATAATCTACTTTAAAGTTATTCAATTTTCTTGCATATGTTTCATCATCATTATGACACTCTCTAGGTGGCTTTGCAAATGCCCTTTGTTGCTCTAAGAAATCTAGAGCCCTGCCCTAGTCTATTATTCCCATACAACACACTTCACCAACAAAATCCAAAACAATATTTCTTGGATGTAAATCTATATGCATCCACCTCGCTTTGTGTAGCCAACACATTCCCAAAACTAAAGCATGCATAATAGATAAGACACATTTGCAAAATATAGTGATTCGTCATATTTGTTCACTTGCTAATTAACTGTCCATCACACCTTTTCTTGCCCTTGCATGGGTGAAAAAATCATGTGAATTGTCCATGTGATGAAGGGAGCTGGGTCATGAAGTCCCCAAGGCTACCTCCATTAAAGTACGGTGTAATTGTCCATAAGGGCTCTTCAGCACTGGCTACAATGACACACACCAGTACTTGGTGTATTTTATAATTCTTCCCTTTATAACACTTTCTAGCATAGATTCTACTGGGATCAAACCCAACTACACCTATAATTTTCACTTTGAATACTGTACCATATGTACGTCTTCCCAAATCTTCTCCTTGGACTATCTCATTTTCACTCAGATATGTCGTTGTATATACATTGGGCATATGAGCACAAAGACTATGGAGATCTTGTGCTTCAGATCCTGTCTTTGGATTGGATGCAAGACTTTGCAGGTACGTAGAGCGCAACTTTTTCTACCAAGAAATTACTTGATTGACACCTATCAGATTTACTTTTGCCAACTCATACTTCAGTATAAAGGTAATCCCATTTATGTACTTTCTCACCACTAAACTCTTCCCTAAAACTAGATTTACTCGTGTTCCAAGTTTCCATAAGGTTTCCAATCATGCTAGAAATCTATCTAGTCATGGTAATATCTAAGTCTATCTTTCCCAACAAGTGTCCAAGGCCTTCATTTTTTGTGTGTTTTTTAGTTCCAAAAATCATCCTGCACCTTAACACATCCCTTTTTCCAAGGTTCCAACAAATCTCCCTCATCTCATCATCATCCATAGCTAAAATGGCACTAAATAGCTTGTATTTACATATTTCAACAAGTAGCTTCCTATTTGATTTACACGGATTTTCTTGTTGCATTGCTTTCACAATGGTACATACACTTGCTAAGTTTAGTAGATATATATAAGATAACTTGACCACACACACACACACACACTCTCTCTCTCTCTCCCCCTAAAATGAGAAAGCTACAATCCGCTTAGGTTAGGTGCACGACTACACTAATCATGGTGCCCCTTTCGTGCCAAGCAACAAGAAAACCTGACTTGGATACCATGTGCAATGTATGCATAAGGAAAGCCTTGTGTCTTTGTGTGCCAAGTGAGGCCTGGGACACTTATACAAAGCAAAAAGTGCAAGGCTCAAATTTTTTAGGCCAAGTTAATGACTGCTCTAATCATGGTGCCCTGTTGGTGCCATGCCATGAGGACATGGGACTGGAACACCATGCGTATTGCAGGCTAAGGAAAGCCTTGTGTCTTTGTGTGCCAAGTGAGGCCTCGGACACCGATACAAAGTGAAAAGTGCAAGGCTCAAATTGTTTAGGTGAGGTTAATGACTGCACCAATCATGGTGCCCCATTTATGCCAAGTCACAAGGATGTGGGACCTGAACACCATGCGCAGTGTAGGCATAAGGAAAGCCTTGTGTCTTTGTGTGCCAAGTGAGGCCTATGAAATTGATACAAAACAAAAAATACAAGCCTCAAATTGTTTAGGTTAGGTTAACAACTGCACTAATCATGGTGCTCCATTGGTGCCACAAGCCACAAGGACGTGGGACCCAAACACCATGCGTAGTGCATGCATAAGGAAAGCCTTGTATCTTTGTGTGCCAAGCGAGGCCTAGGACATTGACACAAAGCAAAAAGAACGCGCCTCAAAATTTTTAGGTTAGGTGAATGAATACACTAATCATGGTGCCCCTTTGGTGCCAAGCCACGAGAATGTGGGACCGGACACCATGCGCAGTGCATAGGAATAAGGGAAGACTTGTATCTTTGTCTGGCAAGCGAGGCCTAGGACATTGACACAAAGCAAAAAGTGCAAGCCTCAAAATTTTTAGGTTAGGTGAATGACTACACTAATCATGGTGCCCCTTTGGTGCCAAGCCACGAGGGCATGGGACCCAAGCACCATGCGCAGTGCATGCATAGGGAAAGCCGTGTGTCTTTCTGTGCCAAGGTAGGATAGTGACACAAAGCGGAAAGTGCAAGCCTCAGATTGTTTAGGTCACATATAGGAGAAAACCACACACATTTGCATTTTTATTCAATTGCTAGATTGAGCTTGCCAATGTAATGCTTGTTGTTGAGATGCTTGCCAATGTAATGCTTTTAAAATGTTCTTGCTTTGTTTCACATGGGCTTCAATGTATTATGTAATATTTTGATGATCTTGCTTTATCTCACATGGTCTTCAATTATTTTTCCCAAACCAAGAGTGTTTAATATGCAATGTCATGTGTTACCAACTCACAATTGTTTTCTACCAATCATTTTCTACCAATGCTACCACTAACAATCATTTTCTACCAAGCCACCAACTTTACAAGCTAAAAAGAGATACAATGTACATTGCTTTGGAATGAATACATGTTGCACTTAATGCTACTACAAACACATAGCCCACTACAAACACATGATCATTTACATTGTTTATTATCCACTTACATTTCCAATCCTAAACACATAGCCACCACATTTCTTGTTATTATCTCACAAGGTGCTAACCAACCCTACAAGGCAATAATCCACAATTGCACATAACCTTGCTCCTCACTTTGCATTGTTAGTGACAATCATTCTCTATCAAGCCACCAACCCTACAAGTTAAAAAGAGGTCCATTATACATTGCTTTAGAATGAACACATGGCCCACTTAGTGCTACTACAAACACATAAGCACTTATGTTCTTTGTTATCCACTTACATTGCCAACTCAAAATACATAGCGGACACATTTTCTTGATGCCAACTCACAAGGTGCTAACCAACCCTTTAAGGCACTAACCCACAATTGCATGGCATGGCATGGTCAAAAGAATTGTAGCTAGCTAGTGCAAGGGAGTGTGTGGTGTGATCACATGAAGTCTAGCGTGTAGTTAAATAGTGCAAGTGACTTTGATTACATACATTCTCACCTCAGGTTCAATTGCAACAAACCCACCCTCATGATACCTATCCTACAACCCCCCAAAATAGTAAAGATTTAGAGGAAGAATGAAAATTTATTTATTGTCCTACTTGAATACATAGAGAGTGTAAACAAGTAGCCCAACAATATTTTGGACTAGTCAATCATCATTAAGAAACTAGCCTTATCATGTATATTCAAGCTCTCATAAAGAAAATAGATGCATACTTTGAAGTAATTTAAACAAGCATTAATGTAGAAGGGTCTCAGTTAGATGCAAATTTTTAAATCCTCCTTCAATTTGGGTACTCCCTATGATATAGATACACTTCTTAGCATATATAGAGGACACATAGATTGCAATTGTCTCACAAATTAACATATGTGATGGGATAAATATCCAAAAATTGACCACCTACTAGGAAGAATCCCATGTGAACAAGAGCTATTATCTATACATTGTGTCGAAGTAGAAGTACAACATAAGTGAAAAAGGGAGAACTAGCCATGAACATTGAATGAAAAAGGAGGTGAATAAGAAGACAAAATAGTACATTTATATATAAATCTATATACCTCTGTGTCCTTTTCTCTCATTCTCAATTACAAGCTGTGCTTCGATTTCAAAGCATGTCTTAGAAAAATAGGCATTTGCATGTAAGAGTATTGCAATCATTTTGGTTAGTGAAATAAGGTCTCTACAGTAAAAGTATGAAATGGTTCAGACGTTTACATGTAATATTAACATGGATTCAACATCCATTTGAGATCTACATAGGTATTATACATAGAAATACAAACACATATGCACATACATATGCACAGACACCCACACACACCTACCTATACAAAACCAACTAGAGAGAGTGAGTGAGACAGTCCACACAAAGGTTCGCAACAGGTTGTTAGCACGTCCTGAGCAACTTGGCAAGTAGGGATCCATCATCCACAAATAGTAGGAGTAGGGAGTCCACAAATAGCCGGAGTAGGGAGCCATCATCCATGAATAGTCATCCACCAATAGTAGGAGCAAGGAGCCATCATCCACAAACATCAACCATCATTTACAAACAATAGGAGCAGGGGCGAATGCATTAGCAGATGACCCGCTAATCAGGAGATACACCATGATTCAAGAGATGCGCGATTTATTAGCACATGCATTAAATCAAAGATGCATCGTTTTAATCAGAGATGTGTTGTTAATCAGGATTATGTGTCATTTTAATCAAGAGATGTCCCATTTTTTACCAGATGCAGATGCCACTATGACACAAGCACAAAACCTACATCATGAGATAAGAGATGGGCAAGAGATGCACCATTTCTTCTTAGCAGATGCTACCATGATACCATCACGAAACCTGTTGCATGAGATAAGAGAGAGAGAGAGAGAGAGAGAGAGAGAGAGCAAATGTGGGGGGCAAAGAGGGAGAGTAAATTACTATTTGTAGATTTGATTACTTTAGAGAGAGAGAGAGAGAGAGAGAGAGAGGAAGGGTGGATGAGTTATTGTAGAGAGAGAGTTGGGGCCACCAACAAAGCATTGTCATGCACAATATTTCTCCCCAACCACGCGAGTCTAGGGTAAAGGGGCCGGTTTAATGACAGCTATCAGTCCTCCTTTTGATCTCTTCGAATCCATAAACCTTATTGAGTTTTGCTTGTTGCCATAGCTTTGTAAGGTTAAAAGTTTCTCTCCATTAGAATTTTGGATGAAGCTGATGAGTAGCGCACATGGAGATTGCATATCTCTACATTTCTATGTATCAAAAAATGCCTAGAGAATTGTGACTGTAGTGAGCCTTGCAAAAAAAACGAATCAGCACCATTTTAGTGATAGTTTGACATGGCCCCTTCTTCCACTTTGTGAATAACACATCATTAGTTTCAAGGAAAAAAGCAAACTTGAATTGGCATTTTTGTGCAACAATAGATCGTCACTAAATCGAGGGCCATCATTTTATGTGCTCGCTTACCCTTGTGATCTCATCACAAATTTGTTCGCCCTTGTCAATCACTCCTACGTTCAAGGCACAAATAAGGCGGCTATCTACAGTGGGGGAGAGTCACTCGTGTCACATCTTATCAAAACATTTCATTGCTTCTTTGCCTTGCCCATGTCATGCATATATTGCAATTAGTGTGTTCCAAGTGACTACATGTTGGACATGGAGCTCATCCAACACTCCTTGTGCTTTTCCCGATGCGCCACACTCTTGAGAAATGACAAATGATGTTGCTCTAGGAAGATCTATCTTGAATCCCATATGCACAATGAGGAGAGTGGAACAACCCAATTTCTATAAAGCTTTGTACTTGACTATCACTTTCATATGAAATAAATACAATGTCATGATGCTTTGTACTTTCAGCTAAGTGTCTTGTCTTTGTCAGTCCTACACAAGATTGTGTTTATGAGTCCAAGCTGCTATCTTGGAACCTAATTCACTTGTGTAACAATTTGTCTCTACTTGTCTATGTCATCATGAGCTTGGTTTTCATCTTCCACCCACCATAGCATCTACCATACTCTAGATCCACGACTTTTGACATGGTATGAGAGCCTAGTCGGGCATGGCATGACTCCCTTCTCTGCTCTCTTAGTCCCTCTTAACCTCAAGTCATCTCAATGAGCTTATCTCTCAACTCATCTCCACTTGCGCCACCTTTGCAGCCATCACCTAGCTTCTTTCAAGCTTCTATAACTTTCTCTACATGGCGACTTAGACCTATACTTATGCGAGTCTCTACTATATCCATACCTAGGGTCATTCTTTCCATTACCATCTCTACCTCTAACAATCAAAGCATGCGACACATGAGAGGCATTCAAGTTCTTATGGTTGATCTCTTTTGTAGAAGAGCACTCTCTACATCAGGCAAGTTCAAAATAGTAGCAGGAGCACATAAGGCAGTGCGGAATACATCCCATGACTCACTCAAAGTCCCAAGCAAAAACAATGGAGTAACCTCATAATTAAAGGTAATGCCTTGTAAAGTCAAGTTCTTGAGAATAGCATGGAACTGGCTCAAATGAGCAGACATTGTCATACTCTCCTTCATGTGCAGGTCCATAAGCTGCTTTAGCCAATACATCTGACTTCCTGGACTTTTCCTGTCATAGAGATTCTTAATTTTATCCCAAAGATGCCAAGCACTCTGTGCTTCCTCAACCACATTGTAATGCACCTATTTATTGAGATACAAGATGAGGGTGGACTTGCATAACTCATCAAGCTCATCCCATTCATCATCAAATATAGTATCAAGCTGCTCGCCATGCATCCTTAGTGGCTTGATCTGAGATTTCTGCACCAATACCTGCCAAACTTGGCTCTTCCAATAGGCATAATTCAAGAAGAGAAGCTCTTGAAAGCCTATAAAATAGGAGGCTCTCCTTGGGTGTAAGGGAGGTGGAAGGAAGCATCACTTTGCATGCATCCAAGAGAAAAAGAAAAGGTGCAACTGTTGTGGAAGCTCTGCTAAAATCAATTTCCAAGAGGAGAAGAGAAGGTGCAAGTGTTACGGAAGCTGTACTGAAATTAAGTTCCGAGAGGAGAAGAGAAGGTGCAAAGTGTTGCAGAAGCTCTGCTAAAATCAAGCGCCAAGAGGAGAGCCCTACACATATTGTGTAGGAGAGAAGGAGACTCAAGAAGGATCAAAAGGTGCCAACTTCCAAGTTGTGCAAGTGTTAGCCAATTGTATACCGTGCAAGGAACCGTGATCTTGTTTCCAAGATCTACAAGTAAGAATTGGTTTATGTGTAATGGAGGAGCTTGCTCATTGTCAATAATATAACTCTGCAAGGGGGGACTGGCCCATCTTCCAGTCCCAAGTGTGTTGTTAGTTTCTCTCTCTCTCTCTCTCTCTCTATACATCTTTCTTTTCTCTCATCTATTCTCCCTCTGTGCCAGCAAAATATTCACCATATATATTTTAAGTATATAAGAAAGTCGAGCATATATCTCGGATCTTATAACAACTATCCCTAAGTTAAGGCTTCAATCAAAAGAAACTGAAAGATCTACTCAACCATCAATTTCTTTAACATGCATGATTACACATGGGCATGGAGAAGGAAGATATAGACCTTTCTCACTTGATCTATGGCCTCACGATCCTAACTTCACAATTTCCTCATGTCCTTGTGCTTTAGGAACTTGGAGCAACTAAATAGGCATGTAAATGGTGATCTACAAGTAGATGGAATGCCGAGATCAACCTCCATGCTACTAAATGCCCTCAACTCAAAAAAAAGCACTGGACCATCATCAAGGTGTTGCACAAAATAAAGCATGCATGGAAGATAATACACCACATGATGGCCATGATCATTTCAAACAACTGCAAGAAAACTTGCTACTTCAACTTGATAATTGTGGATCAGAAAATAAAAATCACTATCTCTTTGCTTATCTATAATTTCTTGTTGCACAAGGAACATTCAAGATGATCTAGCTTGGGTTTCTCATGGTGAGTCATACACATGAAGACATTGATGCAATCTTCAGCAAATTTTTAGAGAAGCTAAGGAGAAGCATGACCTTAAATTTTTCTCATTTTATGAAACATTTTCACTCATGCCAAATGACAAGTCCTACATCTTTCTTATTGACATATGTGCCTAACTTTAAGAGATACATTGATGGATACTTGTGTGATTCCAAATATATACTTGTTGGTCACTCAAAGCCTCTTCGATTTCAATTTTACATGCAAGGAGATACACTTGTCATGAAATACAAGATGCATCCAAAGTCCCCATACTGGTTACCAAGAGAAGGTGGCATTGAACTATGGAAGAGAGACTTTGCATAGATTTTTGGCCAAGACCACAAAGCGATCTAACCAATATAGATGTAGATAATGCATATAGCTTTATTGGATTAGAAGAGTTGAATGATTACTATTGTGGTCCTCTCAGCAAATGACCCAAACATTCATTTGAACCAATGCTTGATATTAAGAAAGATGACTTTGTGCTTCTAGACCTTCAGATCTAGTATATCCAATATGACTTGGTGTCGCACAAAGTGAGGTGGATGCAAATAGAGATTCCCAAAATCTTCAAAAAGGTACATATACAATATTGTGCACTAGTTTGTAGTTGTCAAAATGCTACAGATGCAGA
The DNA here is from genome assembly GCF_053477565.2 of Lygodium microphyllum. NCBI lineage: Eukaryota > Viridiplantae > Streptophyta > Polypodiopsida > Schizaeales > Lygodiaceae > Lygodium > Lygodium microphyllum. The sequence goes on along the minus strand of NC_141140.1, from coordinate 23,397,213 downwards.
GGTGTATCTTAATTGTTGGGATAAATATTGAATGTGCAACAAAAAAGATCATGAACAATGGGAAACAATAGATAACATTGTCTTTTCTTGGATTAAGAAAGCTACAAAATCTCCCAAAAGTTTTAAAATTCCCCCAAAGGTTGTATTGAAGGCCAAACAAACTCTATAAGAATCCATTCGATGAAGATTTTCCTTGAAGATTTTCAAGGATATTAAAACTGAGGTGTTTATTAACACCACCTTTTTGAGTTTTTTTCAATCTCTTCAAAACAACCATAAGCAATAATATGTTCCATTGCACCAAGTTCCAAATTAATGATATTCTCAAAATTCAAGAAATCCATTTTGATTTGGAATTCCCATATTGATGGGAAATTCCCAAACTCTCAAATATGGAGTTCATAGGTCTCACTAAGCATAATTTTTTATATTAATAGACACAATATTATATAGGTCAGCGCCTAAGAACTATAAGCAATAGGCATATATAGTAGAAGATGACATTTGGGCTTTGACTTGAGCTTATTGGCACATGCAAAAGGGTAGCTCCTTACTAGATATGCAAACCACAAAGCTAGGGAAAGTCCTACTTTGTTGCAAAAGAAGTAGTGTGCACATAGAGTCGGAAAAGTTATAGACTACCCTAGGACTCATTCAAACCTCTCATGCACTTGCGATTACAAAGTTTGTAGTACACACATCCAAGATAAGTTAGGACTAACAAGCACCATGGCAGCTTAGATGTTTTCACTCTAGGGCACTTTAGGACAAGTTCTAACACTTAGGTAGGAACTTGAGACCCCTAACACATCACAAGGGCATACAACCTTTTACACAAGTATGCCTATGCCCCTTTCAATTTCTGCAAATCCATCATCCCTCCATCATCTTAGGGTTTACACTAAGGACTAGTTGGAACTTTGATCTCTAACTTGGAATATCTAAGCACTCTACCCTAAGCAACACGTGCACCCACACTTCCTTTTACGTACATCCCTCCTTAGACACCATAGATCCTCAAAAACACTACGTACATATGCCATCAAGTCCTTTTCCTTTTGCAACTAAACATTGGGTGAGGTTCAAGTGGTATTATGCAGGCTATATTAAAAAATAAGGAAGTCACTTAAGATCACTAAAACACACACACACACACACACACACACACACATTGGGATAGTCTCTAATCTTGACCTAGGCCTTGTCATAACTTTAGGGTCTATACAAATAGAATATAACATAAAAAGCTCTCCCATCAACTGTAAAAGGCTACTCAACTTCATTTATATAGAACTAAGGTTTTTCCCTTGAATGACCATAACCCGCATTATAACTAAGATCTTATCACATTTATGTATCGCACTTGAAACTTATGTATGTACAAACAAGATGTGATGCAAAGAAAACTTTTTACAAGTCAAAATTAAATAATTGAGTTAAATAATAACCAATTTGAAGATACCATCATGTTTGCACTAGAATTGCAAGGACATCCCCTTGAATTAAAATCAAATCAAGCAGGAATAAGACCATAATCAAATTTGAATAAGAATTGAACTAAGGTGATGGCATATTGTCAACATAGAAGAGGAACTTCATACATCAAAACTTTTGTTTGACCACCATACTCATGACACCCAATCTCATTGTCCAAATGTCCTTGTATACATAGCTTCTTTTTCTTTGCTCAAATGGGGAAGTCATGTATATTTGATGAATGTGGTTGTCACCTAGTAGTTGAAAGTGTATTTTCAACAAAGGGTTTTGTATGCTTCAAATAATTACCCAAACCATCATTTATTAGCACCCATTCATCACATGGATGTGGTCCTATCTCTTGCAAGCTCCCTTCTATTAGTTTCAAGGTTGCAAGTGATTGAGTTTGCAATCGTTCAAGATATGGTTTCAAAGCAAGGTCTCCCTCTACACAAATTGCAAAAAAACTTCTCACTATATATGCAAAGTTATAACACTTGTATGTTAGATATACCTATCAATAGCATACCCTCTTAAAATCTCTCATGTATAACTTGCATTGCATTTCCTAAAATCAAATGTGCACATGATGGGTCATTAAACAAAGTGAAAACCTTGTGCTCATTTAAAAAAATCTTAAGTATATTTATGGGTATATTATTCAAAGCTTATGGCCAATAAAGGGTCTTACCATGTGATTGTGGGGCATCAAGATTATGGATTGCACGTATCTCCTCCTATTCTATGGTGTCATTCTCCATAGATGTCACATGTAAGTTATGGATAAAGGTGGAAGTATGACCATAATTCCCTGAATGCAAGAATGATGTGTTATTATCATTGAAACTAGATACTTACTAAATTATAAAAATCACATAGTTGCCTTCTATATTCATATGGTACATGTCCATGGACTTAGTTGGCAACGGTACTGATATCAATACTAGCCACCATCATAACCTTGATTTGATGATTGCATAGACTTTATTTCATTGCCAAGTCACAATTAGAATTTTCCCACTCACAATCAACATTATGAATAGTGTACCATAGATTGGCATTGCTCATACTTTTAGCTTTGGCAGGGCTATGATAATCACTAGTGAACTTTACAAGTGATCAGGAATACTCTTTGCTCATTCCAAGGAAGAAAGTATAATATTTTGTATTCTAATTTTTTTTTCTAAAACCAATTTTCTTCATAGCTTCATTATACCAATAATAAGGTTGACAAACTATGAGTCCCGTAATTTGTGAAGAAGCCAATCCACTTATCACCCATGTATTGAGTGACAACCACATATGATTCAATTTTTCAAGACATCATGGTATGCTTCAATAGAGCCATTGGTGCCTTAATTCACATGGTGCATTGTAGGAGTTTCTCGGATCCACATACCTATGTACAAGCAATTTGATATTACATACAACATAAACTAAATAGAGTACTTTATCTTTATTAAGAAATTTTCCACTAGCTTGGATAACTCCTCTAATCTTCTTCCCTCAATGGATAAACCTCATCTTTGAAATAGAGGTAGCTCCAATATCATATGACTCAAGCCATGGATAATAAGTATCCATATTGGTCATATCTAGTGTAGAAGCATACCAATAGCAACATCAAGAGTCTCTCAACCTATTAACTTCCCTATTTTTTTGAAAAGCACAATTCTTTTGAGTAGATGTTAAGAATATATTTTTCCAAATTTTGCAACATAATATTGTTTGTGTATTCTATTTCTATAAGATTTGTAACCCTAGCGCACTTATGTTATGATACTCTCAACCTTTGGCTAGAATAGACTATTTTCTTTAGACAAGATGACTTGGTGTCTATCTACCTCTCATTCAATTTGTTGAAGGACATTAAGGCTATATCTCCCTAGATTTCTTAAGGTGCATTCTCATTATCTTTCCTTTGCAAAGTATAGTTACCCTCTGTGACAAATCTCTTTCCTTTGCTTCAATTTACAGTTACACTTTGTGATAAATCTTATCAACAAACTTGTCTCTTGTCATAATATTTCATTTTGAGTATACCTCCTTCTATTAATGTATGAGGAGAGGGAAAGCACTTAAAAACATGATGCTGGTTTTTACAAAGTAGGACCAAATATGCTGAAACTTCTTCAAATACATGTATTTATGCGATCATCGAGGCATGAAATGATGTAGTTTATGCACATTAGTAGCATGAAAATGTGATGATCCTATCTCTCCAACCACCTTGACACACTTCACGGGCACATTAATCATAACAAACCCTCCTACACCACAAGACATGAGCCTCAGTCATTACGCAATCTCCATGAGGTAAGCATTGCAATATCAAAGGCGCCCACAATCCCTAGTAAATAGGACGATCGTCCTTGTAGAAAGACTCACAAGTCCAGCGTTCATGGTGGTAGTCTACCCAAAAACCTGTGCTAAGTCTTCCCTAGGCCAAATTAGTCGGAGGGGTCTCCTCTAGAATACAAACACCGCCTTAGGTGTCGACTGTAGTGCGGGTTTGACAGAGAATTATCGGGTGTGGAGCTTGAGATGAATCTGAGGAGAAGCTTGCAATGAGCGACGAGCAAAAAAGAGAGAGAAGGATATAAGATTCCTTGCCGAGATGGGGGAGGGGGAGAAAGAGATTCGATGGGTATTGAATGCCACTGAGCTCTCTCGTCCATTTCAAAACTTGCCGGGGGGCTGTGGCCGATAGAAGGCCGGTGAGTCGTGACAGCAGTGACGGGTTGGCATGGGTCCCCTAGCCAACGTGGAAAGGAAAACTGGGGGACCCATATGTACATCTATCTTCAGCTGCCAACTACGAGAGCTACAAGTGCATAAGGGCGTCCCTGGACCTCACCAACACCATGATGTGGCTGGGCATCACCACCGCCATGGAGCTGGGCGGGGCGCAGGGAGAGGTGCCTGCCACCCACCCACCCGCTGGACCGCATCGAGGCCATCAAGGTGTTGTTCTTGGGCCAGATCGGGAAGAACGAGCTGCTAGACCATAATTGCCATGGCTTCAACTTCACAGATGATCTTGTGGTGCAATAGTAACTTAATAAATGAGGTGCCTGCCACCCACCCACCCGCTGGACCGCATCGAGGCCATCAAGGTGTTGTTCTTGGGCCAGATCGGGAAGAGCGAGCTGCTAGACCATAATTGCCATGGCTTCAACTTCACAGATGATCTTGTGGTGCAATAGTAACTTAATAAATTCAGCGGTAACTTTAGATCTTCCAAAACCTTCTTCTGGACGTTGTAACTGCTCGGCATGGCCTCTTGTTTTCCTACTTATAGTTGCTTCTTGGCAAGCTTAATTTACAACTGATTCTTGCCTATCACGTCTGGTGTACACTGCTGTCTCTCTGTCTCTCTCTCTCTCTGTGTTAGCGTGCCTGTTGTCTCAACATGGTATCAGAGCAGTAGAGCACGCTCATCCCACCACCCTTCTCCTCTCTTGCGCTGCTTCTGCTTGAGCCTGCTAGTGGATTCGGACAACCAGCATGGCCCAGCCAGCACCAGCCGCTGCTTCTCTCATTCCTTCCACTGTTAGGAGCTATCAACTAGACAAGCTCTCAAGCACCAATTATCTGACTTGGGCCACCTGGGTAACCACAAGAAACTCTAAACCACTTACTATATAGGAAAATATATAGGAAAAAAAAGAGAATTTTCTAGTTAGATTTCCACATAACTAGAAAGAGTCTAATATAGGAAAAATCAAACTTTACTAGATTGCCAATCTAGAAAGATAGTTTCCAATATAGAAAGATTTTTCTAGTTAATTTACTATATAGAAAGCTTTTTTTGGTTAGCTTACTATATAGGAAGTTGATTATCATAACTATCTATATAGTAACTTTCTAAAAAATTTACTATATAGTAACTTCATAAATAGAAATAATCTATATAGTAACTTCATCGAAAAAGTTACCATATAAGAAATTATAACATATAACATCTGTGTAGTAACTTTATCATACAACTTAGCATATAGCTGGAGGCATATAATGATATAACAAAATCTCATAGAATGACATTTTTATATCTTTGATATAAATAATAATAGAAAAATACTTTATTTTAAAAGTGATTTTAATAAAGTAAAAGTGAATAATAAAGTTTTTTGCCAATGTCCACAATACAAAAGTGGCATACTATAATGTGAAATCCAAATTGTCCTTATTCTACTACATTAACATCATCTAGGCTTAAATTTCCAATGATTGTATCTTTGATTATAACTCGTTTTTGAACCACCAGCCATTGTACTATAGCCTTTCTCATGGCATCCACATTATGCTCTGTACGATTTGTAGTGAAAGTGGGATCTCTCTTAATGATGTTAAAAGTGGATTTTAATGATGTATATAGCTCATCCACCGTAGCAATATCCAAGTATTTTAACAAGATCGTTTCTTCATCCACCTCACTCAACATACTCTGCAATTCCAAAAAAATGATTTTAGTAAAAACAATTTATATTTACATATTTAGCAATACACACAAATACTAAATAAACACAACACATATAACCTGAGAGGATTGGCATTTATCAAGTGTCTTAGCATGGCTCCTAGCTAGCCGTACATTGGAGTTTTCAATCCCCTATTAAGCATCATAAAAGGGTTAAATTACCAAAATAAAGACATCCATGTTTATCTTAAGATATACTCAAAATACCTTGGATTTATTATGATTCTCTATATCCCTTGAAGCTTTTTTCTTCATTTCCTTCATGTTATCTTTCATCTTTTCACTCCACTATAAGATAAAAATAAATTGATTAAACAAAGATAATATTTAATTTAATACAAACTATAGAGACAAAAAGAAAGAGAAATATCTTAGTACCTTTGGGATTCGCTTGCTTTTTCGATTTAGAACTATAACATTATTTGCCAACATAGTGTTCTCCTCAATCTATAATTTTTGAAAAATAATAATATTAAATTATAATATGATATATATTAATATTTAATTTTTACAAAGCATTGAAAATAACTAACCTGTGTAGCATGTACAAGAAGGTCGGTAAAGGATTTATATTTCTTGAGCATGTCATCCTTAAAAGAAAATGAAACATGTTAGTAAAATTATCCAAAGTTTTTATTAAAAATAATTACAAACATCATGCTCACCGTATCAAAATTCTCGTCATTTTTTGTGTGATTTGAATCATCTTGTGTATGTGAAGGTAGTTCTGGACGATAAACATCCTCTATCTCCATCTTGTTTGAAAGAAAACTCAGTATTCAAATAAAAAATATAAACATTTCAAAAAGTAATGATCAATGAGGTACATATCATAGTTTTATTGACAAACCTCTATTGTGCCACATGCATTATGATCCAAACCCTCATTTTCTTCATTGTTAAAAGCTTGGGATTGCTGTAATGTTTATTTTTAAATATAACAAAAAAGTGCAATTTACGTCAGTACATTTATGTAAACCAAATCATAATTTAAAAAAACATCACTCTAAAATGAAAATAAATTTTTTTAAATAAACCTGTTGAACTTCTTGATCATCTTTAGCATCCTCTCCAACTATAGAAGTGGTCGATTTCTGTAAAAGACATTGAATTATAAGGAGTATAAAAAGTAAAGTAAGTTCTAATACATGTAAAAGAGTGTACCATAGAGGAGCTCTCTGACAAGTGTCTCATCTTTTGTTTCTTGAATTTTCTATTTGTTTGCATATTTCGAAGGAAATATAGGTAGATGTCTTCTTTTCTCCAAATATAAGTTGCCCTTGGAAACTCAAGTGGCTTAATCTCATGATGTTTAGACTCAATGTAATCTTTTATCTCTTGTTGCAAGTCAAGCTTATGTCGCAGATCTTTATACTTTTCTTCCACATATTTCACCCAACGTCTTACAGTAGCTTGATTCGCACAATAAATTTGGTTTTGTGTACTACGACAATATGCTATGAGATATTTTCTTCCGTATTTCTTATTAGGATTGCGATTGTTTGATGGCGGAGGCAAAAATATCTGCTCATATGTTGGTGTATCTACAGCCATGACTTCATTAGACGCCATCGTAAAATATAACCTGAAAAAAAAACATACAAGTCAAATAAACATAATATTTAAGACGAATAATCATTCATAAAATGGTAAATATTAGTTTTAGAGATATATGAAACTTGGATTGATCTAATAAAATAAATGTTATAAAAAATACTTACATTTATAAGCATGTATATAGTCTATATAGACATGTCTTTTTTGCATAAATTTAGGATATCCATGACACTGGAAAATCACATAATTCTCCAGAGGGTAATATTGCTCTCCTCCTTTTCCTTATCAACCATCCATGTATTATTGTGATACAACAATTCCAGTCCCTCGTGCAGTTATCCTCCATAGAAACTTTCCATAAGTTATTTTGATTGTGATCTTTCTCCAACCATGCTAATTTGCATTCTTTTTTTTCTCTATCCACTTCACGTACCACCGCATGTTTGGTTAAATTGTTATTCATATCCATATATGCCAACACAATATCATTCTTCTCTAGCCATGGAGGAATACATCCAACTTCACCTACTTGAAGCAGTCTTGTCCTGGGTGAGAGATCTTTTATTTCATAAGCGATAAGCTTATTAGTGAAAGGGAGAAGCATACACTTGTGCAATAATGAGCTTACAGGCCTTACACAATCCCAGTCAAATGGAATACGTTCTCTTTGTAACACACTCATTCCTGTAGTTGGTTCAATAAGTAAGCACTCTTTATTATCTTTTACTGTGATACATTGTTTATAATACTCTGCCCCAAAGAAAAGCATGATCTCTCTATTCCATTGAACTGAAAAAAATGATGTAATACGAGCCTTCCAATGACCCATGCTTTCAACAGTAGTGTTAGGCTCATCAACTTTAACTACTACATCATCCCCAAGCTTATAAACATCCCCATTGAACACTAACTTTTTATACATTGTCACATGTTGGGATTGTAGAGAATTCTCTTCAAGAGACCAATAGTGCTCTACATACTTTTGTTCCTCCTGAATAAGTGGTCTAATTATTCCTCTCTTTTGTCGTATTGCTATACCTTTTTGTTTTATCATTCTCCAACATGCGATATCTTGATTTATTATTTCAAGCTCCCTCCATAGCTCCTTCGCCCTCTTGACTGATGAAACCTCCAAGATTCCTTGTTCATGTGTTGCGTGGCATGATGTGCTGTCACGACTTCTTATCTCAAAAAAAGAAGGAAGTGACAAACACATATGAACACTTTTTAATGTCCTCTCATGTGGCAAAAGGCTATCCTTGTCTTGCTGTAATATTGAGAAAACCTCTGTAAATAGTATTCTTCTATAATAATGAATGTACGATATCTCCATGTCTTTTTTATTGGTCTTGATACCAACATATGTTAGTACCTTACGTTCAAATTCATAGCACCAATAGATATCATGCATTCCATGCCTACAAACATCATCAAGTATTTCTCCAAACCCTGTAAATAAAATAAGTTAGTAGACATTATTAGAGGCTATGAGAAATTGATATATTGAATTAATAAAGATTCATACCTGCAACATGCTCAAGAGGAGAAGAATTTGCCCCCATAGACTCTTCCTTTCTTACTCTCCATGAAAGAAGCAAGGAACGCATCATTTCTATGCTTTCCTTTGACCAGCCTTTGTCGCGACTGTAATTATAAAACCCATGGGATATATCTACTAGAAGAATCCCCAAGTCATAGATTTCTCTATGTAAGTCAGAAATTCTTAGTAAAATATATGGTAAACACCACTGGATGAACTTTTGATTCTCCTCTGCCTTAAAAATATCATGGTATTTGCTTGGAGTGGATGGCCAACGACCATTTCGAATGGATTGTGGAGCGAGGGAAAATACCTTTTCAACACAGGCATCTATTTCTCTCCTTGTCTCATTGGATGTAGCTTGCATAAGAGCACTTATATATTTTTTGAATACATTCAATGCAAAAATATGCATTGAATCATAGACTAAATCCAATGATAAATTGAAACCATATAGATCATGCAATCTCCACATTATAGACTCTCCTGATAATCCTGCTTCCTTGAGTATACATTCTCGTTCAATCTGCGTGAATGCTTTTTTGGATTGTAAAAGTGCTTCTTTCATTCCTTCTATGGTACGTTTTTCTGGAGGATACCGAGCTTGATATCTATTTCCATCATAAATATAGCGACCTTGAAATGATGAGTTATTACTATCCAAGGTAGCCTGAGCTTTATCCCTTCAACAAAAGGATTGTCCTCCATCTTTAAACATTCCAAGTTTGCATTGGGCTGGATGATCACCTGTGACCATCATTAACATTGCACGTATCTTGCAAAATTGTGTTTGTTGAGCGGAATTATCAAAGATACATTCAATTGGATAATTATAAAACATATTTACTCCCTCAATGAATAACTCCTCAAGCTCTTTTATTAATGGTCTCAAAAGGATCCCGAATGCAAAGCTTGAATTGCGAATCAACTTTTTGCTACTTAGTGGCAAAAATAATACAGGAAGAATCCCAACCCTAGACCTTTTGCCACTGTTTAAAATCATAATTTCTACTGCTCCACAATCCTTTTGAGTTGTTCGAGAAGCTTGGAATCCATCCCAATGTAGAAGTAGAGCGAAGTTTCGAGGCTCTCCCTACAACAAAAATTGATTTAGTACAAATACGCATAGAGCAATAACTAGTATGATTCTATGTGTTCACAACTAGATTTGGTATACATATGATTCTATGAAATGTAACTGTTATTTTGAAAAGATAACTAGTGAAATATGTACCTTGCATAGCTGCTGATGGTGTTTATTCAAAGTACGACACTTATTGCATATAAATATATACTCCTTGGTAGATTCGCTCCATCCATGCTGAAGTGTTTCTGATTTTCTTGGAAAGGTGGAAAACATAGTATTACACCTTGAGTTTTGGCAGATGATAGGTAGCTCGTACTCAGCATTTGGATTCCAAAAATCTTGGACCTCACGACATTTTGATCCATCCCAAAATTCAAAGGATGAGTTTGGATGCATAGAAACTGCTTGTCCAAGCCATCTCTCCTTGTGGCGCCACATTTGTAAAAATCCATGGCAAAAGCTTTGACTTTTTACTAAAAGTTGTAGCTGATTCTTAATAGGTAAATAGTCAAATGAAAGCATATCCTTTCGTGTCTTTTGACACCTTGGACACTTGGAAGAACAAATCAAGCAATCACGTTTCAAGATGCTTTGTCTTCTATTTCCTGAACAAGAACACTTTTCAACATTTCCCACATACAGATCTTCTCTACTAGGCTCAAAAAGCTCTATCTCATGAGGATTATCACGTGTACCTCCACAAATCTTATAGCGTTGAGATTGAATCATTCCAAGTCCATTGTACATTGTAATCAATTGCTCCCAACATGCAGGAATCCTTACTCCATCCAAGGTCCCATCCCATGTCTCAGGCAATTGAACTAATAGCTTACTCAAGCTTGGTTTCAAAGGCTCATTATCTCGTTTTCCAACTCTCTGGCCACCCATATCACCAAACAAAAGTTGAAGCATTTCGTCCTGAGCTGTGATAGATATTCTATGTTTATCCCAAAGAGCTTGTAACTCAATTACTTTCTCAAGTATCTGGATGCATAGTAAAGACTCTATACTTGGATCAACGTCTTCATGCATATCCATATGTTCATCATGTTCTTCCAAGTGCTCAACATTGTTAGCATTATCCTCACAATGTTGATCTGGGTCACTATATGCATGATCTCCATGATCATGAACATCACTTATTATATCATCATTGCATTGTGGTGTTAGTCCTATCTCGAGTCCCAAGTCTCGATATTTCAACCTCAATTGTTGATGAATAGCAAAGGTAGAAGGAACAACATATCTTCCACCATGACAATATAAAATGCAATCGCACCAAACCTGTCTCCTCTCTGTGGGCCCATCTATAGTTTCAGTTAATTGTTCCTCATCTTCGGCCATAGTCAAGTTTGGATTTTGTAAACCAACTCTCCTATGCATATTACCAAGTAAATCTTGGCGGCTATGATGGTAGAAAGTACTTCGACTAACCATCTGCCATCCTTGATTAGTTTTTGAACACTTGTATAAGCATGAGCATCTTCTCATATCACTTGAGGAACTTGCCATCTGTGCCACAAGAATACCATTCAATTAAAACTCTATATAATCTCTTAACAATTTTAGTTTTCAAGCTTACTTTTCCAAGCATGGTTAAACATCTCATCAAACAAGTGATACTTGGAGCTTACTATAATAAACTTATGCTTGAGAACATGAGGCACACATTTGGCATGTACGTGTTAAATATTTATCCACTATATTAAACAATTGCCCTTCATTTCATCAACTATTCCCTATTTGAGTGTAAGAAAATGTGGTGACAAGTCTAATGAATCTATGGATAGGAAGATCGTGTCCCTAGGGCCAAAAAGGCCCATCACAATAGTTATCCTTTCCCAAAGCATGATTAGACATCTCCTCAAACAAGCAAAGGACATGTTCTATAAAAATTTATACAGACACGATATGTACAAGTGGACTAATGCATTGCATCTTACTCTCGCAGTTATCCTTTTTTAAGCATGGCTAGATATCTCCTCAAACCCTACTTGGACAGGAAGATCGTGTCCCTTGGGCCAAAAAGACCCATCACATCACTTGGATACGAAGTAGAAAACGACTTAGGCACTAGTAGGGAAGCACATAAAAAACACTCTAATAGAGGTGGTCCTAGTAGAGGTGTTTCTACAAAAAAGAGTTTAAAAAAAATATCAAGGACACACATGAAAACCTAGCGTAAAGAGTAAACATGAAAACCATAACCCCTGTTTGGATAGGAAGATCGTGTCCCTAGGGCCAAAAAGGCCCATCACAACAGTTATCCTTTCCCAAAACATGGTTAGACATCTCCTCAAACAAGCAAAGGAGATCTCCTCAAACCCTACTTGGATAGGAAGATCGTGTCCCTTGGGCCAAAAAGACCCATCACATCACTTGGATACGAAGTAGAAAACGACTTAGGCACTAGTAGGGAAGCACATAAAAAACACTCTAATAGAGGTGGTCCTAGTAGAGGTGTTTCTACAAAAAAGAGTTTAAAAAAAATATCAAGGACACACATGAAAACCTAGTGTAAAGAGTAAACATGAAAACCATAACCCCTGTTTGGATAGGAAGATCGTGTCCCTAGGGCCATCTGTGCCACAAGAATACCATTCAATTAAAACTTTATATAATCTCTTAACAATTTTAGTTTTCAAGCTTACTTTTCTAAGCATGGTTATACATCTCCTCAAATGAGATTGCAAAATCCTACTTAGATAGAACAAGTGATTAGACATATATTGATGATTAGACATCTCCTCAAACAAGTGATACTGGGAGCTTGCTATAACAAACTTATGCTCAAGAAAACCTAGCGTAAAAAGTAAACAAGAGAACCCTAACCCTATTTGGATAGGAAGATCATGGCCAAAAAGGCCCATCACAACAGTTATCCTTTCCCAAAGCATGGTTAGACATCTCCTCAAACAAGCAAAGGAGATATTACAAAACCCTGCTTGGATAGGAAGATTATGTCCCTAGGGCCAAAAAGACCCATCACAACAGTTATCCTTTCCCAGGCATGGTTAGACATCTCCTTAAACAAGTCATTTTAGGATGATTACTATAGGAAAATCATGAGTATTCCTCATTCCAAAATATCATAGAATTTCATGCAGCATAGAAGAGTTAGTGGTAGCTCCATTTTTACTTTTTTCTTTTGAAGGCATAATCCATTTAAGTAGAGTGCATTAACATACCCTTAAACATGCTAAATAATCATATTATCAAGGTATTCAATGCATCAAGACGAATATCTATTGTGAAATTTTCACAAAATTGAATGGAATCTATGAATACTTATTGGTCCTAGTAGAGGTGTTTGTACAAAAAGGATGGTCCTAGTAGAGGTGTTTCTATAAAAAAGAGTTACAAAAAAAATATCAAGGACATACATTGGTGGGCTCATTTCCCAAGCAAGGACATACATTGATGATTAGACATCTCCTCAAACAAGTGATACCGGGAGCTTGCTACAACAAACTTATGCTCAAGAAAACCTAGCGTAAAAAGTAAATAAGAGAACCCTAAACCCTGTTTGGATAGGAAGATTGTGTCCCTAGGGCCAAAAAGGCCCATCACAACAGTTATCCTTTCCCAAAGCATGGTTAGACATCTCCTCAAACAAGCAAAGGAGATATTACAAAACCCTGCTTGGATAGGAAGATCGTGTCCCTAGGGCCAAAAAGACCCATCACAACAGTTATCCTTTCCTAGGCATGGTTAGACATCTCCTCAAACAAGTCATTTTAGGATGATTACTATAGGAAAATCATGAGTATTCCTCATTCCAAAATATCATAGAATTTCATGCAACATAGAAGAGTTAATGGTAGCTCCATTTTTACTTTTAGATTTTGAAGGCATAATCCATTTAAGTAGAGTGCATTAATATTCCATGAACATACCCTTAAACATGCTAAATAATCATATTATCAACGTTTTCAATGCATCAAGACGAATATCTATTGTGAATTTTTCACAAAATTGAATGGAATCTATGATTAACATAGCACTAATCTCAACATTATTGAAGGTGTTGGTCCTCGAGCTACTTATTGGTCCTAGTAGAGGTGTTTCTACGAAAAAGGAGTTACAAGAAAAATATCAAGGACATACATTGATGGGCTCATTTTCCAAGCAAGGACATACATTGGTGGTTAGACATCTCCTCAAACAAGTGATACTTGGAGCTTGCTATAATAAACTTATGCTCAAGAAAACCTAGCATAAAAAGAAAATAAGAGAACCCTAAACCCTACTTGGATAGGAAGATCGTGTCCCTAGGGCCAAAAAGGCCCATCACAACAGGTATCCTTTCCCAAGCATGGTTAGACATCTCCTCAAACAAGCAAAGGCCCATCACAACAGTTATCCTTTCCCAAGCATGGTTAAACATCTCCTCAAACAAGCAAAGGCCACTAATTAAGAGACATGTAATCTTCAATTTTAAATTCTCTTATGCAACAAAAGTGTACCATTAAAAAAAGTTAAATTCTCTTATGCAACAAAAGTGTAATACTATCTAAGGCTTCTTGGAGATTTCACTTATCAAATGCTTTGCATTTCTATTCTTAGTTGTTTCATAAGATCCATCCCATAACTAAATCTTAAAAAAGGCCAGTATCACTCCATAATTAGCTCTTTAGAAAAAAAACAATTTCAATATCATTGCAAGACATAGAGGAATTTAATTGAATAGATAGTGAACCATGGAAATCTACATGAATTGATGTACAAAAGTGGACCTATTATATACATTAGTATACAATGCATGCAAATGCTCAAGCAAAATAATTGACATAATTATTTTTTTCATATTGCAATTGATGAATTCACATTCTATTATCCTTAGTGTTAGGTAATTCAAAAACTCCCCTATTATTATCCTTAATACCATACCATTAAAACACTTTAGTTAAAAAAACATTAAAAAAACATTTCAAACTATATATTTTTTAATTATCCTTGGTCAAGTTTGGTTATACCCAGCTGGAGCTGGAGGCGTAATGGGCGGTCGAGAGCTGCAGGACGTCAGGAGAGAGCTGGGCCGTCGTTGGGAGGTGTTGGATGTCGGGAGCTAGAGGCCGAGGTGGAGCTTATTGGAGCTGGGCGAATGAGGTGGAGTTGGGCCGCCGTTGGGAGGATCAGGGCGCGAGAGCTTACACGTGCAGGGCGAATGTCGAGAGCACAGCTGGCGCTAGCTGTAATTAGGTGTAATAAACGGGAGTTGGTGGGGCTGCACTGTGCGCTCTGGCTAGGGCTATTGTTGTGAGGAGCCAAGCCTGCTGCATCAGGAGGTCGGGGATGAGAAGGGAGGCGGCCTACTTTGGACAGTTACGAACAGGGGGAGATCGCAGTTGCAGCTGTCTAGTTACTTTCGGGAGGAGATCAGGCGCTCTTGATTGAATGGAGAGAGCGCAGCTGTGATCAGGAACTTGAACAGGCGGCCTGCTTCTGTAGCTGACGACGTAGTACTACGTCTGATCAACACGTACAACGCTTGGGTGATTAATGCGGGCGGGACTAGCTAGCCGATCGAGGCGAAGGCAAAGGCGTCGGAGCTACTGGCCGAGTTCGTACTTACGAGCCGCTTGCTGCTGGCAGGCGGGGCGCCACTTATAACAAGGCCGCCTATTGGGCAATGCTGACTAGCAGCACGCGTTGCGCACACGATTGAATCAGGCCGACAGCTAGCTGGGCGCCAAGCTGATCATCTGCTGAGGAGGGAGCGCGTGCGGGTCACTGATCACAGCGCCGGTGCATAGGCGCTATTGGGCACTACGATATTGATCACGGGAGCTAAGTACTAGGACGTGTGCAGGGCGCCACAAGCTGATCAGGGAGGAGCAGCACAAAGGGTCGATAGGGCACCACAGGTGCAATATGGAGTACAGAGACTGCAGGAGGGCGGGAATATGCATGAGAGCTCAAGGCGGTTCAAGCCAGCTCCAGATCAATAAAAAGAAGAGGAAGAAGAAGAGGAGGAGAATTAATTTGGCGCCAACGTTCCTCTTGCAGGTCAATATTAATGTCATTAAAGTCATTAATGACCTTGCAAATAATAGTAGTGTGACTTGCAAGTAGACTTAGCGATGAAGAGGACTTTAACATGTTTTTATTTATCAATGTGGGGAACCAATGAAAAAAAACCCATGTTAAGGACCCATTTTCATGAAATTTTGTACTAGATAATACTAGATACCCCTAGCTCCATTATTCATAGATTTTTGAAATAAATATTTATATTGTCCATGGTTACATGAGATAATTAATCTAAAGTCACACACACACACGTGTATACAGACATGCAAAAAGAATTTATAAATGTGATGAGTTTTTCCAATGAGGTATTGTAAAAATTTCATAGCCATAAAACTACATTTTTTTTCAATTTAAATGTGCATTCAAAATTTTAATTTATTAAAACTTCCCTTTTAAGTGCTAATGCAGATTAAGATATGCTATCCTAAATTAAGAAACTTGAAATATTGCATAATAAATTTCCATATCCACAAGGACACTCACGACATTTGAGATAAAATATAAAAACCTTTGAGAATGAGGTAGAAGGAAACTTTGTGTTATAGTTGGGGGTTAGATCCAATTGTATCACATTGGGGTAGATGGTTGAAGTAGGGGCCACAAATGTTGGAGGTTTCTCACGGGCCGAGGTCCTCAAGCACTTGTAATTGTGTATGCTCCTTGGGGGTGTGTCTCCCTATTTGTGATGTGATTTGTATGTATGTTGGTATAATCAGAAGACAATCTTCACGGGGTGTATATAGCCATCAAAAAATTTTTACTAGCAGTTGTAGATACTTGCGTATTATGATGAATGATGGATTAGGAAAGTTTCTTAATTACTTTCTTACGAAATCAGTTGATTGAAGGCAAAAGGTCTCTAGTATGAAACATATATATCTTCTTAGCTTCAATTGCTTAGATATTTGGGACTTTCGAAAAATTGTATCCCCCATCCTTGCATAGTTACTATCATGCCTCTAATCAATTGTAGGGGCAGTTCAGTAGATCAACTTGTACATCTGGGTGTGAGAAATAGAAAGCAAGCCATTCAAGCTTATCAATTTCCAAAATGGGGTAGCACCACTTTGGCTATCCTAGCCATGCATCCCTAGGCTACTTGTTGAGGTATCAACTGCTCCTAATGCCTTCGAGGCAACACCATTTACAAAAGGCTTCTTCCTCTCGTTAGTGAAGTTATTTTTGAGCCACATTTTCCCTATCCTTATGATTGAATATACCATTCATAGGGGAAGAGGCCTTTTGAATTCTGTTTCTTTGTATACTTTAAAATCAAAGGCCACTATAATGTCAAATCAGTCCCTTCCTTGGTACTTATGCAAGGTGTCTTTGGGCTTTCTCCTTGCTCTTTTAACACTTGTATGTCTAGTGGATGTTTGTTACCTTCTATGATTGGGCTCTCAAGATCTTAAGAAATTTTCCATAGGCTTCTTATTGCTCTAGTGGGACTTCCATGGCCTACTACATATACTTGTGTCACAAGTATCTACAACACTCCCTAGTCATTATCCATGTCGCCCTTACAAGTAGAAGTTATACCTTGTTCAATTCCATTTCCATAAACAGTAAGCTACATTTAGTTAGATAGAAGATGAAAGGAAATTGAGCTCTACTCAGTCGTGGCAAAATTAGAAAGAACTTAGCTCTAAGAGGAAGTCATATGAAATTTTCAAGAATGATAGGACAATTATGTTTGTAAGATATGTAGGGTATTTATAGCACCAAGCTTTTAGTACTAGTAAGTTATATAGGGTAATGGCCAAATACTGGACCTTAATTAAAAATAAAGAAAAAAAAGCATGCACAATGATGCCTAAGGACACATCCTTTCTCCCTAACGAGAATCGTGTGTAGGAAAGTGAAATAATCTAGTAGGTTTCTATCGCATTGTGTATTCTATTTTTAAGCAAATCATTATGGTCCTCAACCCATTGATGTTTAGAATGTGCCCACTTTTGTGGTTCAAAGTGGATATTTTAGATGGATCGCTCTCATTTAATTTAAGGTTACAGGTACAAAATTTAACAAGAAAAGCAACATCTACCAAATTATGCAACATTTAAAGGTGTAGATACAAGGCATGCTTCAGACTTAACAGAGAGTAGATTCATAAAATAAAATTCAATGCATATTATGATCTTGCATTGAATTTACAAGAACTTGGGATAAGCATGAGGAACACTCCTTCAACAAGCCTCTGGCAAAAAGGCTTCTACATAGCAGGCCTGTGGTAAAAGGGCTACTTGCTCTATGACCTAATCAAGATAGGAAAGTCAACATGTGGCTACCTTATCCAACTTTCTACACTTTGATAGAGCTATCAAAAGACAAACAATTCGGAGCTCAAGTTGCTACTAAGGATGTGGACTATAGCACCCCTAATTTCTAAATATTTTTTCTTGCATTGAACCATCAAGGTTGCACCAATCAAAGCTTGACTACTGATGGTGTCATGTATGCTAACATCCTTGCCTATTGCATGCTTGTGTGCCTTACCAAGTGGACTTTGGTGAGCCAAGGTTCATCATGCCATGTCAAAATTGGAACTTAATTTCTTGATGTGTTTGAGAGATTGGTGCAAAATCATCATTTTGAAAGACTCTTACACTATAATCATGGCAATGTAATATGGGGTATAGAGAGATTTTCTTGGATGCGATTATAATAGTGTATCTAAAATTGATTGCACACATAACGAGTTGGATTGTGCACTTGTAGGTGATTGTAGATCACACTACACGAGTGATTCAAAGCACTACACCATTGATTTCCCAACCTTTGTTTGCCAAACAATGGCATAGTAGGATAGTGCAAGGGATTAGTTACCTAAGTTTTCTTTTGCGTACAAAGTCAATAATTTGACAATATCCATAATTACTCTTAAGATTATGATGTGGTATACTGTAATAGAGAGTGGTGGTGATATATGTGGTATACTATCTCTTGCTTATTTAGTGTAATGAGGTAGTATATATGTGCAATGTATAACTTTTGAAGTTAGTGGGTCATAATGGCTAGACAATCTAAGCATTCATAACTTGGTCAAGTGCAAATATGAAAATGAGGTGAGGATCAAATAATTGCAACTAAAACACATAAGGGTATTTCTCATATTTATACTTAGAGGGGATTGATCTACATAAATATGGCTTCTTTAAACATAAATTTGTTGGAATATTTGTATGCTTAAGATTTTCCATATTAGCATAAGATATCCCATAACTTATGTAAGGATAGCTAGAGTTGCTTCTTGCAATCTTATTAGGCAAGATTGTTTGCATGAGTTACAATGCTCTTCTACATGGTACTTACATGGCATTTCCAAAATTTAAAAAGAATACCATGTGCTCATTCGTGCTTTCGAAATATTAGGTATAATATAGTAAATAGTTGCCTTGGTAAGGAAAAGTTCTTTTTATAAGCACTTGGCCTCCTAGATAAGGTCATATAGAATGGATATTGCATGCTAGATGCCTTTACTTTCAACTCTATACTTCATAGCCTTTGAGAGAGAGAGAGAGAGAGAGAGAGAGAGAGAGAGAGAGAGAGAGAGAGAGAGAGAGAGAGAGAGAGAGAGAGAGAGAGAGAGAGAGAGAGAGAGAGAGAGAGAGAGATTATAATTCTGGCAATGATAGGTTATCTTCATAGTTGAAGACGAGTGTTCCATAGTTAGATAGCTTAATATCCCATTTTTAAAATATTTTCTTTGACTCAAGTTATGTATATAAAGAGCTCATCTCATTGACGTTTCAATATATGGAGAAAGGTGGAGGGAGAGAGAGTTTTTCTTATTAAGATAATTCATCGTATGATAGAATAGACTCAATGTGTGTGCGCGCGCGTGCATTTGTGTGTGTGTGTGTATAAAATAGTTTAAAAAACATTATTGAAACGTAGCTTGAAATCTAAGATGCAATTTCTAAGACATATATTTTAATATGTGGTTTAAAATATGAGGTCATGAAAGACTGCTTAAAGTTATAAAAGTATGATATTACACACATGGTTTATTCTAATAGCTTTTGTACGATTTAGTGAAATTATTGTAAAAAGAATGCACTACATATATGGTGTCTTCTAACTTTTGTGCGATTAGTGTTACAATCATTTTATTGTGTTAGCCATAAAACCCAAAAATGATGTTTGTGTGTGAACCCTCTAGCACTAGTTGTGCCTAGTATTATCATTACGGGCTTAGGTGTGTGGGTATGGGTGTGTTATTTAGGTATACATGTATTTGTATTTTGAAATTGTACTTAATATAAAGATATATACACATGTGCATGTATGTCCATAATATGTTTGGATACATATGTGTATGTATGTGGATCGTTTGTATAGACATGTATGAGTGGCATTGTATGGATGTGTATGCATGTACCTGTAAACATGCACATATACATGTGTATACATGCATGTGTAATCAAGTATACAAGCAAGGTTATGTTAGTAAAATAATCCATTGCCTAGTTGAAGATACAACCATAACCAATGTAGCAAGTTCATAATCTTTTTTATTTACCAAATGTTATAGGAAAATAATTTTCTAGTCAAAGGGCAAGATAAGTTTCTAGTCAAAGGACATCAATTTACTAGTTATATCTAGGAAAATCCTATATTCTTAATTGACTAGAAAGATTGTATGCAATTTGCTAGTTACAGAATAGTAATTTACTAGTTATAGGCAGTGAAACATGAAATTTCCTAGTTATCTTGGTATTGTTACTAGTTTTACAACAAGTTACTATATAATGTTACTAGGTAGGGCTCCAAGTTTCTAGATAGTAACTAGAAAAAGGGACTTACTAGTTAGAAGAACCTCATGACGCCGAAAATCTCTAGTTATAACTAGGAAATGTTGCATCCTTACTAGTTTGGTTGAGGTTCTTACTAGTTATAATATGAATTTTCTATATAGGAAGTGATTTAGAGTTCCTTGTGAACCCTTCTACTCAAGCAAGCAAACCTTTGGGACATAATGAGCAGCACAACCCCCAAACCTGCTGTACCCAATGATGCTGATTGGCTCGCTAAAGACCTGCAAGCCCAATCTGAACTGATGTTGCACCTTGGTGACCGCCAAGTTCAGATCGTCCGGCTTTGCCAATCTTCTCCTGCGATCTGGGCATTCTTCCGTTCAACCTATCATCACGAGGACCTGATTACCCGTGTCACGGTACTCAAAAAGCTCCTCATTCTTGTCCTCTCTGAACAGTAAGACACCTCCTAAGTTCCTTGATGACTGGCGCACATTACTAGATAATGCACTTTTGTACGGCCTTCAATTGGATGATAGTCTCCAAGCCATGCTTCTCCTAGCCGCATTACCGTCCTCCTGGCGACCCTTCATCACTACCCAGGCTGAACAGTAGTAGGTCTAACAGTTGAAACCTTGATCGCTCATATTCTACAAGAGGACGCAATGCGCGGTAGTTCAAATTCAACAGCCATACCCTCTTCACAATATGTGCAGTGTCAATCGACCTTCAGACGGCGGCCCTTTCGCCGCTTCAAGAATACAAGGAGTGCAGCAAATAACCCCACTGCTGCTAAAATTTGCAGCCATTGTGGTCGCCAAGGCCACCTTGTGCATGAATGCCGCACTAAACGACGAGATCAACAATGGAATGACCGTCGTCCCAGATCACAACTTCAGCATACTGAAGTACCAGCACTCAGCCAATACAGTATGGAGTCTCTGCAACTCTTTCATTCTATGATTAACTCTGCGGGGTTTCTTGACACTTCTACAGATACACTAGCAAAATGGCTTCTTGATACTAGTGCAACATATCATATGACACCAAATTCTTATTGGCTACATGATTACAAAACCCTCACCCGCCATGCATAAGTCTGCCTTGGGGATAATCACTGCCTTCATGCCATAGGGCTAGGGCATCTTCATGTTACCTTACCTAGTGGGGCTACAATCATCATTCGTGATATCTACCACATCCCAGGTCTCCAATGCAACATACTGTCAGTTCTGCAGCCACATCCATAGGCTCTTCTATCGAATTCTTTCATGACTTCTGCGTCATTCACTTTACACTAACTAACGGCCAGCTTGAAATCCTTTAGCTTCCTCAAAAGAATTGGCTATACCTTATCAAGCTTACACCATCACGAAATAATGTTGTTATAGCCTCGACCTCGACCATCACACTATATTTAACCAAAGCAATGTCTACGCTGATGTGGCATTATAGACTAGGACACATAAATGGTCACACACTCCATTGCATGGCAAAGCATGGACTATGCTCAGGCTTACCTCCAAACCTTTCCTCTATAGACCTATGTGAAGGTTGTCTCATGGGAAAAGCCACTCACAAAGTCTTTCAACGATCTCAGTCTCGCTCTTCTCAACTGAACCAATTGGTCCATAGTGATTTATGTGGGCCCATGGAGTCAACCTCCCTTACAGGGTCAGTTTATTTTCTTACTTTCATTGATGATTTCAGCAAAATGGTATTTCTGAGAGAAAGAATCGTACACTAGTTTCTGCTGCTCGAGCTATGCTTCTCACTACGGGCCTCTCCAAACCATACTAGGAGGAAGCAATTGCTACTACTGGCTACCTACAAAATCGGATCCCACATGCCATTGATCCTCAGTTCACCCCATACTACCATTGGTTTGGCAAGATTCCTACATTGGAGCACCTTCGTGTCTTTGGATGCTCAGCCTATCCAGTACAGGCTGCTTCACTAAGGCATAAGCTTGATGCTACAACCACTAAGATGGTGTTTGTTGGCTATGGGGATCGGCTGGGAGTGAAGGCCTACAGGTTGTATGACCCTTAGCATAAGAAATTTCACTTTGCCCGCTCTGTTTATTTTGATGAATCTTCACTGATTAGTCCTCAGTAGGCTCTCCTCCCTAGCTTACCCATCCAACAAAACCTTTTGACTCAGCAGAGCCTTCAACTTCAAATGTCCCACACATAGAATGGGAGGAAGAGGATGTTCTCAGACATATGCCTCTGCCCGCTCAACCTTAGGCCCCTCCCATTCAGCAGAGCTACCCTCTTCTCCAACACCCATTGGCACTCCTATACCACCGAGTGCTCCTCCTTGGTCACTAGGGGGGAAAACCAAAACCTATCTATTTCCTAATAACCCAAACCCACTGCTTGTTGCACCTACAACTGAGTCATCTTCTCCAGCACACACCACTCCATCTAGCTCAGCTCCTCCATCTTCCACTACTTCCACCAACCCATATGTGCCTGTGGAA